>NC_138582.1:157699960-158106176 GCF_964289735.1 Phaethon aethereus
TTAAATAACCTCCTTTTTTCTAGAGAAACCACTGTGGATCCCTGATAAAGAAGTTGTCTTTTCTTGCCCGCCCCCCCCAATTGGTCAACCTCTCATACAACCAACACCCACGCTTTACAGCAATCTGCACTACAGGGCAACCACAGGTTGTTTCACTGCTGCTGTTGGTTTTGTTGCAATTTTTCCTCTGCTTGCTTTAATTTTTCAATGTAAAATGAGCAGAAATGCTGAAACAGTACTCCAGTTAAAGTTGTATTTGAACACTGGGAACAAAAGTACTCTTCCAGCAAAGTACTGGGCCTGATGCTCTTCTTGCATATTAGAAATAAAATTAAGAAGAATTGGAAGTAAATAATTTCTTATGCTTTTAGTGCTTGAGAAAAGATTTTTTTTTCCCCCTTAAATATTTCTTTGTTATTCTTACTTTTATGCCTGATGAGTTCTGAGATGCCATGCAATTTGGGAGCATCCTAATTATTTAAAATGCGGCCATGTATATCACCGGCCATGTATATCACCAAAAAAAGAAATGTGATAACAAAAATAAAGATGACTCTGACATCTGAGATCTTATCATTGTTCTAATCAACTGGTTGGGGTTTTTTTCTTTGTTGGGTATTGGCACTCTACTAGGTCATTTGCTTCCCATTTTCATCTTTTAAGGGTTTTCTCTTCCTTCTTCCTCTCCAACACTTCCAACATTTACAGTCATTTCTAGAGCATTTAGGCTCTTTCTTACTGCACCTCATTGCTGAGTTTGGGACATTGGGCTCAAACTGCAGAACAAACAGCTCTTTTTTCATCTTTTCAGACTCCCAAGGGTCCCAAACATTTTCCATGGACATTCTCCTTCTCAATGTTTGCAGCTGGGCAGAGAGTGACATGAAGAGATGGGTTCAGTGAAGCACAAGGAGATTAATTTTTTGCATCTATGTTGTAGAACAGTTTAGTAACAGAGCCAGGAAAATCTCAGGCTGGATCAAGAGCAGGTCCATGTTGCCCTTCTGGAAACGTTGACTCCATGACCAGTCCCTGTCACCTGTCCCAGGTCCTCATCAATTCCACCTCCATATCAGAGACATCACGAAAACTTGCCACTATGAGTAATCAGTTCCATGTGTATCACCTATTCTTCTGCTCGCTTCAACTTCCCTTGACTCTAGCTTGTATCTGTAATTTTTTTGTTTGCTTGTTTGGAGTTTGCCCCTTCATGTCACCCACTGCTTACATTCTAGAGGAAAGAGAATTACAGTAGCCAGGAGTGCAGTTACTTTAAGACTCAGCCAGGGTGCTCCATGGTGTATCATTAATATTTAACCAAAGGCCTTCTCCTCGGACCAGCAGTACTTTGCTCCTGCAAATGCTCAGGTCATTCAGCTGGAGCAGGCATTCAGTTGCAAAAATTAACGTGCTGCTAACAGAGAAAGCTTTAAATATCAGTTCCATTTAACAAGGCAAACTAGCATTCCTAAACTGTGACAAGGAGAGATGGTGATTCATCAGACGCAGGGCACATTTTTCCCCACCCTGTTTGCTCTTCTACTAAGAGCAAGCAGAGGTAGAAAACTGTGTGTTAAAACTCTTCAGATTGTTTTTCTTCTGTTAAGTAAGACCCACATGGGAAATGTCTCCAAGTACTGTAACACCATGGGTAATTCATCTCCACAGGAATTATTAGAGAGAAAGTCTCTTTCTTTGTGAAGTTGATTGCATTCATTGAGGCCATTTGGTGTTTTTCCCTCATTGTTATTTATTAGTATTTCATAGACACTCATAATAACAACTCAGAATCCATAATAATGTCATAAATTTAAAAAAAAAAAGGTTAACGTTATCCTTTCGGTTTTTGTTATACACTTTGCTGCTGTAAATCTTTCACATTTCCTCCAAAAATAGAAGGAACACCCCATTACATTTCTCTGAAGCAGAAAAAGGCTGTGGTGCTCTGACTATGTCTGTGATTTCGTCTATGACACTGGTCCTACTGACTCAATGAAGTGGAAGTCCTTGCTCCGTTGGAAGCTCTAAATCCAGTCTGGATACTGGTTAAAGGCTTTTTGCTCTCAGGGGGAAATGATTTGGTGGCTGAATTGCTTAGTTGTAGGTAATTGCTGCAAGCTGATTCTGCATATTTCTAGTTGTTCCTATCCATGTTATTTTCCAACTGGCGATTTCTATTTTCATTTCCAGGTTCACAGTTCATTTGCACTTGATCCCCCAGAGATTGTTTTCTTGAGCAGGCATTCTGTAAAAGTACAGAGAATGGATTAACCCCAGTTCTCCGCTGTACTCTGGATTGTGTATTCTCTAAAAAGCACTTTATAGGCATGGACCCTTTTTTCCTGTCAATTAGCTCCTGCATTCTGGTTCCTGTGCTTACTCCATAGATTGTACTCCTCTACAAATGAGAAATATGATGCATAGTTTTGGGTTTTTGGTGGTTTTTTGTGTGTGGTGTTTTTTTTTCTGTACAGTACCGTAATGGTATTTGCGTTTCAGATATGACAGATTCCTTCACTAGTCGCTTGAGACACAGCACAAGAATGAATTACTCTGAACTGTCTTTCTGTCTCCTGACAGGTCTGCTTGAAAAGCAGCTTGCCTCAAGCTGAATTCATTGTTATTTCACTTATCTCCGAGTCAGCAAGAGACAGTTTTACAAATCTCTAACATAAGGCATGAAATGGAATTCAAGAGCAACACTAATTTTCTTCTTTTTATTTGACTCTGGCCAAATGAATGGAGGCTGATAGATTGCTAATACAGAGAGCACATTTTGGGGTGTTTTCTTGAAATGTTAACTTTATTAAAATCAGTCACCCCAGTAATCTCATAGAGAATTAATTCTCCCTGATTTATTTATCTTGCCCTGTATCTACCTCAAATACAACCTTTGGGGGGAAGCTCTTTGAAAGAGACATATTAGTCTTTCTTTTTTTGACTGTTATGACTCTAATACTTTACTGCTAATAAATTCCATTTATATAAATATGCAATTAGCTTAAGATCATTAAAAGACCTTCCATTTTTGTGAGGCAGAATGCTTCCCTGAACTTTTCAGGGCACAGGGTGATCTCAAACACATTTTCCTAATTATAGTGTTGTGGGTGGCAATTGGCTTCCACTCATGGATTGGCTCCCATCTATATACTTATGTGAAAAGAAGCCAAGTTTTTAAAGGATATGCCTATATTAGCAATCTACACATGACGAGAGTCCCAATGACACAACCCTCTACATTATCGTATAATCAGGATGGTCCTTACTGTGGGTCATCTACTGCCCCAGACAGTGAGCTGGCCCAAGCCAGTACCCGTGCTGAGCAACAGGGTCAGAGGACCATTACCTTGCAGTGGTTTGAGTATAGTCACCCCTCTACCCCTTGAGGAAGTAGCTCTCCTATTTGCCGTAAGAACTAGAGAAGGTAATTTATCTCTATTTTTAGTAGAAAAAATGCAGTCAAAGGATGCTTCCATCAGGGGAACAAAGCTTTCAGGCCTGTCTTGGCACAGCCCCCCTGCTTGTCATGAACACAGCCCCAAACACCCAGAACAGCCTTACCCATTGAATAAGATTATTGGACTTTCTTTGGCTCTTGCATTGTGCTAAAGTAGCATTGAATACCACTTTTTTCATGGAAAGAGTTCTCTTCCTTCCCACCACTCCCCTCCTCTTCAGCTGAAGTTTGCCTGCTGAAGAAATAATGTGGGGCAATGATATGAGATCCCAGGCCTGCCCTTATCCATGGCACAGCTTTCAAGGCTATCTCTGCATCAGTACATAAAAATGGGCTGGAAGCTATTCCGTGTCTGGGAGGGCAGGAGTTATATTTCAGCACACCTCCACAGGGCTCAGCATCCTTTCCACCCAGGCTGGCTGGCTTTGCCCATGCTGCAAACAATCCTGGGTCCTTGAACTGTGCTATCATTGAACAACAGGTTCAGAGATCAGAACTGTGTTAAAGGATGCTAACAGAGTATCACCTGCCAACATCCATGCCTTTTCAGTTACACCTGCAGTCAGGTGTAAAGACATCATTGTTTTGATAACAGGCTGCTAAAAACTGTCTTCAGACTGCTGAGGCTCATTCCCCTACCTGAGGACTTTAAGGTTCATCACAGGCAGAATCTTGCTCAGAACATTTTAAAAGCACATGAAGTGCACTGAGGTGCTGTGGGTAACCTCATTCAGAAGCTGCTGTTGCCCTTAACCTCTATATGGGATCCACAAAGTATTGGGAAAAATCTCAAATCAGAGTCAGGAGCAGGCCAAACCCCTCCTTTTTTGAAAATTAATTTTTTTTTTCTCCAGAAATATGTGTAATTTTTCAGAGAAAATTTGGCAGTTAGAATGGGAAGAACTCTCCATTAAAACCAATGAGAAGTTCTTTCTACAAATCAGGGGCTAACATTAGCAAAAGTGGCTGAGGCCAAAATGCTAAGCTTGACTGTTTGAAACAGTGACATTTTCTAGCACTGTAACAGAACAAGAGTCTGGTTATTGTGAGTTGCAGTACTAGATCCTTAACGTAATTTCGCAATTACTAATGCACAGCAAGAATTTTTCTCTTATTTTCTTTTTAGTTTCATCAAAAAGAATAGATCAAGTGCAACCTGCTATTGTAGGGAATTTTAATCAAATGCAATTATATAATTAATGATACAATACTAAGCCATGACAATCCAATTATCATTGATGAACATTTCTTCAGGGGTCTCTAGATTTTCATAGGGGCCTGGCAGGGAATGGATTCCTAACAGGCAGCTCAGAGCCCCTTGGGCTGTGTCAAAGACAAATAGAATTTCACATGCTTGTACTGCTCTTGTCTTATTGTAACAGCTGCCCTCCTAGTCATACTAAATGAGTTAGGCTTATTCTCTTGGAGACAACTAAAGGTTCTGCATGAATGGTGTAACCAGCAAATGCAAATGTTGGAGGGCAGCAGTGTTACATATCATGTTTTCCTCTAACACCAGCAAATTTCAGGGTAGGAAATTTCACTGTAGTTAACACTGTTAGAAATGATATTAAACACTCTTCTGGTCAGATATCCCAGGAAATAAGTGAATTTGTGGTTAAGCAGTCAATAGCCTATACTCACACAGCTTGAAACTGAACTACAATAATTGAAACTTGCTTTGTAATAAGAATGTTAGAGGTAATATCAATGTCTCTTCTTCTCACATAAATTCTTCTAAAATAAACAAAACCCATATCTCACATGCAGCAGTTTTAAAGAGCCATGGAGAGACAGGGAGAGAAAGAGAAAGGAGGTATTGGGGGTGGGGAAAGGGAAATTATCTAAAAGGAACTGGCTACATGAACTCCCTCTTCCCCAATAACAGAATAACACAGAATCATAGAATCATAGAATCATTAAAGATGGAAAAGACCTTTAAGATCATCAGGTCCAACCATCAACCCAACACCTCCTGAAGCGCCACATCTACACATTTTTTGAACACCTCCAGGGATGGTGACTCCACCACCTCCCTGGGCAGCCTGTTCCAATGCTTGACCACTCTCTCAGTAAAGAAATTGTTCTTAATATCTAGTCTAAACCTTCCCTGGCGCAACTTGAGGCCATTTACTCTCATCCTATCACTAGTTACTTGGGAGAAAAGAGCAACACCCACCTCACCACAACCCCCTTTCAGGTAGTTGTAGAGAGCGATAAGGTCTCCTCTCAGCCTCCTCTTCTCCAGACTGAACAACCCCAGTTCCCTCAGCCGCTCCTCATAAGGTTAGACCCCTCACCAGCTTCATTGCCCTTCTCTGGACATGCTCCAGATCTTCAGTGTCCTTCTTGTAGTGAGGGGCCCAAAACTGAACACAGGATTCAAGCTGTGGCCTCACCAGTGCCGAGTACAGGGGCTCAATCACTTCCCTACTCCTGCTGGACACACTATTTCAGATACAGGCCAGGACGTTGTTGGCCTTCTTGGCCTCCTGGGCACACTGCTGGCTCATGTTCAGCCGGCTGTCAACGAGCACCCCCAGGTCCCTTTCCGCCGGGCAGCTCTCCAGCCACTCTTCCCCAAGCCTGTAGCGTTGCATGGGGTTTTTGGGACTGAAGTCCAGGACCCGGCTCTTGGCCTTTTTAAACCTCATACAGCTGATCTCTGCCTGTCAATCCAGCCTGTCCAGATCCCTCTGCAGAGCCCTCCTACCCTCCAGCAGATCAACACTCCCATCCAACTTGGTGTCATCTGCAAACTTACTGAGGGAGCACTCGATCCCCTCATCCAGGTCATCAATAAAGATATTGAACAAGACCAGCCCCAAAACTGAGCCCTGGGGAACACCGCTTGCGACCAGCCACCAGCTGGATTTAACGCCATTCACCACAACTCTCTGGGCTTGGCCATCCAGCCAGTTTTTTACCCAGCAAAGAGTAAACCTGTCTAAGCCATGAGCTGCCAGTTTCTCCAGGAGAATGCTGTAGTAGACAGTGCCAAAAGATTTTTTAAAATCCAGGTAGACAACATCCACAGCCTTCCCTTCATCCACTAGGCGGGCCACCTGGTCGTAGAAGGAGATCAGGTTGGTCAAGCAGGACCTGGCTTTCATGAACCTGTGCTGGCTGGGCCTGATCCCTTGGTTGTCCTGCACATGCTCTGTGAGCACTCTCAAGATGAACCGCTGCATCATCTTCCCAACACAGAAGATAGAACATAGTGCCAAAACCTAAAGTGTAAATGAATGTCTTTTTGCAACACATCCAGTCATAGTCCTTGAACGGCATGGCTTATAGTAGTGCTACAAGGGTGGTCAGAGAAGAGGACTGGGGAACAATGACAGGCAAAGTGAAAGCAAAATGTTTTATCAAGCTACAGGTGTCATGAGAGGACAACATTTCTGTCCCTATCCTGTCCCCCATTCTGATCCCATTTCTTCTATAAATATTCTTTGGCTCAAGATAGGGTACAGCTACTGTGGTAATGAAGAAGGAAGGGTACAAAGCAGCACAGCTTCTTCACTCAAAATGCTGAACAGTTCCCACTTCATACAGTGTTAATGAGAGGGACTACAGTCCCATTACTGCTCTCCAGGAAGTCACCATACTCCTGATAAGGACACAAAGCCACCAAGAACGAAACCACATGATCAAGCAATAAAATCCTCTGAGGGAAAAGAAAAAAATTAAAATATATATTTCAGTTTTAAATTACCTCTGGAATAATTAATGGAGTGCATTATCCATGACTACTTTCTGTCTTTTACCTCCTTACATGCTGTGTTTTAGCAAATTTGCTGTATGTGTGTGCCAGTAACCATATAAGCCATTAGCTCATCTCAGTTCTTTGGAAAATAAATGGAGGAAAGTTAAGCAATTTTGGGGGGTAGGGGTTATTTTGGTGTTTTGGGTTTTTTTTTTCCTTATTGTTCAGTTTTCTCTCGAGATGAAGAATTATGCTTTGCTGTACATTGTTAAACATGGAAAAATAGTTGTTCCATACAAGGAGGGAGTATATAAATCCCTAACATGTAGCTTTTCAACCCATAATTTCTTACTCAGCTGAGTTACTCCAATTTAGCCCAAAAGACATTTGTTCCTCTTGCCACTGGTATTATTACACAGATTGTTCCAATTACAGAGCCATAGTTTCTTTATGAAGCTGGCTTTGGTTTTTACAGTCAAAATGACATGTAAAAAATTGAAAAATCAAATATATATTGTGCCTATTTATTGTGTATCTACAATGAGCCATAAAACTTAATTGCAATCATGAAAACTCTTCATAAAGTTACTACTTGAAAACTCGAATGAATGGGAAGAGTTCTTTTATGGTTCTTATACAAATATCAGATATATGTGTATTGTTCCAGAAGAAACTACGTGATTGCCATTAACCCTGTAGTGAAATGGATTTTTTTGAAATATGGTACGTCAGCACACCAACTTAACGGAAGTTTGCGGACAAAAATTGTGCTTGATCACAAAAGTCTGGATTTGCAATATGCACTAATATTGACTACATCACCAGGTACAGAGCTGTGTAATCAACAACAACAAGGAGTTGCATGAATCCTGGTATTTATATCTATTGACAAAGAAGAATACTGACATCTACAGAAATATAAGTCTCCCAATTAATATAAGTACCGCCATAAATATCACTTAGCTTTTTTAAAAATTTAAAGTTTGATTAAATTATGAAAAATAAAGTGTGTTTATGCAAATACTTCTGAAAAGAACCTTGATAATATTTTCTTGCCTTTTATGGTTTATAATTTGGACAGGTTCTGTCCAACCTACAATTTATTCTAGGTAATAATGATGTGTTTTTATGCAAATACCACCTATTTTTTATTATTAAGAATGAGAATAGTTTTGACTCACTATTCACTGCTACCTCTTGTAGTCAGTTTTCTAGGTTACTAATGTAATTACGTTTTTCAGTTTGGTTCTTGCTCGGGACTGAAAACTTCTCAAGAAAGAATGCGGAGGTAAGCAATAATATTCAACCTTGAATCTTGATATCAGCCTTAAACATCTATAAATACATTGCTAAAATAAATTTTTATTTATTAATGCATTTTAAAAAGACAAATCATACTGTTTTAAATGCAGTTGTTTCAAAAGCTTTCAAAAGGGTCTACATTGGGTTAAACTCATGACAGGGCTTATCTTGCATATCTCAATGGCATATGAACTGAACTATCTTTTTTGAAAATACCTCCTACTTCTTGCAGGAAGACCAGAAAGGCATGTGGCTGAGCAACCATAAATTCCATTTTTCTTCCTAGAGATTTTTCATGCAAAACAGTACAATGTCAGCTCAAATTTAACATAAGAAATCTTCTTTTGTTAAGCTTATTTCCCATTTCAAGATTGTGCAATACAAACAGTGTCAAACAGGCTATGCAACTGAGGAGTCCTGTTCTTGAGGTCTGAATGAAAGAGAATGAAACACCAATGTTATCTTAAAATTAAAGGTATTTCTAGTGTTCAAAATTGCCGTAATTTCTTTTTATTTATTTTGGTGGAGAACATATGCTTGGCAGATGGAATGCTCTATAATGGCAGTGGGGAAACTACTGTACTGCAGCAGACATATAGTCCATGCAGGCAATATATTTCCTCTCCCTCCCAGTGACCACCATCAAACTACTCCAGAGGAAATCATCGCATGCTCTACAATCTGCAGATTTAAAAAAAAAATGCCCCCAGGCAGGTATATCTTTAATCCCAGACAGACGTGATAGGTTTCATTTTGCCAAATTTTGACATGAGCAATGCAGACATCTATATCTAGATTTCCTTTCTAGTCAGAGAAAATCAGGCATTTATAGAGTGCAAGTCATCACACCTATTTTAAAGTGCCTATTTCTCTCTGTTAGAGATAGAATTGACTGAGGTGGTGAGTGCATATGTAGATATTTACACTATAGACATCCAAAGGTTGGTGAAATATAGTTTAACCTTGGAGACCACTTTAAACTCCAAAATGAGCAGTTATAATTTCCAAAACTCTCCCATCCATGATGGGAAATTAGTGAGCATTGCAAGCAATTTTGTGTAACATATCAGTACATTAACATCACTGCTAAAGCATACTGAAGGTTAATTTCGGTTTAACAATATAATCCTTGAAAAGCCTTCACTTAATACCTAGAGTACTGGGAAATGGGTCAATGAGGTTGTTTATGGAGCAGAAGCTGACGCAAACAGAAAGACACCCTTATCAGCACCTGAGTATAAAATAACCACAGACTGCAGCTCCTCCATACGTGATTCACTGCAGGAATTCAGCAGTTGATTGATAAGGGGAGTACACCAGAAATGTAAGCAGGCTGCATTTAAAAAGAATGTAAACAATTCAGCATTCCTCCCTGCACTTACCACCATGGAAACGATAACAATCATCTCTCTGTTGACATACTTTGCAGCTCAGCCTTGCCTCTCCTGTGCATATAGACCCTGACTGGCTACAGATCTTCTCCAAACCCGTAGTGCTTCCAGCCAGGGAAAAGAGACTTCTCCCACAGGCCCCTGGCACAGCAGCATAATGATAATACTGAATCTATTGGCCCTCCAGAAGCACTCGCTAGGGCCAGAGCTGGTCAGCCAAGCAGGCCAATATATCTACAGAATTTCTCATCCTTGCAGACAATCCCAACAGCTTAAAGCTCTCTGTTCCCACCTAAGGTGTTAGTGTAAGCAAATGAGATGCCAAGGCAGACCAAGCATCTTTATGGGCATGTCCTTTAGTATCCTGTTGTCTGGATCCTCCTTGAGGAGGTAGAGAGGGACAACATACAGGGACAAACTTGCAGGATACAGATGGTAAGTGGAATCAATTCTACAGCCCGTTGAATAAAAACAGAATTTCAGTAGAGAGGATGCTAGGGAAGATCATTTCTGTAATAGCTATATGGTATTACAAAGCTAGTAGTGAGTAGGAATATGTTGAGAGGTGACTTGGATCCTCCTTCCTTTTATACTGAAAAAAATAACAACTGCTAAATCTTCTATTTATGAGAGCAGATTGATGATTTTAAATGATTGTACATTCATTTGTTTTAGCACTTGGGGAGAAATTAAAACTCCAGTGATAACATCAATGTATTCTTAAGGGTCAGATCTGCATTCCACACACCATTACTGAAAACTATGCTTTCATCCTGCTTAATTCGTAAAATGACCCTGTTGTTTCAATACAGTTGCTTTATATGAGATTCTTTTACAGCTATATCAGACAATAGAAATGTATGGATGCATCAGGAGATCATTCTACATGACCTTGTTCAAAAGAACAAGATCATCCCAAACAGCTTTCCAAGTTGTTTTGTACAGATTCCCCACATTCCCCTATTTATCAACAACCAGAGTTACTCAGCAAAGCATTTGACCAATTAAGTCCTTTGATTATTTTTTTACAGAAGCTTGAATTTATCATAATCCATGTTCATTATTCCTTTGTATATGGATCATAGTGCTTAGATACACGAAGTCCAAAAAAGACTAAAAATGGTGCCTAGAGCAGTCAGACCTTCTGTCTGTGTTTGCTCACTTTGGAAATATGTGCTGAGGTTCTTAAACTTGATTTTTTGTACTTTTGTATGAGCAAAGAGAATACAATTCACATTGAAGTGAGAAAAAAAGGAGTTGTAGAACACATTGCCAAAACCATGGATTACTCACCCAAAAGTCCTAAATAGAAGTCAAGGCTGCAACAGGTGAGCTGGAATGCAATCTGTCACTGAGAAATTCTTAGGTCTCAGAGAACTCAAAGGTGGTTAATATGATGCCAAATTTTAAGAATTATTTCAGGGACAATCTGGAGAAATGTTAATCTGTATTTCTTACAGCCATACCACACAGATCAGGCAATTTGTAGTAAAGAATAAAATTAGCATGACATGTGTGATGTGTTAGGGAACAGCAAGCATGGATTTTCTATAGGTTAATTGTATCTAAACAAACGTACTTCAGCTCTTTGGTGAGATCAGCAGTGATGTGGATAAGAGGGAACTAGTTCATAAAATCTGCTTAAATTTCCAAAATGCATTTGGAAATTTACTTTCCTGAACATTTTTCTGGGTGAAAATTAAAGGTTCATTAGGAAGATGTTTACAAGACACTTGGTCAAAAAATGGAAAACAAAAGGTATATACATTGTCAATATTCCCAATGGAGTGAAATAATCAATAACACACTTCAGTGATCTGTGCTATTAACTTATCCACAAATTATCTGGAAAGGGGAACAGCTGAAGTGACAAAACCTGATGGGAAGTTGTTGTTGAAGTTGTTCAAAGCTGCAAAAAATGCATGCTGACTGTGCAGCAGCATTTCAGAAGAACCTAGTCAAATCCTGTCTGTACTGAATACCTGATAACATGGAAGATGAAGCTTAGTGTAGCTAAATGCAAAGTAAGATATTTAAGAGGAATCATCTTCATTTTAGGTATGCAGTACTGGTTTACCAGTAATATTAGAATGATATACTAATATCATATCAGTATCTATAATACTAGAATGAGTTTTAGTTACCAAGTTTTGCGGAAATTGTTGGATCAGGACTCAATGCAGTCAAAAAATAAATAAAATGTTAAGTGATGTTAGAAAAGAATAGAGGATAAATCAGAAAATAATATTTTGATAGCATAATATAATAATGTTCACTTTTTATTTGCAAAGTAAAGGAAAAAATGTACTTCAAAATTTTCTTGAAAGGCATTAAAAATAATAACAGCAATACCTCTGTGAAATCAGCTTCTTGTGTTAAGGCCATCTGAAAGGTCACTAATTCCTAAAGTGTTATGATAAGTGTCGATAGTCCTTGCTAATTAAAATAACCTCCTACACACTGGGGCTGCTTTTTAGAAACACTTGTTTCCAGTCTCTGAGAAAATAAGTTTTGCAGCTAATGGCAAATTCTCAAGCTAGTCCCCAATTATACACAAATTGAAATTGAGTTTTCTCTCTTCATTTGTTTTTCTGCATTATTTTTTTCCCCTTCCTTCCCCTACTTTTTCCTTCCTGCCACACAGTAGGAGAAGCAGCAATCGCAGGTATTTTAACCAGGCCACTACAAAATAATTGCAACTGCATTAACACCAGAAATGTTTTAAGACCAATTAATGGGGAAACTCACTAAAAGCTCCATTATCTCTTTTAAAGAGATTTGCACGCTTGTGTCATGCAGATCATAAATAACAGGGATCTAAAAGGGAATCCCTTCGTAAATTGTTCTTCAGATTTTGTAAGAGTGCGTGCCTGTCATGAAGCTATTGAAACATAAGTTTATGTTCTGAATAAAAGCACCACAGAACGAACCATGATCTCATTTTGGAAATTATTGTGGGTGGAGAGGGAAGACTTTGGCCAGACTGGTTGTGTTACAGACATACAATGGAACTGAAGATATTTGAGTTAAACAAGGGGGTGTCAACCATGGTTTGACACGGTGGATTAACATATTGGTGACCTAAAGATTCTGTTAGTCAGACACATTGGACAAAAAGAAAAAGGAGATCCTAAATACATATAAAGCCATATAGGTAAATGACAAAAACCAGAAGGAATGTAAATAGACTAATGATCCATGCTTCCAGTCAAGAAAATATATAATGCAATAATTGACTGTATTACAAGTCCAGAAGCAGGAAGCCAGCCTGAAAAAACTGTACCTACATAGTGACTGGTGCAGCATCGTTGCATGAATGAATGAGCATTTGCGGGATCAGACTTCTCCAGAAAACAGGCTTCATTGATTGTGCTGGCATTTGATGTCAAGCTTAATTGCTTTATTGTATATGTTTATGGTCAAGAGTGATAATTTCAATACGGCCCAAACTGACTTTCATTGCATCTGAGAGAGCTAGGGGGAACTGGAGTGAAATTTCTGTTGTATTTTATTTGTCTGGTATTTTGTCTCAATATAATCTTAAACAGTCTTAAACAGCCTCATGAACTGCTATCTGGTGATATCTTAAATACTATTAGCTATCAAGTGGTATTACAAGAGCTAACCTAAGGAAACAATCTGTGATTCATCTTATTTAATACAATTTCTCACCATGCCCGTGCGAGCTAGACAAGAAACCTTACGAAGAACAGCTGCAGGATAATCAGATGCAGCAAATCCTATCAGGAATTTGTTAATGTGTTGTGATGGGGAGCTGCAGCACCTTTTTTTTCCCACCTTTCTAATGTGAAATTATAATCTGAATTTTCTGTAGGTGTTACAGTATTCTAAAATTTCATAATTCAGATGCTAGAGAAGGAGACACAGGACTGCTGTTCCCATATGCCAGGGATATGTACAAAACCTGTGTGCATATGCCAGATATAAATGCAGGTATTTAGGAGGTTGTTTTCACTGAAATATGGGTTATATGTGGTAATCAATCTGGCTTCAGTGACCAAATTACACCCTAATTGTCAACATCTTCTTGTTCTTTGGGATTGTTCCTAGGGAGGAAAACAAGGCAATCATTTTCCCTAACGAAAGAAAATGGACAAAAAAATTTGCTGAATTTATAGAAATTCAACAGTGTGGTTACTGTCCCCAGCTTTACAGCGGTTATGTTTTAGCCTTTGGGTGTCAGGCTTTCATTTCATACTACCAAATGCTTCCTGAATTCCTGGGGTTTTATTTCTTCTGCTGTTAACAGAAGAATTAATGTTAACAGAAATCTGTTAACATTTCAGTTCTATCTTTTTTTTTTCCATTTTGCTGCCCTTACCCCTCTGTGTCATGCTCTAGAAAGTGTGTTGAAGTTGAATTTACACTGAAGAAATCCCAACAGGAATATCAGGTAGCAGCATTGTTTTCATCTCGCCGCTCCCTTAACAGACAGCCCCAAATTTGTTTTGCTAGTTTTGACAGAGAAAGTGTTTCAAATAGAATTACTGAAGGGCATCTGGTTTCTTTTTGGTCAGTGTGTCCTTGGATGATACCATGGGAAGATATTGTGTTTGTCTTCTAGAAATTAATGAGACAACTTTCTCTGCAGAGGAAGAAACAAATGAGCAGAAAATCTTTAATGTTTATCACAATACTCTTTCTTCTTTATGTCAGTAGGCACCATTAACACCAGAAGGTCTTTGAAGAAAAATTCTCTTAATGCATGTCATCTTGGTCACAACATACAGAGCAGTAACAATAAAGCTGGTGATGATAATTGTATATAACCTCTGTCAAGTTGAGAGAGACCTACAGAACCTGAGGGAACATCAGCTATAAGTGTATCTGCAGATGGCTTTTTCTAATAGAAAACTTTTCATCTTAAATGCAGGCTTGAATCTGCAGCAAGTTTGGCATAATACAGACTACTGTCAAAGACCATATAACACCAAATTAAATCCTTACGAGTAGTTTTTGATGGAAGGAGATATTTTATGCATATATGTATATGTAATCATTAAATAAATAATTAAAATACCTGTAATATGTTAGCTGTTGGAGAGTGTTGGTTTATTATCATGACACTCAGTGTCTCAACATTTTATTTTTTACTGCTTTAAATTATGTGAGTAACAATTGTTGTGGTTAAATTGCAAGATTGTTTTTAACATAACATTATATAACAAAATTGTTATCACCTGATTTCTGATAGACTCTGTACCAGATCTGGCAACTTTGCACTGTGTCTTGTTTCTTCAGCTAAGAACTAATGATCTGAAAAATGTGATGTAATGGGAAGAAAAACTATTCACAAATTTGTACTGAAATACTCATAATAATAAGTTCCAGGCACAACAAGGAGCACATGGTGGCCTAAACACCAAATAGAAATACAGGATCACAGGACTTGGCTTCTGTTCCTTTTGCTAGAAAGGATTCAAATCCTTATGACTCCTGAGAGATGTACAAATCTTTGTACTTGACATAGGTGTCTTCTTCCATCACTTCTGTTATTCTATTCCATTTTATATTTCATAATAAAATATTCATCAAGGCATTAAAGTTGCTACATAGCCTGATAATTAGGAGAGAAATCTGAATCCTAGTTCCTGTGCCAACTAGTATTTCAGCATGAAGGCATCCATCAGCTTGGATTCAAATCCTCATTTTAAATCAGGTGTTCTCTTAAACCACTAAACCATAGAGACAGTCTATTTTGTCTCAATGAATATTTCTTTATGTCCAAAGCAAAGAGATCGAGAGCAGCATTCTCTGACAAGCTGGAAATTATCATGGTCACTGCAGAGCCAGGGTGGCAATTGTGAAGCTTTTAGAGTTTCCAGGCTCCTAAATCCACATGAGCCCATCTGTTGACCTGTGAATTTGAAAATCCTGGTAACCTTCAGGCAACTTGTAAAGGAGACAGACTCTAACGGTCTTTGTCCTCTCACCTGTTCATTTATTCATTAATCAGGTGCTAAAGAACTCAGCAGGTACCCTGGCATGTAATTAGAGGGTTTTGAAACATTTTTGGCATGAGCAGATCCATCAAAACCCTCTCTGCTTTCTAGTGCAAGTTCACTGTGATCTCTGAAAAACATTTTGCTTTCACTGATTCAGCATTCTTCAACAGAAAAAAACAATTTGTTCGTATTTTCCAAACAGCTAAATGTTTACTTCGCAGGCTTAATTCATCACACATAGTGTAGCCAGGCAGTTGAATGACACTCACCGAAGGAGAACTCTCTACAGAGGAACATGACAGACTGTGTCACTGGCTTCTAATACGTGTGTGCTTTGGTGAAGATCATGTTGCTGATAGTTGCATAAACTAGGAAGCCAGGGCCTTATTGCTCTGAGTGGGAGGATGAGATGATCCAATCAGTGTGCCAAGTTCCTGTAACTCATCACCTCCCATTCTCCATGAAGTGGCATCCCCCTAATCTGGCTGCCAAAAGCCGGTTTCTATTTCGCAGTCCCAAGGACGGTGTAAAATTTCACTTATTACCTGTTTGTTAGGCTAACTGCTGCAAAACCTGTTTCTGATTTGCACTTGGTTTGAACTGGTGATCAACTACTAACAAACTCTCTTTGTCACTCTCTTGCTCTTTTCTTATCCCCCCCTGCCCGGCCCTTTCCCCACCCGCTCTGGGCGTACTGCCAAGCCTCCGCAAAACCTGGGTCCCCAGCCATGTACAATAGGCAGGGCCTGCTCTGTTTCATTTTTCTTTCAGATGGATTGAAACACAAGACATAGAATGGGTACTGTCTGGAGTCAAAATTGCTCAAGGTACGTTAGTATATTAGACTGCTTTTTTTTTTTTTTTTTTGGTGATATTGGCACTTAGATTCATGCAATATTCACACATAAAACTTCAGAAACTTTGGAAAAATCAACGTGTATTGCAAGTTGTGCCTGGAACAAGCAGGTGTAATCCTGGGAAGTTAAATATAATCCAGTTGCTAGCACTGATTTCTTTAGCATTTTATCAAACTCCCTGTTGTAGCAACAGTCTTATGCTGTTTTTTCCATTCTGCTTAACCAGCAGATGACTCAGTCTACAGACCAAGATAATGTAGTACAATTATAGCATTCAAAAGGGTTTATGAGTGACTACTCAAAGCTTGTCTTCACTCTGTTTATTGGCTACCAGCACACTAAGCTAAATGCAAGTTAACAAATTCCTAAAAATACTCCAGGGATGAATCATCCCTTTCAAAAGGGTTCTGGAGAGTGTTTACCACTGTGATGGTAAGTCACGGGGTAGTAGGGAAGCCAGTTTCTGTTACAGAAAGAGACAAGCTTGAGTCAGCCAAATGCTACGTTACAGATTCTGAATGCTTTGCCTGGAAGAAGGCTATTGTGAGTTAATGTCCTCAAACTTGGGCAGCTAAAGCAGACTGTTAAAGCAAATTTTTTCCATAGTATCCACTTACCTTACAAACCTGATTTTTGTTGTTTTAGAAGAGTTACTCCCAAATCCTAAGTGACTCGCCATTTTCAGAAAAACCTGAGAAGTCTGTTCTCCTGGGATCGAGATGCTTGACTTTCAATGCTGATATTTCAAAATGTGTGTTCAAATTTAGGGCATAGGTGTGTGCTTCAACATTCTGTGCTACCTACAGAGCAGACTGAAGCCTTTTCTGAAAGGAAGACATTCAAATGCTGTATCTGCTCCTTCAAAACTCTTTGTGTTTGATAGATCCTGAATTACAGAAAAAGCATTAGAACATAACGGTTAATGAAGAAGAAGAAGAATAATGATAATGTTAATAAGAACAACAACAAAAGCTAGATGAAATTAACATTGACATTTCAATCTCTGCCCTGTAATAAACACCTAATTAACCATAATAGGTTTACTCATCTCTTCAGAAGTACTTAATTTAAGTTTAGCCCCAGTATTACTATTTTACATTCTGATTTAATCTGATTGAACATTATTTATTCTAAATTAAAGACTGAAGAAATGACCAAAAGCTTAATTGATGGAGATATTTCTGTTTGCTAAATAATTGTTCCACATTTACAGTTTGATCTCTGCCAAATGGCATAGTCAGGCATGATCCACTGTGGTTTAAATAGTTATCTTCAGTCCTACTCAGCAGTGCTCTTCTGATGGTAGTTTCCATCCCCACACATCTGAGATACCGTAAGTGGCCATATGGCCATCACATTTTGGGCACGCTGCTCACCCACCTAATTAACACAGATGGCTTGTGCTCATTAGATGTATTTAGCAGCACCTTTAGATAACTCGGAATTTAGGCTGGAAGAATAAAGTCCTGAAAGTATCACTTGATAAAGAGGTTGTTGGTTACAGATGAATACTTTGAAAAGTTAATTTAAAATCATGGCAAGTCTTCCATATTTGAATCTTGACCTTTGCAAAGTATAGCTATACTCTTCAGATAAACGTGGAAAGACCAGGATGAAAATATTTTTTAGAAATCTTGAATCAAACAATTGAATATGTAGGAGGTTTCTCACAGACAAGTCCTGCTACGCCCCTCTATTCATGCTTTGCCTTCTATCTGATAAGCAACAAAGGGAAAGGCACGCAGACATTTGCCTTGCCAAATTTGAGTAAGGTTTGTGACCTATTAGATAAGTTAAACAAAATTTTAAAAATAACATTTTGAAAATGGGGCAGTGTGAATGAGATTATACTCTGCCATCTTTTTCACTGCCATCATTCACTGCAACCAAACAATTTTAAAATTCCTCACAGCTGACCAGTGAGATGTGTCACATGAAAGGACATGGATTGACATCTTCACCTTCACAGACCAGATATCCTGGATCTTCTGCATGGAAACTACTGACTGCTTAGAGAAGGTTACTTAATTTTATTTCACTGTGAAAAAAATCAGTAAACCCCTTATTTCTGAGTTAAAAACTGTTTTTCATAATTGTATGCTTGCAATTTAATCATGCTCTGTTTATTCCTTGACTCCTCCCTCTCACAGTTCTCCTTTAATAAGCAGTTTGATGTTTGCACTGAGATTGTGTTGTAAGTCTTTAAGAAAGTAGCCTATGAAAATTCTCACTTGTGCTCATACATCTCTTGTCAGAAGGAAAAGTGTTACCTAAGATGTGTTGCAGCCGTGTTTGTAGAGGCGGATCTGGGAAATTGCCTGCTGGAAAGCATTTCTGTGAAGAATAAATGAGGATATCTTTAGTTAATCGCCTATGACTGAGACTTTCAAACATGCACCAGAAATGTTTGTGATAGTAAAACCTCCCACTTGATGCCTGTGGAGATTTGGAGGAAAGGCTGCTGCTCTGAAGAGGTGTGTTACATCATCATGGATGCCCAGAGAACGTCCATTGCAAAACCTTTGCTTTT
The DNA here is from genome assembly GCF_964289735.1 of Phaethon aethereus. Classification (NCBI taxonomy): domain Eukaryota; kingdom Metazoa; phylum Chordata; class Aves; order Phaethontiformes; family Phaethontidae; genus Phaethon; species Phaethon aethereus. The sequence continues at coordinate 157,719,170 of NC_138582.1, forward strand.
AGGCTGATGTGAACTGAAAGCTCTTAGCTTCTGCACTTTGTCAGATGATCCATTTGCTGTCCTTCCAAGATGATACTTTGAAAGAGGTGGTGTAATCCAGCTTCACAGAGTGAGATGAAAAATAAATGAGCCTTAAGGCAGGATGCTACTTAAACAGCCTTCTGGGAGCTGTTTATCAAAGCCCAACTCCGCCTCACACCCATCCTCACCACAGTCATTGGTTGTAGGGATGGCTCAGAGTACTCTATGGAACCATTGGACAGTAGAAAACTTACCAAATAGTCCAAATGTATGAGGGGCCAGGAGATAAGGGTTTGAAAACTTTATACTTCAGAGTTTTTCCTCTCACTTTTTTACAACCAGATGAAGACAGCTGGCAGGCTGAGAAGACTTCTCACAGGCTTCAAAACCAAAGAAACCTGTAATGTCCCACGTCATCAGAGATTTATCAGGCCCCAAAATGAGAGGACTATGTGTTTATGTGGTAAACACATAAGAAGAGAAATGGGTATTAATGAAAAGTTGGTGATGAGAAATGGATACTAATGAGCACTTGAGCAAGAAGACCACTCAAAAGCTGGTTTGGTCTAGGAAAAAAATTCCTGGTTAATTTTGTTTCCTTCTACTTGCCTCCCAGTCTTAATTTAAATTCTGTTAAAGTAAGAAAAACACGTATTGATGCCAATACAAATGCGGGACAAAAGTACTACTTGTGCCTAAGTGAGCATCTGCACAAGCACAGGTGCTCACAAACCCAAATTCAGATTATGAGTTCTTATATATTCCTACCTCACAGCTACGAGCAATTTATGCACTACTATTTTTGTCCACTTGATCCTGTAAGATGGCACGTAAGAATAGAACAACTGCAGAATGGTTTTGCAAACACCTCTAACTAGGGTTAAGACTTATTGAGACAGCAATTCACAGTTTTACGCTAATTTTGTTTTCTGTTTTTTCTTCTTTCTCACAAGTGTGTGAGACTATTAGAACAGCATCCAAGCAATAGCAAAAAATATATTCTGGAGTAACATTATACAGACAGAAAAAGTTAGTCCCTCAGAAAAGTGTTTGAAGAAGTGCAAGTAAAAATAATTGTCTTAAATGTGTATGGTTTTCTCAATTGCATATGCATTTTCTAAACTTAGAGCTGCATGAAACACAGTTTTTTCTGTTTGCTGGCAGCTCTAAAAACAGACCCAATCAATGATGTACAGGCATCAAAGGATATTTAGCATTGATTAAAACCAAAACATTTGGTTTTAAAAAACTTTTGATATTAAATATTTTCCTTTTTTAAATTTTTAACAAGAACAATTGGCAAAGATATGAGTTTATGAAATATTTCAATACAGCTGTACATATATTTTTCACATGCAAAGTTTTGCCTGGAAAAGCTTGTACAAATTGAAAATTAGGAAGTTACAACCTGTTTAGCAACTGCAGACAAAATGTCAGAATTCAGTTGTGTAGTAATGTCACCAACACCTTGTATATGACATGTAATTTCCTCTTTTGTGCCTTTTTTCCATATTTATTTTTAATATTTTGTCTTCATTTTATTATTTTCATTATTCTGTTCAGTTTCTGCCCGTACATAGCTTATTTTACTTTGGATGCACATGGTAACAGTGAAATCAGATCATTCATACATTCAAAATCAAAGGAAAAAAAGAGTCTTCTGTGCCTCAGTATTTCTGGGTTTGGTATGACTGGCACTATTATAGTCTGGATTGGTTTATATTTTTGATACTTTTCAAGAATTAGTCACCTTGTTGACATCCTAGGACTGGCAATAGCTAAGCAAACAAATGGAGAAGAGAACGTTGCTTGGACTGTTAGACTAAGCAACCATGACAAGGAAATCACTAGGGTAGGCTCATACATATGCACTGTCAAGGTGCCATCCTGACAAAGTGTCTTTTTTCCACTACAGTCACACATTTTACACTGTCAGCAGGTTTTAGAACTGAAATACATACATTTCATTGTTAGAATTAAAAAGAAAGCTTTGAAATCCTTCTCCACAGCCTTTTTTCAACAAGGTATTAAGTAAAAATGCTGCTAATGCAAAAAGAGGAAACGTGCAGGGAAAGGTCAGTGTGATGGGTTTAAAGAAGTGCCACTGGTGACTCGCTAAAGCTAAACTGCAATGATGATTTTAAATGGTGTCTTTGCTTCCACCGATATCCTGCAGTCTCTCCAGCAAGGATCAAAAGCACTGGGGCCTTGTCAGGAGATAAACAAATACATAAAGTTCACAAGTGTTTATATTCATCCTCCTTCGTTGAAACATACAATTACATCCCCTTAATTAATATTGCCTTGTTGTATTGCTGTGTGTGCAGTAAGAGTGTGAATTAGGTGTGTGCTAGAGGCTTCGTTTCAGATGATAATGATGACAGCAAGAGATGCTGGTTCAGGCTCCCTGGGACTGTGGCTCCTGGTGGCCATGGAGGTCTGACCATTGGCGGTGGGTTTAATGGAACCATTTGGTACACGCCTGCCTATACTGCTCAGAAGTAATTAAAAATTCAGTCTCTTGCAAGTATTTTATATGTGGCAGTATCCTGACTTTGATTACACTGGAAATGTAATATGCATATCCTTTTTGGCATAAAGGAAGAAAAAAAATCAGGTTGCTGCATCAGACACCTGCGTCAGATGGGTCCTGATACACCGATATACTGATGGTGACTGGGGATACAATACTTGTGGTATAGATATGCTACAGTTTCAGGTGGCTCTGCCATCATCCCTCTGCACATTAAGAAGCATATAAGGGGAAACTAAACCCTAAACTGACCAAAGAAGCACAAATTTTAACATAGTGAATTTGCATGTTCTGTATTTTGGTTAAGGAAGGGAAAACCAGCCGACAACTGTTTTCCACCCACCTGGAGCCACTATCTGCATTTCCTTCAGATGCTGCAGGAACATTTGGTCAGATATCCCAAACCTCCACTGTGAGTTAGTAACAAGTCTGTGTACATAAAGGAAGAAAAAGGAAGGGGAGGGGGGAACAGGGAAGTGGACAGAAAGTATGAACATCTCAGAAAATGGAGAAATATTGCAGAAAATTCCCTGTCTCTGTCAAACCAAACCAAATAGTTTGGAGAAACCGAACTTCTGTCTGATAACTCGTGATTTTTAATTGTTTGATAGGGAAGATATTCCTGGATGAATTTCTAACTTCAAGAGTAATTACCAGCAATGTCTTGACTGCTGATGCCTTTGGGCAGCAATTTGCTTCTGTTTAGTTTTCAGGTACTGTCACGTCAATCAGATCTGTGGCTGTATTCATAGGCAATTGTATCACCTAAACTAATGGAAATGCATGCTAAAAGGCATATCCTCCCATCCATGTTTAAGGCAGAGTCATTTCATCCAGCTGCTCTTTTAAGGACAGAAGACAGAAAGTGTTAATCGGAGAGATGAGGGATTCATTCAGTATGAAGATGACAGGGAACAAGTTTCTCCTCTTTTCCTGCACACGGTTTTATTTACAGACACTGATGGTTCTGTAATTGTTATTTATCATATTTCTTTGCACAACATTAATGAATCAGCATAACACATTTATTTGTGAAGTTCAGCACAATCTCCCATACTCCCTCCTTCCTTCTATGCACCCATCCTGCAGCTCATCAAAACTAAGTGCAATTTCCACAAGTTTGTTCATAGGTATCTGTCCAAGAAAAGTTTAGGAAGATATAAAATCAGTGTGTTGGGATTTTGCAGGAGATGGTGGGAAAATCATGTCTTGGTTTTTTGTTTGTTTTTTCTTTTGCCAGCTTTGCGTAGTCAGTTTGCTTTCATGTGTATAATGATCACAGCTAAAACTTTGCTTATTTTTACTAGACCTTAAGGGCGTATAGTATGTTTTGATTTTTTGACTCTTTATATATCTTAGAAATAATATTGAAAATATGAATTCTAAAAGGATTTTCTATGGGTAACCTATATATTGACTTAAAATATTTGACTATATTCCTAAAATTAGTAATCTTTCTATTTTAGGTCCTTAAGTGATGTACCATTTATTGTTACTGTTTCTAAACACCTCGTGGTCCCACTTACTAGAAGATAGGGAAATATAATTTTCCCCTTTCAGTAGCAGGCTGCTGAGCTATGGGGAGAAAAAGGACCAAACCAGGTCACTGGCAAACTTTATTAAGTAGTTTCAACTGAAGGATACAGAAGCGCATCTCACCCTTGGAAAAAGACTCCCATCCTGCCCACATCTTACCTCCACACCAAGCCAGATTTTCTCCTGTGGGAAGGAGGAGCCGCAGAAGCAGGAGCCTCTTCGCAGCACATAGCACGCTTCAGGTGTTGCCACAGGAAGTCTGTATAAGAGAAGGACTTTTCCTGTGTCCAGACTCATCCACCCTTCTTCTTAGGAGAACTGCAGAACACTAGTACATGGAAAGATTAATGTAGGCAAAAATACCTAAAAGCCACTTCAGAAAGCTACTTCATGTTACCAGCTGTAATCACTGTGATTATTATATCTTAGCACTGTATTACAGAATCACAGAATCATTAAGGTTCAAAAAGACCTTTAAGATCATCAAGTCCAACTGTCGACCCAACACCACCATGGCCCCTAAACCATGCCCCGAAGTACCACGTCTACACAGTTTTTGAACACCTCCAGGGATGGTGACTCCACCACCTCCCTGGGCAGCCTGTTCCAATACTTGACCACTCTCTCAGTGAAGAAATTTTTCCCAATATCCAGTCTAAACCTCCCTTGGTACAACTTGAGGCCATTCCCTCTCATTTATCACTAGTTACTTGGGAGAAGAGACCAACAGCCACGTCGCCACAACCACCTTTCAGGTAGTTGTAGAGAGCGATAAGGTCTCCCCTCAGCCTCCTCTTCTCCAGACTGAACAACCCCAGTTCCCTCAGCCGCTCCTCATAAGGCTAGACCCCTCACCAGCTTCATTGCCCTTCTCTGGACATGCTCCAGAACTTCAGTGTCCTTCTTGTAGTGAGGGGCCCAAAACTGAACACAGGATTCGAGGTGCGGCCTCACCAGTGCCGAGTACAGGGGCACGATCACTTCCCTACTCCTGCTGGACACACTATTTCGGATACAGGCCAGGACGCTGTTGGCCTTCTTGGCCACCTGGGCACACTGCCGGCTCATGTTCAGCCAGCTGTCAACCAGCACCCCCAGGTCCCTTTCCGCCGGGCAGCTCTCCAGCCACTCCTCCCCAAGCCTGTAGCGTTGCGTGGGGTTGTTGGGACTGAAGTGCAGGACCTGGCGCTTGGCCTTCTAAAAACTCATACAGTTGATCTCAGCCCATCGATCCAGCCTGTCCAAATCTTTCTGCAGAGCCTTCTTACCTTCGCGCAGATCAAAATTAGCACCTAAAGACCCCAGTTCCATGTTCCAGAAATTGTTCAGACATAGAGTGAGTGAACCCATCCCAGCCCTGAAGTGTTCAGCTGCCGTCAGAGAAGTAAAATGTTTTCCAGTGTGTTGCAACAGATAACGTGCTAGATTGTACTTCCACGACTGGACAACCTTGCAATATTTGGCAAGTGATTTTATCACCTTGTGCCTGTTTCCTATTCACGGATTTGGGTTATGATGATGTCAATCCATGTTGCAGTGTTTTCAGATCTGCAGGTGCAAGGAGCTTTTAAATAAAAAATAATAAAAAAAGGAAATTGGGAAATAGTGCTGGCAAATAAGACAGCAGTAAAGAAAACATCTGTAAAGAATCTGGAAATATAAAAGGTCTATCTGTTCCCTTGCCATGCTTTCAATTTTTTTTTTTTTTTAATATGAGAACTGTAAAGTAAAACCTTATATAATCTACCAAATGAATCATCCACAGGAAAGGGACTTCTGGAACAGTGCAGAAAAAAAAAAATCAGTAAAGGTGAAATTGGGAAAGTAGACAAAAAATTTTCAAATCCTAACCGTCTTATTCCCCAGAAAAAATATTACCCTTTTTTTTAAATCCTTTATCTGGACATTTTCTAGTTTTTCTTCATTTTATATTACAGATCTGATTCCTGAAAGTCACTTAAATAAAATTTTTATTTTTACTGGACTTGAACTCTTTCTTTATTCTATCAGAAACATATAGGGTGAAAAAATCTGAGAAACTAGGAGATTAAAGATAATGTTAGCTTGTTCCAACTTAGTGAGTGAACTAGTGAGTTCCAACTTGTAGTAAGTGAAATAAACCCATAGTTTTTATGTAATGAAATTATAAAACTGTTGGTTGTTTTTGCAGACAGGTCTGGAAAGAAAGATGAAATTTAATGGAAAAACAGAACAGTCACACATTGGGTATTATCTCTCACGTGGGAACACACAGAGTAATCAAGGAGCATTAAGGGAATATTAATCTGTCCTTAGTTTGGGATGACTGACAGCATTGCAGCCATCATATTTTTTTCAGCAAATAGGACAAGATGTGAAACCTGCAGACTTTGCTGCTATATCTATGTAACAGCTCGGCCAGGGGCTGAGGTCTCACCACGTGTTGCAGGGAAAGCAGAGCAGAGGTCCTGGCCTGGGACATGTATCACGCCAGACAGCTGAACACATTTGCTTGGACTGAAGACCAGCCTTCAGCGATATCACGACTTTGTGGAGACAAATAACTCTTCAGGGGTTTTTGCAGGCCTGTTCAGACTGTTACACTGGGTGTGACACTGTCATGCTCCTTCTCAGCTGCAGATCAGAGACACCGATACGCAGTGAAAGTGTAGAACGCGTTTTGTCGGTCTCTGGTTGCTCCTCAGAGTTGTCGTTTGCTGATCGGCTGTGCCTGGGTCACTGCCGCACACAGTGATGGAGACCACAAGTCCAGCAGATCACTCTTCCATCGCCGTGCCGCAGCACAGATCCTATCACAGGGCCTGAGCCAAGAATGAAGAGACTCCGAGAAAAGATCTTTTATTAGCATAAAATCCATTCTATGTTAACACCATTATTTTCAGTGCCAGGGCAGACTAAGCCTTAACTGTTGAGGATTATCTGCAGTGTAGTCCACCGTACAGTACAAATACAGCCTCATGGACGGCGCTCATCCTCCCTCTATTCCTTCTCTTTATGAAGGCTGAAACAATAAGTTCAGCAATTGTATGGCAGGATTCAAGATGAGGTGACAATAAGCCTGCTGAAGTGCAGCCTAAAATGTTCTACTTTTGTAAGTAGAGAGGCAAGTAACACTGTCATGCCGCAGATTCCCACTGGTGGGTGGGGTGAGGTGGAAACGCTTCTGCAGGTGGGTTATACGGAAGTAGCTAGTCCAGTTTAAAGCAACACCATGGGCATAAAAACCTTCCATGCTTGTCTAAATAGACTTCAGTGCAGATCAACTTGCAGCACCATAATCTTATTGAATAAATCCCTCGATAAAAAATATCTGATATACTTGGTTATAAATATTAGTTAAATATAGCAAGCGTAGTGCAATAAATTAATTTTTCTCAAAGGATTTCAGGTTACAGTTCCAAATTGAATGTATCTAATCACACTCTGTGAGCATCATGATTCCTCTTGCACAGATGGAGAAACTGAGAGTGAGACAGAATGAATGATTTGTTTCAGATCATGCAGACTTTTATAACAAAGCCATGTTTATTTGGTTTTACAATTCTGCAGCAAAACCATATAACAACCAACTGCTGCCCTTTGAGTTGCTCTGACTGTCATTCTTTGAGTCATTTGCATTTTCAGTCTGATTAAACACATGTTAAACTGTACTGCCCACCTACAAATCAAATCCATGGCATTGAAATGGACTATATTAATTTTTAATACAACTCTACACACTACTTTGATTTTACACCATGGATAAATTGATGTGCCTCTTGGCCTCCAGTGAGTTTGACTTTTTATGGCAAAAGTAACACACTCTTTGTTTTCTGTCCCCAAGAATATCAGTTTTCACCATTAGTCTCCTAAAACAGCCAGAAGGTACATTTGTACTTTTCTGTCCTATCTTGTATAACCTCACCTTTTAAAAACTGTGACATTAGGTCTCTGACTAGTTTAAACATTTCTCAATTACATTGTGAAGCTGAGCAGCTCATTCATAGCTATTCATGTCCTTCCATATTTCTTCATCATTCATCATTTAAAAGGCTGTTTCTGAGTTAATCCTCTATGTTCTTTTGTTTCCACTTGTGAATATTCATTTGGCTTAGGAAACAGAAAAATGTGGATTATCCTTTAAATGGTGCCTCAAGGTTAAATTGGTTAGAAAAATAAAGGATTCCAAAAACCAACAAAACAAAAAAGTGTTATCCCAAACCCTGGCCTGCACAAACTTGTCTCTTGGCAGTATTATAACTACAAAGCACTACCTCTGGGAGATTACGAAGATTTTATAATGTGCTAGTCCCTCCATTATGCTTTTTCATAAGGAACCAAGAGCCTTTTTCCTTCTGAAATGAGAAAAACTACAGCTAACAATGTTGACACTGGACTGATTACAATAAGAGTACCTAGGTAGTTTCCCACCAAGGTGAGAAAAAGCAGTTTACACTTTCCAGAACTACTTTGTCTTCAGAAACAGGCTGCCCTCAAACTAGAGTGACCTCACCTGCAGCAATTCACACCAAGCTCAGCCTTTGAAGGACACCTTAGCAAACAGGAGAGTCTAAAATGGGGTGTTCTCTTTTCTTGTTGTTTTGAATAACTTCTGGAAGACTTCAGCAAGTATCAAGTTTGATGTATCACTGACAAATGCCAGACACCCTTTCTCTGAAGATTTTTTTCCATACATATGCATCCTTATTGTATAGAAAAGAGACTTAAAACCCTGAGGTTGTGGAGTTCTCCTTCCACCATGGGAGGCAGTTTCTTTTTGTGAACAAGTCACTTGAGACTAGATTCTTGCTGACGCTTCAGGTGGAACCAAGAAGGAAAAGACCTGTCTTTATATGTCCTCAGGGTTTCTGCTTTAATATTCCTTTAGGTGGTAACAGTAAGGCTTTAATGTGCCACCATATCAATTCTTGATATGACATGTAGATAAGGTTTAGACAAGGCCATCAACACTTACATGCTAAATATATCAGGCACAGGCATGGAAGTCGAGAAATTGCTCTGAGTACAATGTCCATTCCCTGAGACCATACTTGATGAAGCATTATAAAACATACTGTAAGGGAGAATTTTGCTTCAGGGACAGTCTTTTGCTTACTGTGTCTTTTTATTAAGTAGGGAGAGATGGAACGTTACTTTTCACACAGAATTTAGGGTGAAAAAGATCAAGAAGTCTTTCATCTAATGCTTTTTACTGTTGGGTTTTTTAATTCATCGTCTATTTTTTGTGGCACTCGATTTTCCCAAACACATGAAGGGAAAGAACACTCAGGCAGTATCAAAGTCGCTGTCTTTTTCTTATCTTTCTGCATTTCATTCTGTTTTCTCTGGCTTTAATCCCTGGGTAGGGGGGTAGAAGCTGTGCGCAGGACGTTGGCAGGAATAGAGAATGGAGGCAAATCTTACCTTTGCCTACCCCTATGAAGATCGTTGACAAAGTCTATTTCCAAGAATCCTATGTAGTCCGTTTGTTTGAAAGGATACATTATTCATATCCTACTAGTCTTGTGGTATGTGCTGTTGGACATTGGAGAGGGCTTTTTTTATGGCTCAGTGAGGAAAGTTTATTACTTTTAAGGCATTTTGCTAGTTGACTCTCCCTCCTCCATCCCCCTCCCTGCCTCTTCCACTTGGAAATACTACTTTTTCTGTCCACTTGAGGTAGCTGTATGAAATAAATGACTGCAGACATATCTGGAAGTATAATACAAAGGCAAGCAAAACAGTTTTCTCACTTATGCTAGGGAAATCCCAACGAGGTACAAAAGATCCAACAAGGTGTTAGTCAAGACTTTGTGTTTGTTTTCTGGAACTCATCTCTGGTGTCATTCTCTGTGTGGGAAGCAGCAAGGGATAGTGTGTACCATGAAACAGTTGGGACTGAGGACTTTCATCCTCATCATGCAAATTTTTGAAGTGTTTTCTTAAAAGTTACTCTGATGTGGCCCCATAGACCAAATTGCCACTGTTTGGAGCAAATCAGATACACTTCTGGACCACATCTTCTCTAGTTTTGTATGCAAGGAATCCAGTTCAAGCGTCCAGAGACTGCTCTGTAATGTGCATCAAAGTGAGACCAAAGGAGATGGGGGAGATTTACTTCAACAAGGCTGTTCCAGATCTGAATTAAAATGCCAGTGGAGAGATACCCATAGACACCAGTCTATTAATCCAAGTCAGGTGAAAGCTGCTAGGCTGAGACACAGCAAGAACAAACTGGAATCACTGGAAAATAACAGTCAATTTTTTTTTCCAACGACCTGAATCCTTAATTCATTTGGACTCTCTAGTATTCCTCACATGAAGGTATATTTAGACATACAGAGAGATAAGTGCTGAGAGGGTTTTAATCTGGCCCCATGTTTCAGGTTTTGGCCATGTGCATCTTACTGTTTGTCTAAGCTTCTCTGAAACCACATTAGGGATACAGAGCCTGCAGTAATCCTAGGAACAGTGACCTAAAAAAATCTTGGGTTTAATTAGGTTTGCTAACCATTAAGCTATGGAATCACATTTCCTTGTGTTAAGTATCACCAACACTGTTGATAAGGGAAGGGTTTTTTAAATTTTTCTATATATGTATAACGAAATTATATATATGTATTATGATTGTTTCTTATTTTTTAAGTTTATGATCCCCTGCTAATTGTGCATTTTTATGTACTTGAGATGAAGTCACAACAGAAAATAAAATTAAAACCTGTAGCTGGATATTGAAGTCTATAAAAGCTAAATAAGTACTCTGATACTCAGTTCTTCAGTTACTCTTTCTTGCACAGTACTCTGTGCCCTGTTTATTTTTGCTGTTCTCTTCAAAGCCTGATCCTCTCCTTGTTGCCAGCAACAGTCTAGTAATGCCACCTCTGTGGGCTATTTAAGAACAAACAGGATCTGAGAAGGTTTCTGTGTATGTTTTCTGTTATGCACAGCACCAACCTTATGAAAACTCTTTCACACCATTAGAAGATGACCTTTCCAGACAAGGAAAATGGGACAAATATGAAGGTGATCCATCATTCAGCAGATCCTGTTCTTTAACATTGTGGGCAAAAAGTCCAGCAAATACTTGCTAGTGCTTCAACTACTCTCTTGTTCCTATAAGGTCTTTGGGACTTCCTTGTTTCTTTCTGTTGAAGAATATCACACTAGTCTCAGCCCGGACAGAAGCCTGAAGTTCATTAGAGCTTGGATACTTCAGCAATGAATGAAAACAACACCTGTGGCCATGCCTACCTTATAGCCAGAATGTGCTCAGTAGGAAAGGGAATCAGTCCCTTGAGCTGCAGGCTGTCACACTTCTGAGCTGGTCAGTTCAGAGCTAATTCAGGTAAACTACACAAATCACAGCTACTTCTGAAATTAAGTGAAAAACAAGTAAAGTCACCTATAGATCTGTGTAGTCACTCCATGTACACAAAATAAGTTGCTAGTAAAAATCACGATGTCTCAGAGAATCAGAGACCATATCTACTCATAAAGTGCAGCAAAATAAAAACTTTGTATGTTTTACCAAGTGGAATTCTTTTCTTTTTTTTCTTAAAAGTGACTTATAAAATCTTCCCCCACATTTGAAAAATCAAGCAATCTTGCTTTATTGGCAAAACTTAATTGGCTTGATCTAGGCATGCTTATATAGTTAACACCGCAAGAGAAATCCTTCCTTTCAGATAATAATTTGGAATGTTGAAGAAGGATTTAATGTCAACAAATTGAAGTTCCTCTCAAGTCGCAGTAGCTTTTATGAATGTGAATGAAGTACTTCTCAGGTTTTTGAGACTTGTATCTGAAACTCTAATATCCATCCTGCTTCCAATGTGACCTTTAAGGTTTTATTTTTTTGATAGGCTGCTGTTCACAGCAGGGAAAAATGGCAGGAGGAGATTTCTCTATGGCAGAATAAAAATATGTTTACCTAAAGAAAAAGCAATACAGAGTGTAGACTTTTATTTCTTTCAAAATGACAGGAAATCAGAAAAGGCTCCTCAAAGAGCTTTTGAGGAGCTTGAATCACAACCTGTAGCAGAACTCATCAATGCTTGGGATTAATTCCCTCATTTTATTCTTTGAGAGACATTTATAAATATATATATCCTTCAGGAAAGTTATTAGACTTAGGCTTGTTGAAACTATAACTGTTTCCTTTAGTGGTAGCAATGGATTGGCAGTTCAATTTTATTTAAACAGAAACTGATATGATATGGGCTTTTGTCTCCTTGAATTGGCTGGGCAAGTTCATTTGGTGAGAGGATTACAGCCCAGGAGCAGCCACTATGCCACTGTCCTGTGTTATACATTTAACAGACACATAAATTGTGTTTTTGGAGGTCCTGATTAATCTTGACTTTGCTCAGCCCTGAGAGGAATTATAGCAACCAAAAGTCTGCCACAGAAGCAAAAAGACGTAATATGGTTTAGCACTGGACTATTTATTTCATCTTTATTTTGGTCAAGGAGGACTAGTGGTAGCACACATTGGGTCTTTCTGTAACCACGTCACCACCTAAGTGGGAATTACAGTATTGTTCCCATGTGTCTTTATGTTCAGCAAAGTGCCTCAGGGACTGCAATGAGAGATACACACCTCTCTCAGGAATTTTTGATGCCTTTGACACTGACAAGGTTTAGGCAAATGTAACTTGGGTTCAGATTTCACATGGAGTTTGTCATTTAAACTTACTGGTCTGGTCAATAATGCACTGAGGAAAAGACTCAGAAAATATGAACCTTATTCCCAGACCTGTCTTTGGTTTTCTCGGTGACTTTCGTTACTTTCCTCCCAGCTTATTTCATTGTAATTTCTTTGCCATTGAAACATCAATAATGATGCACTATCCACTATGTTGTGATGTCTATGTATTATAATAGGTTAAATATTAATTAATATATTTCAAATGCTGTGTTTTCACCCCAGTGTACACCTATATATTTCACCCCACATCTGATATGGTGAGTTGTTAACTATCTCCATCAGTGTGTAGCAGACTTTCTGTTTAGACTGAAATGGGCAACATTTGAGAGAGTGATGCAGCATAGCACCCATCAAGAGGAGGATCACAAGCAGCAATGTCAGCAAGTTTTCACTCGTGCAAAATTGCAACCCCCATGCATATTCAGAATCACTGCCTGTTAAATTCTGAAAAAGGAGAATTAGTGAGGTCACAGAGGGAAAAATAACGTGAAGCTCATAATTCAGCCCAAAGTTCAGACGAAAACAGACAAGAGAGATTTATTATGGCTTTTCAGAAACTCATATGACAGCCAGTTGGTGGTATTTTTGGTAAGGTAGAATTATGCGTATTATCTATGGAAATCCGCAAAACACAACTTTCAGTAAATGAGTTTCAAATACCTCACACTCAGCTGGAAAAAAATAACTGCCAAAGTAGTTATTTCAAGTTACTGAAAACACCATGTGTGTGGATAAATACTTCAAGATGATGTAAATTTTTAATATTCCCTGTTCTACCCTTCTGTGTTTGCTTTAATTTACTGTCTTAATTCAACTATGTTAAATCACTGAGCTATGTCATAGGAGGTTTTAAAATATGGCTTCTAAGTTTGCAGAATGCTGTATTCTGTTTACAGCTTTCCTAACAATGTCCAAGAAAATCTCAAATTACAACGACTTTGTGGCAGCTCAGCTGTATCTATTTCCACTATCCTCCTACAAAGTTTCCAAGGAAATAACTCTGCTATGTCTAAATTTTAAACATGTTTTTATTTCTTTATTTGACAGAAAATACATTACCTTTCTATTAATTCCATCCATAGTGTATATAAATTTGTCAATGAACTAATGACACCAAAAAAACCCGGCAGTCTCCAAAATGGAAAGAAGAATGAATTTCAAGTCACCTTAATATAAATGGAAGTAGTACAAAGAATGACAAAACTTCAGTAGTGTTAAGAGACATTTGGGATTTGATCCTCCATAGAACATGTCAGTGAAGTGTTTGGCCCTACTGGTGCTCATAGAATTCAGAAATGAGCCTTTATATCCTCTATATCAAGGGGTAACTATGAAATCAATATCCAATATAGTTAACATTCAGGTAACATAATTTCAGTTTCATCATTTCTGCAAAGAAAATGATGACATTTTTCTGTATGAAATTTTCATACAGAAATAGTATTACTATTAAAAGGTAGTACATAGAGAAGGATAAATGGATTAAAAACACTACCCCTAGAGAAATTTAAACTCAGACTGTAAGCATTAGGAATATTCCATACTGGGAAGATGTACTAGATGTACAGGATGCAAATATACTTCACCTTCACAGTGGGCAGTGCTACTTACCTTGATGTTCACATTTTACACAGTTCTCAAGTGAAAATGGTTTGTGTATACACAGCCTCTGGAATGTATACTCAAAGTTTGATTCAAATCTTTGAGTCACCCATGAGACCTGTTTCCAAAAATGCTGGTTTCTTCATGAATAGAGATGGTGTGAGAATGTACATGGAAACTGAAGATACCACCGCAAGTTCAAATCTGAAATTATCTCACGCGCATTTTGTAATTCAAAAATCATTCACAGGCAAGGAACCTGACAGGTATTTGTTATATTCAATGTGCAAATTTGAACTGCTCTGCACTGCATAACATAGGTCTCCACATGTCATAACAACTGGTATTAAATGTTTTTTCCCAGAACCTCTTAAAGATATAGCTGCTTGCATCTTCCTTTCTCAGTTAATAATAATAGCAATTAACACTAAACAAGATAGTAAACTTTCAGTACACATAAACACATAGACATCTCTCACTGATTTATCTGTAACATATGCCTACTGTTAAGGTTCCCAGGGCTATTTTATAGGCCTGTCTTCTTTCAAGACTACTGTTACCAGACAATGACAAATCCATTGGTTCTGGTTGTATCATGCTCTGATGCTCAGCCATCTCAATCTACTATAGCTGCTGTGTGAGACCTTCTTGGATGGAAAGAAAACAAGACACAACAAAATAATTCAAAGGCAGGCATTTTCTTTATCTCTCTTTTGTTGGAGATGTGGAGAAGGCTGCCACTTATCTGTCATTGCGTATGCCTGAAGTGATAGTCTCATGTGGCTGGAGGCACCTTAGGATACAACTGTTGTTCAAGATATCACTGTTCTCCACTGGAGACATGCATGTAATTATTCCCCCTGGATGGGTTACTCCGAGTACCCCTAATTAAATGAATAACTTTACATAGCTTTGTCTTTTCATAAATCTGAATGACCCTAGAGGATGTAACATCAATTTCTAAGACTTTTCATATTCTTTTTTCAGATTGAGACTGAATAAAATACCAACAGGTCTCAGTTCTAGATTCATTGGTGCGGTTGTCTAATTTAACATGATTAAATATGGCTCTGAGTTTCATTTTTAATCTTTTGACAAGGCATTTGTTTAACATTATGTCCTATTAACTCATTAAAGTGTACATAGTAGTGACTTAAGGTGATATAGCAAAGTCTCTGCTTCCCTAAAAACTGTTTAAACTCACAGCTATATTGTAGTTTCCCATCAGACATTATAGATTCTGTTGTGCTATGTTTAATGAAAAAGGCTCCTGTATTTAGGGTGCTTCTGTGGAATTTTGCAGTAAAATTCAGAAGAAAAAAATCGTAGTGTCACAGAAGAGTTTAGGCTGGAAGTGACCTTTAAAGATCATCTTTTCAATGAGCAGGGACATCTTGAACTAGACCAGGTTTCTCAGAGCCTCACCCAACTGGACCTTGAATGTTTCCAGGGATGCGGCATCTATCATCTCTCTGCGCAACCTGTGTCAGGGTTTCAACACCCTCATTGAGAAAAAATTCTTCTTTATATCTAGTCTGAGTCTACCCTCTTTCAGTTTAAAACCATTACTCCTTGTCCTATTGCTACAGGTCCTGCTAAAGAGTCTATCCCTGTCTTTCCTATAAGCCCCCTTCAACGACTGGAAGGCTGCAACGAGGTCCCCCTGGAGCCTTCTCTTCTCCAGGCTGAATAACACCAACTGTCTCAGCCTTTCTTTATAGGAGAGGTGTTCCATCCCCCTGATCATTTTTGTGACCTCCTGCTCCAACAGGTCCATGTCTCTCCTGTGCTGAGGCCTTCAGAGCTGGACACAGGACTCCAGGTGGGGTCTCAGCAGAGCAGAGCACAGGGGCAGAATCACCTCCCTTGACCTGTTGGCCTCGCTGTTTTGGATGCAGACCAGGGTACAGTTGGCCTTCTGGGCTGTGAGCACACATTGCTGGCTCATGTCCAGCTTTTCATCCACCAACACTCCCAAGTCCTTCTTGGCAGGGCTGCTCTCAATCCCTTCATCCCCCAGCCTGTATTGATATTGGGGGTTGCTCTGACCCAGGTGCAGGACTCTGCACTTGGCCTTGTTGAACCTCAGGGGTTTCATACAGGCCCGTGCTTTGAGCTTGCTCCAGTCCCTCTGGATGGCATCCCATCCCTCAGCTGCACCACTCAGCTTGGTGTCATCTGCAAACTTGCTGAGGGTGCACCCG
This sequence comes from Phaethon aethereus, assembly GCF_964289735.1. Taxonomy (NCBI): domain Eukaryota; kingdom Metazoa; phylum Chordata; class Aves; order Phaethontiformes; family Phaethontidae; genus Phaethon; species Phaethon aethereus. Next base: position 157,735,752 of record NC_138582.1, read on the forward strand.
ATCTCACTTTCTACGTCATTGATGAAGATATTAAACCGTACTAGTTTACAATAATTGTGGGTAAATTCAGAGTAGTTTTTCTGCTTACACTTTTGTGCTGATTTTTAATCCAGTAAAATCCAATCCAGGTTTACATTGCTCATGGTAGCTGCTTTTCCAGTGTAGCAATTTGAGCCCGAGTTATTTTGTCCATTGTGCTGTTTGCTTGAACCTACTATAAAACTTCACCTAATTTTCTAAATGATCAATCACTTTTACATATCTTCTGTAGGATCTGAAGATGATCACCATAAGGCCTCTAATGTAAACCCAACCTAATTATGAAGTCTGTCCCTTAATCTTGTCATAGTGTTAGATATATGTTTTTCTTGCAATTCCCTAAAAACTTTATTCCCCACATTTTAGAAAGACATTTACTCACCAGCATTTTAGAGTGCTTTACCAAGGTGTCCTACCAACTCTTACAAGGTGTATTATTTATCTGAAAACCATGTCTTTGTATCTGACAAATTGTATCTGACAAATTACATACTGTCTGATGAAAGTGTAGAATTATAATAGGATTTGTTTTAGCTAACAACATATTTTCATAAATATGGGCATATATTTTTTACAGCATGTGATAAGGTCCAGGGCCTTTGCCACTCTCTCAGCACACTGATAAATCATATCCATAATCTTTAGGACCAGAAGACTGATGGTGACATAGTGCTGGTGACTATTTTCTTAACTGGGGAGGGGCAGACTGGTTGCTCGTACCAGGTTTTGTGCTTGTGTTTTCTACTTCTTATCCACTGGCTAAAGCACATGAAGGAAAAGCACATGAATTGTCCCTGGAGCAGAGACCAAACTTCCTGCTGACAGCTCATGTCTAAGCACCAAGCTACAGCATTGTTCCCCACCATGATTGCCCTCTTCTTGCTGCATGACCCAGATTCAACAGGGAGATAGAGGCTTAGGAGATCTTTCCTTTCTCCTAGTGTGGTAGCTGGGAGTTTCTCCTGAGATGTGGGAGATACAGGCTCAGCTATTACACACGATTTTCCTAGGTGCTTTAATCCGCAGACTAAAATCCATTTAAGTAAATAGCACAGCCTTCTCAAGTCCCCTGACTCAAACTCAATAGTGTCTTTGCATTTTAGGCATGTATTAAGCACATCTACCAAATGAAGGATTGCAGGAATATGGTTCATTCTTACCTCATCAAGTCATTCAGATGTGCGTGTAAAAGCAGAAGCAGAAAATGAGGTACCTAAGGATGTGTGAGCACAAACAGCCTCTCAAGCCCTGAAGTGGATCAGGTGGGATGATTTTGGATGTCTCTCTCTACAGAATGAAGACATGTAAGTTCCACCAGAGTTGCACTTTTGCTCATTAAATGCAATTTTGGATCTCTCCCTGAGTATCGGCTTTCTTTAACAGGAGGAGGCTTTGAACAAAAGCCAGCTTTTACAAAAGACTCTAAATGACATAGTTCTCCACCTATCTCACGGTGTTTCCTGACCTTAATTGTGAAATGAGCAACACACAAGTAAAATAATAATTCAGTGAATAAAGCAAAGGTTCTTTTGGTGTTTTTTTTTTAAGTCAGTACTTTCATTTTCTGTTATTAGACACTAAAAAAATCTCACTTGTGAAACAATCTGATACACTTCTGTGTGTGTTTAATTTCATTTTCATTCTTTTCACCCCAGGCTCTGTCTGGGAACTGAACCACAGCAAACACAATGAAGGTCTTTATAATACTTTAATGTTAGGGACATAAGGGGGCTTTGCTACATCTGTATTGTCAGCACTATTCAAGTCATAAATGGAATCAGGCTTTTTAAAGCCATGTGGTACCAAATGTGTGTCTTCAGGAAAAGCATACATGTTCCCTCCCTACTAAAACTATTAGATATCACCACAATATACAGTCTATAGTAATAATCCACATTCTTACCTGTTAAAAAGTCATGTATATGGCGCAAAAAATCATGTTAGGGATTCCCGAATATGTTATAACATTACATAAGACACCACACAACAGAAAAGGAGGACATAAGTGCTGGCCCTTGTAAATTCAATAGCAAAACTTTTTTTTTTTCATTTCTATGAATCAGAAACCTCGAAAGTTTCCAGTTCTTTCTATCTGTCCCAATGGTTTAATTTATTTGCACTATTTGTAAGAATCAGAAGGAAAAAAAAAAAGTCAATTTTCTGAGATTCCTGATGTTAAAAACTATAAGGGCTCCATATCTAATTAGGAGGCAGGTGCTGTTAACACATGATTTCTTCAAGATCTTGAGCTTTATACAGTAAATTAACAATTCTAGACTTCTCAAAGACATAAACATCAAACTTTTCATTTATTTGCATAGTACTTTACTTCAAGAGGAGTAATGTTTCAGAACTTAGCTGTCTGCAAAATACATCTGGAGTTAACATTACACTTCGGAAAAGCTCAACACCACAGGTCACAAAAAGAATTTCTTAGTTTCATCTCTTTGGGTGTGTTTGTGCATGTGTGAGTGTGTGTGTGTTTGTGTTTGCTTTCAATTTGCTTGGATACCTAAGGGTAGAATTAATTTTGATTTTTCACGAGGACTATTCAAATCACAGTAAAGAGTTGAAAAGTACATTCCATTAGTCACATGGCAACTTCTTTGAAAGATTTTTTTTTTCTGTGTGTAATGTTATATTCTTGAGAAAAATTGCTGCTTTGCTTTTTTTTTCTTTCTTTTTTTTTTTTTTTTGCTTCCTTCTGTGGAAACAAAACAAAGCTCTTGGCAAGGCAGCCTGCACTTACAGTCCTCTTCCTTCTCCTTTGTGAAGTGTGATGTCACCACTTGGCACTGGGAAAGCCATTGTTTCGGTGAGACTCCCATAAATGGCCTTTCTGTGCTCCTGATTTACATGTTAAGAAATTGGATGGGAATTGCTTGCTGTGGTGACTCCCACTTTCCTTTCAGTCAAACACATTTTGTAGTAAATATCCACAGGATACATTGTTATTCATGGTACATCCTGTCTACCACCTAAGCACTCTGTTGTTTTCTGGAACTCTCAATTTGAATGGAATTTGAATTTGCAAAATAAAGCTCTTCTTCCCTTCTCTCCTTTCTCCTCCCTCTCCTTCCAAACATTACAAATGTTGGCTCTGATATTTGAACATTTCAATACTAGAACAAAGAGAACTTGTTTCTTTATTTCAGAAGTAAACTCATAATGGTGGCACACTTCCAGAGCGGTGTACTACTCCTTACAGAATCATATTTACTATGCCTTAGACAAGTCATGGCAAAACTATTCTATTTTGAAACTGCTCAGGATTGATTCATTTTATAATCAAACATTCCCTTCAAGATTGCAAAAAAGAGTGGGTTAAACTAGAAGATAAATGAATTTTTGTGATTGAAGAGCTAGATAAAACTCACGACATCTACAGTTCTCCCACAGTCTTCTCTTAGTAAATATCTCTTATCTTTGGTAAATAACTTTATCTGAGTTTCTTACCTGTAAAATGGGAAAAATAATTCTGCATGGTTTTGAGGAGGGTTTGGGTTTTTGTATAGGTTTTTTTTTCTTTTTTTTAATTGATTTGAAGCTCTTAGGAACAGAGAGTTCCATGTGTGTACAAGAACTACCACAGTGGATATCTGACCTCAGATGAGCCCTCCATGAGCCATTGCGATAAAATAACTAATAACAATTAAATCCCAAATCCCAAAGAAGCTCAAACTTGGTGGAAGTTCATATCCGATCTGAATCATTTTCCTCTCTGACAGGATAAGCACATTGTAAACAATGGCAAAAAGTCCTCTGGCTTCCAAAAAGTCAGTACCCCCCAATAATGAACCACATCATTTGGAGTACTACTTAGATCTGTATTCAGGGTTCAGGCAGTTCTCAGTTGCAGGAAAAAGCTTGATGATGTGATTACTTTTATTTTTTTTTAAAGCTTTTAAAAATATGCCTATGATGAACATTTGCCATCTCCATTTGTTTGAATGTGATAGGCAGGATCCCTGGTTGATGTAAGTCAGTGTTGCTCTGATTTACACCATATTAGGTTTGGCTCTCTGCCTTTTAAATAAAAAGGGAGCTCAGATATTGTTGTAAGTACTGCTGTGAGCTATTTTTACTTAGTCAACCAAGAAAAAATATCACCACCCTAAATAAAGAGAGTTTTAACAAGTCCTGAGTAGGTACTCTGGGGCTGTGAAAAATCTGTTTCTTCTCAGTGAGCATCTGGAACCCCCAGTGGAGCTCTGGCCTGTTCCCATATGCTTTTCTTCCAGCAATAACACTGGAGAGTGGCAGTTTCCCATCAGCTCTGCGGAGCAGAACTGTAACCTCAGGAAGGAGTGAATAAACATCATTGCCAAGCAGCAGCTCCTGAGGAGAAGGGTGAAATTTCACGTGTTTAGTTCATGTGGAGAAAGGAATGTTGACCAAGTTCATCTGAATGATTGGAAAAATATCCTGGGCTTCATTAAAATTACTTTCTCCTTCTGAGGGCTTGACAGCTGCTTTCTGTTTCATGACAGCAACATTTTCCAACAACAAAATTGCCAAATAATGCTGAAGCAACCTTTATGGAAAGAATTATTAAGCAACTTGCTTATAATTAGGTAGACAAAGGAGATGCGTTTTTAGACACACTTTACGTTGTGAGTACTGGATAAGACTGTAATTTGTGTTTTATCAGACAACATGTGTGCCTAAATGCAACGTCAATTTAATATTCAAAAGCCTATTTACTGTTTTGAGAATAAGAAGCTGATATACTTTACAGTTGTTAAAATCCAGCTAATGCAACTAAATGTTATTATTTAATTAAGAACTTCACAAAGCAAGAGATGTTAGTGTATGCAACAATATGTCTTCTAGCAGATAATGCATGTTTCCAAGCAGGATGTCTGAAAAAATACAAATGAACTCATCTGGAACTTGGAGTAAAATTAAGACAATGAAGAGAAAAAGATAGGGAGACAGCAACCAGTGAAAGAAAGGGAGAGAGAGAACAGATATAGTAGAAAAAGTTATATATAGTATGGAAAATAAGTTAACAAGGATTTGAAAACATCTGGAATACATTTCTGGAATGTCTCTGAAAAACAAAACAAACCACAGGAGGAAAGTCAGACTAAGTGTTACTCAATTCTTTTCTTCCTTTCCTTTTTATAGAGGAGGGGATGCAAAAAATGTTTGATGTTAATGGAAAATTCCTTCCAGTATATGTGTTCTGCCTTCGTAGGCCTCAACTGAGTAAGCACAAACCTAATTTTAAACATTTTGACAGCTCCTTAAAAATCAATGGGATTATGTTTGTGTTAGAATTAGGTGAATAAAAGGGCCTGAGTTAAAACCTCTTTCTAGTGATTTTGGTGAGCTTTGGAACAGGCTGGTTCCAAATGCCTTGCCTTCAATATCCTATACCTTGAAATTCACAGAATTAAAAGTTGACATTTTCTAACTGAACAAGACCTATAGAAAGACCAGTATTGGCCCAAAGTCCGGTGAAGCACACTTTTGACTTGGTTCAACCTCAGTATGCAAAAAGTATTAAGGGTGAAGAGGCAAGTAAAAAAAAAGTTTGCACAGCTGTAGGGTACCACTTAACAGTTTTTGCTCTGAATATAAGAAGCATCCAAAAGTAAAGATTTTCAGACCTGCAAATATGATACATGTGATGTGTATCATACTTCATTTTACAGGTATACTTTGTGTTGGTCAAAAACTATTAACTGCTCTTGTTGAGACTTCTATCCATCCAAAGTATACAGCAATTCTGGTGTTAGCCACAAGTCCCGGTTTTTATCTGAAACAATGACTTGAATCTCCTTTATCCCATTCTTGTGAAAAAAGTAGTGTTACTCAGACAGAGGCCACGAGTGCATCAGCAAAGCTGATGTCATGAGAAAGGGATCAGGCCTAATGTTCCTGAGGTCTTCTAAGTTGGAGAGTTTGCAAAATACTGTGAATTCTGGACTTGAAACAAGCTGACATATTCCAAAGACAGTCAATTTGCTCTGAAAAACAAACAAAACCAGTGCAAAAGTAAAACTCTAGGGAATTTTGGGTCTTCTTTCTTCCCACGCTCCATTATTCCCAACGCACTGCCCTCTCATGGAATTGCTCAGGGCTCAGGATCCCTTAGAAATAACAATGCTCTGGTTACCAGTACTAAGAAAGGATTGTCTTTGTGGCCATGCTTGCTAAAACCATATTCTAGTTTAAGCCAACCTGAAAACAGAGATCTGAAGCATAAAGATTGTAACTGGCCTTAGTGGTGATCCTGTCTCATCATCTGCGGTCTAACCCTGGCCACTGACACTTTTTGTGAAAAGAGGAGGCATATTTCAATGCATCTCACTTTTGTCATCTTCTTCACTGAATGCCTTACAATTACTATTAAAAAAAAAAGTTCTGCTTCTTAGACAATTATGTCACTCATCAAGTTTTTGTTTTTGAAAATGGAAGCTCAAAATTCTCATCTTTAATACTCTAAAACAGAACCCTGTATCAGTTGGAGTTAACCACCCCCAATCAAACATATTATATCATAAGGTTTGCAGGCTCTATGAGAAGAATCCAGAACTTATGTTTATGTGGATTCCACATACATAGAAATTTTCTATGGTAGTAATGGAGTCACTTCTGTACAAAATCTGAGCAGTTAGAGAGTTCTCCTAGAAAAAAAAGAAGATTATGGTTTAATTCCCTATTCATTTTCCAAACTGATTGCCTGAATAATGAAACAACAGTCTCTTCTGAAGGGCTGAGAATGACAAGCTGATTTATTGTGGTCTCAGCCAATGTGCAAAAGACAAGTCAGATTTCTTTGCCCAGAAAGAGGCAAAAGGCTTTGGTATCTTGTGGTTAGAGTTCTCACAGGAAAACCTCAGTAATCCAAATGTTGTTGTCTTGTACATTAAACTTAAATTGTATAAAATTTACAAGGAGATGTTTTGTGGTCAGTTGTAACACAAATGAAGATCTTTCTTACAATTTCTTTATTAGCATCTTGTTTTCTGAAGTCGCCAGAAGATAAGCTGTAATAGACACTTTCTGTTAGATCTTATCTTGACAATATGACATTAAATATGTCAAGAACTAAAAATACCTCTGCAGTATTTTAATCAATTCTTTTCCTGCCAAAATATTCTGTATGAATTTTATATACTACCTGAGCCCAGAAATAACAATTAAATAACTGCAGTGTATTTTTATTTAATCTTACAGTTCCAGTTAAGGACACTTTCACACAGGATTTTTGGTGATGTATATTTAACGGAGACAAGTATGCAAAGTAGTGTATTCAGGGCAGTACTACTTGAAAAGCAAATGTAATTTGCATTATTGATAGATAAAGAAAAGTACAAAAGGTTTAATGGAATTTAATGAGCAGGTCTTGTGATTACAACATATTCCCAATAGCATGTCTCTATTATCTCAGTATTACAGCAACCCTAGGAGTCTTTTAGTAGAAATGTGTGAGCTTTTCCCTTCTTCTGCCACAGCCTCTATAACTTCTTCATCCAGTGCCTTTCCATTGTCTTCGGAAGAAATAGCAGCTTCACAACTTTCCTTCTACTCACTGACTCCCACTGTGCAACCTGCTTCAAACGACAAAATATGATCACAATGGCATGAAATTCTCTTATACATATACATTTGCCAGCTGCAGTAATTGCATGATGAGCGTGAAATACCAGGGGAATCCTCCTATAAATTGGCTATTGAACAGACAGCAATCAGAGATGGCAAAATTATGATTCTCTGATGCTAAAACTCCTGTCCTTTCTGCGTATTAACCGAATTATTTATTTTTCTGTATCTGCTACGGAATGGGTGATTAGGTGTTGCCTTGAAACATTGTACTGAAAAGTGTAATCTTCATATCAGTTCACAGTCAGTTAGGACAATCTTTGGTTTCTGTTTTTGTTGTTGGTAGGTGTTGTACAGGAACCATTTAAGCTTATGGTTAGTTGATCAGTAGGGCATTTCCATCATAGCCTTTGTTACTTATGATTTCTGCCATTGGCAGTGGTGCATGCCATGTGTTACAATTTCTGCATGCTATGTGCTACTATTTATGCTACCCTCACTTCTATTTATCAAGAAAATGACATGTTTAAAATAGAAAATAATAAATACATTAATGAATGCTCTGTTATGATGAAAAATCAGTTTATAAAATTAATTAAAACAGACATGTATACCTGTTATATTTTCAATCACCAAAAGACATAAGAACAGAATGGTCCATCTCTGTGTACTAACAAAGTTTCTGTGGATAATGGTTTCTTTTCAGGGAATAGCAACTTTAGAATCTTTTATTTCTGTGGAAATGTTTCGGTATTTGTTTTTGGTTTTGTTTTTGTGTTTTTTTTAAATGAGAATAGCCAGTACTGGAAAACTAGGTGATTTTTGATTAAGAAATTCATTATTTCAGAAGTGTCACCATAGTGACACTTTATGGAACTGTAATTGTTTCAGATATCTATTCCCTTCTCTGTATTGTTCACTATGGAAAAATGGATAAGTAATACAGTCACAGTAAGGGGAAAATGCTGTGATACATTATGGGAGATGTCATCTGATTGAAAATTATGTGACAGGAGAATATAGTCATCGAATTACTAGTGTGAAACTGTTTTAAACTAAAACCTTAAATTAAAAATTCTTAATATTCTGCTGAAAATTATCAGCCTTTATTTTCTTCCTTTTTAAATATGTATTTTTGAATATTTTCTGACTAGGGATAGGTGAAAAAAACAGCTACCTTGAAGTCAAATGAGTATTCCTGAAAACTCTTTCTTCAGTATTTGGCCAGCTATAATATACCACTATTATTCATTCAGAAACCCAGTGAATTGAAGAGGCAGACATGCTGTGAGTGTCATGTTAATTGGTAATAATGCTGTAAAGCTAGTGGCAGTACATATTAAACTGGAAAGAAATTACACAGTAAAATAATGTCAATGTGTCCTGGTTTCAGCCAGGATAGAGTTAATTTTCTTCACAGAAGCTGGCGTGAGGCTGTGTTTTGGATTGGGATGAGAAAATGTTGATAATGTGCTGATGTTTTGAGTTGTTGCTAAGTAGTCAAGGCCAGTCCAGCTTCTCATGCTGGCCTGCAGCGAGCAGGCTGGGGGTGCACGGGGAGCTGGGAGGGGACACAGCCAGGACAGCTGACCCAGGCTGGCCAAAGAGATATTCCATGCCATATGACATCATGTTCAGTATATAAAGCTGGGACGAAGAAGAAGGAAGGGGTGGAGGGATGTTCGGAGTGATGGCGTCTGTCTTCCCAAGAAACCATTACGCGTGATGCAGCCCTGCTTCCCTGGAGATGGCTGCCTGTCCGTGGGGAGTGGGGAATGAATTCCTTGTTTTGCTTTGCTTGCATGCGCGGCTTTTGCTTTACCTATTAAACTGTCTTTATCTCAAACCATGAGTTTCCTCACTTTTACTCTTCCGATTCTCTCCCCCGTCCCACCATCCGGGAGTGAGTGAGCAGCTGCGTGGGGCTTAGTTTCCGGATGGGGCTAAACCACGACAGTCCTTTTTGGCACCCAATGTGGGGCTCGAAGTGTTTGAGATAACAACAGGCTTGATTGGAATGTGCTAGATAGAATTTATAGCTGTTATTGCTGTTTAGCTACTAACTGCCAGGCCCCTGTGCTTGCCATGGGTTTGCTTTCCTTACGTATATTAGACCCGAATGTTCGTTAGTGCCTGCTTTTTGCTCTCACTGCTGCCGTGCTGCTGCGCTGCTGATCATCTGGCTCCGCTGGGCCTGGGAAGATTTTGGTAACAGCAATGGCCACACGCCTGGGCTGGCAGATGGCCGGGGCGCGGCTGCTGTTTCTGTGCTGCTGTACTGGGCAGGCTGGAACTCCACTGTGAACCCGAGTCGAAGGGACTGTGACCTGTGGATGAGTCCATGTGGGAGCAGGACACCCCAAAGTGCCTGTGGCCGTGCGTAAGCCCATGTCAGAGCAGGTATATCTCGAAGCATCTGTGGCCATGGTTTGTGTCTGTGCCGCAGCAGTTGTACCTCTGATGGGATTGTGGCACAAGGAGAAGTCCACGCTGGAGAAGGTACATCTCGAAGTGTCTGTGGCTGTGGATAAGTCTATGTTGCAGCAGGTACACCTTCCGGTATTAGTAGTTGTGCATGAGGTCATGCTGGAGCACCTCAAAGTGTGTGGCCATGGAGAAGCCCTCGACAGTGCAGGTGTATTCCTGGAGGGACTGGAACTGTGGGTAAGGCCACGCTGGAGCAGATTTATCTCTGGAGGTAGTGTGGTCCATAGAGGCGGCCATTTTGGAGCAGGTGCACCTTGAAGTGACTGTGGCTGTGGATAAGTCTATGCCACAGTAGATATACCCCTGGATAGACTGTGACTCATGGAAGGGACTGCAGTCTGTGGGTAAGTCCAAGCCGGAGCAGGGGCAAGGGCAGGAGTTCATTGCAATGTTAAACCCTATGGTCAAGTCCAAAGGGCCCAGGGGTGGAGATTGTAATGGAAATACCTTTAAACTGTTGTAACCCATGATTTGAGTTGCACCTTATAGGAACTACTATAGCAGGAAGCACCTGAATGAATGGAGGACAAGCCTTACAAGAAGCAGCGCAAGTGCAGCAGTGACCTGACCTGAGCTGGCTTTGGTGCCCAATAACTCCATGCAACACCCCACCTCGCCTATTCTGAGTGACCACCATAAGGGATGGAGCCCAAAGTCATGGACTAAATGAACCCAATGGACATTTCAAGGACATTTGTGGCCATTTTATGGACATTTTGGAGGGAGGTCTATGGACTAAGGGGACGATAATCTGTGTATTATATTAAAGGATGGGAAGGGGGGTGGTGGTTAATGAGGTTGTATTGGATAGTGTGGTACCTGAGCATAACGTAAACGGTATGGAATAAGGGGTGGATAATGTCCTGGTTGCAGCCAGGGTAGAGTTAATTTTCTTTACAGAATCTAGTGTGAGGCTATGTTTTGGATTTGGGATGAGAAAATGTTGATAAAGTGCTGATGTTTTGGGTTGTTGCTAAGTAGTCAAGGACAGTCCAGCTTCTCGTGCTGGCCTGTTAGCAAGAAGGCTGGGAGTGCACGGGAAGCTGGGAGGGGACACAGCCAGGACAGTTGACCCAGGCTGGCCAAAGAGATATTCCATACCATACGACGTCATGTTCAGTATATAAAGCTGGGACGAAGAAGAAGGAAGGGGTGGAGGGATGTTCGGAGTGATAGTGTCTGTCTTCCCAAGAAACCACTATGCGTGATGGAGCCCTGCTTCCCTGGAGATGGCTGAACACCTGTCTGACCATGGAAAGCAGTGAATGAATTCCTTGTTTTTCTCTGCTTGCATGCACGGCTTTTGCTTTACTTATTAAACTGTCTTTATCTCAACCCATGAGTTCCCTCACTTTTACTCTTCCAATTCTCTCCCCTGTCCCACCGTGGGGGAGTGAGCGAGCGGCTGCGCGGGGCTTAGTTGCCGGCTGAGGCTAAACCACGACACAATGAGACAAGCTGAGGTCTATGGGAGTGACTTTTGTTTATTTGTAGGATGAATCTCACTTGGTCATTCAGGTTCTAAAATTAAACACAAGGCCTCAATTCAATTTGAGTTTAATGGGAGCAACATCTCATACTGGGGACAGAGCTGAGCCAACATCCTTCTAGATAACTGAATGTCTTGATAAACATTACAGTGAAAATTAGCCAAGAAAAAGGTGTTGATTTACAGAAATTTTTTGGTTTTATTGTCAGTTAAACAACTTTATTGTGAATCTAGCATCTTATTGCTAGTGATACAACAGTTTATCCTGCATTGGTTACTTTGACCCTTGAACAGGGAACTCATATAAAAAATGTTCAATATATGTATTATTTCTCAACAGACAGTGCATTTTTTTTGGTTGTCAGTCACTGATTCACTCCGACAGGATGAAGGAAACTCTTAATACAGAGGCAGAAATATTGTTGGCTCTTTAATTCCTTACAATTCCAGATCTTTAATTTGTTATTTATGAAGTAGTAGAATTTAGTAGGACAATCTGAGCTAAAACATGCAATTAATTATTCTCCAGATTTCTTTACAACTTTATTCATTTTGAGGAAATTGCAGGAAGCACAAAATAATTCCCCTAGAAATGAAGTAGCTGATACTTTACATTTATTACAGCTATGAAGCCTTCAAGGTAGTAATAATTTTTCATTCTCAACAATAGTTTTACAGAGAATGCTTAGAGACTTGCAAAAGATGATTAACAGGCTGTGCATTCCCATGTAATGGCATCATGCTAATTCCCTCCAAAATAAGTTTGCCATTCACTACCAACTAGGAAAGAAACGGAAAGACTTGGCACTTTGTTCAAATTATCTGCTTTCATAACCATTCATTTTCAAGTCAGGGCCAAGAGCTTTTCTAAAAAATGTGCAAGTCTACAGGTTATGTTTACCATAAATGTATATTGTGTCTGCACTCAAGTTTTTTTATTAAAAATACAGAAGATTTTAAAACTAGAAGGACATCAACTAATAATACAGTTGCAACAACTCATGGGGAATTTCTGAACCCACAATTAAAACTCTGTTATGCCAATGTTTGAAAAATGTCACTGATTGTGAAAAATGAAGACCTTTGATTTCTTTCTTCTTTTTTTTTACATTTTCTTTTACTACTAAGTGTTTTGTTTTATGTATAGCACTAGCATGATAGGATCCGTTCTTCCTAAATTCTGACCTTTTACAAGAAATGTAGAGAACATATATAGTAAAATTCACCAGTGGGTGAATCAGATCATTTTTACAAAGTCACTTGTGTGATGTGAATTCTAAAGCTCATAAATCATTATTGCCATCAAATTTAAGTTACATTTACCTTTAGCAGTTCTCAAAATGTTTTTTTGTGGTTTTCTTTTTAATCAACAACAAAAAAGTGTCTGGAGATATTTAGTAACTGAGCATCAAGTTCCTAGATTACAATTTAGAATGGAAGAAAAAGAAGGGGGAGCTCTGCAAAAATCAGTTGTATTTGAGATGCTATGGAATTAGTTAAAAACTGTTTAAACACGTACTGGGCAACAGATTCCCTCTGAGCAAAGTGAAGCTCTAATTCATGCAAAGATTTCCGCTAATGTCTTGAAGAACAGGATACAATTTGAAAGTTTTTTATGCAGCCCAACTCAGAGCTGACATAGTGCCTTTATACTCATAATGTATGTCACAAACGTAGTTAAATAAAACAATTCTTAGGTAACATATCTGACTTTAAATTCAAAGATTGTGCAGGCTAGAGGAGCACTTTGTTTAGTAGTATTTGCTGGGAATGTGCTAATTCCTTCCTCAGAATAATATTTTTGTGGAATGTCAAAGAACAAGCAGAGAAATAAATCTTGACAATTGTTTCAAATGCAATTTAAAATGAACAATGGAAGGATTTGAGGTGTTACAGTGGTTTTCAGGAAACTTGCCACATCCTACCTCAAGCCCACATATTAGGTGACCGAGCAAGTTCACGTTATTACACCTTGAAACAAATTTCAATATCTCCGAGTTTCTTGATTACAGCCTGCAAATATTTACTTTGATTTTGTGAAAATAACAGGACTTTCCAAAGAATTTTTGCAGGAGGATGCTTGACTTGGGATATTAAATTTAATTAGAAACTCCTGGATGTTGATTAGTCATAGAGCCCTGAGCAGAACTGGCTGTTTCTCAAAACATGGCATTAGACATTGATCACTGTGATCTATGAGTTAAATGAAAAATGGATTCTACAGGTTTTCTGTTCATATCCAGAGCCTTTATCAACATCGTCTGGAAGAAAGTTGTAGTCTGCCATTACATTCTGTATACGTATTTTGGGACATAAAATTCTTATTAATAAGTGTAAATCTTCTACCCAAGAGGGAATGGTCTGTTTAAAGAGTATTTACTGCAGCTGGTAACTACAGAAAATGCTCTTTTAAAAAAATGCAGGAGATCCCTGCTTTTAATGCTGAATATTCAGAATTCTTAATATCATCCTAAGCAGTTTGTTACAAAAGTGGTGCATGAGCTTTTTGCTTGAATATTAGTGGATTGCACATAATCCAATGGGGCTTTTCTGGACTTTGGCATTTGCAACTCAATACTCTGGTCTTCTTGTAACCTCAGGTGGGTAAAAACACCATCACAAGTGAAACAGAGCAGATATCAGTATGATTCTGTGCATTTACAATGTTATGGATTACAGAGGTTTAATGAGACAGTTGTAGAGAACACATACTGGAATTAGGAAACCAAGGAAAAGAGCCTGATTTATTGAAGTGGTCTTTTATTTAGGTCTCTACCAAAATTATGAATGAATTTAAAATGCAGCCTTCAAGACAAAATTTGATTTTGTTGTTTATTTTTGTCCTTGTCTTCATTGCCCTGTAAAAATCACAGGATTTGATATTTATTACTGATTCAATTCTGAGTATGATTCAGTAGTGTGGATGTTGTGTATTGCAAGGCTCTTAAATTTATAGGATTTCTGCATGTGCCAATGTGTCAGCTTTACTGCGACTTACAGCACCTTTAGCTGTATCTGCTTTGTAGTAAGTGTCTCTTTGTAGCAAAATGTTGCCATAAAACGGACTAAATGAACAACTACATCTTTTTAATAATCTGTTTATATAGTCTAGCAGAGCATGCATAATTTGTGGCCATTTATATATATGTTTTCTTTTCTTGTTTTTGTGTCCTTTCTACCAAACATGCTTCTTATGTCAAGTTTCCCAAGGCAGCTTCAGGTCATAATCAGAGCCCTATCAACTGAGTTAGCAACATTTTCAATGCAATAACAGTATTTGTTTGCTTAGGAACTTCCTTGTTTAGTGTTTCAAAGTGCATTATAAAACCTTAAATAGCACAGTCAGCTGGGGTTAAAATTTCCTTTGTTTGTTTGGGTACTTCTCCCCCTTTCCTTCCCTCTCCCCAGAGACACAGGCTAACTAATAAGCAAATGGAGAAGAGGACTATGGTTGTGCATCTCCCCCAGCCCTCATTAGCCACAGAGCATGTGTGTTCCCATGTCACATGTCACAACCCCAGGAAATGCCTTATGACCCCCTACCCTCCATTAGGATCAATTCTGTACCAATTCTGTATCTATTCCTGTCTCTGTGTGGCTTGTGAATAGATAATTGCAGCAAAAGTATTTCACTTCTAATGATCATTTATTATTTGCAACTGGTATAGCAGAACAGATAAGTTTGGTTGGCCCTGATTATAACTTTATGAAATAAAAGTGAGATTGGCCAAGTCAGTTTTCTGCTCAAGGGTACATGTTTTTCATGGCATTAAAAAGAAGAATATTCACCTGTTACCCAGAATATTAGGAGAAAAGACATTTCTGTTCCCATGTAAAGGGTAGCTTGAAAAAAAGAAAAGTTGCTGTAATGCTCCCATAATGTGAGAATTGAAAATAACCTGATAGACTACTTTTCTTGGAGGAGCAGGATTTTCACCATCTGGATGGAAACTGGACAGCTGGAAAGAACTGTCCCTGTGACTCTCAGAGGTGTCAGGCAGTGCGTGATCCAAATGCATGATCCAAAAACGTTTTCATCACCAAATGCCAGACAGATCCAGTGTTTGCTCTACAGGATAACAGTGATTGAATTCCTCCCTGTTTTCGGAGGGCAGCAAAATGAGATGACACTTGAGGAGATGGCTTACAGGTTTCTCAGAAACTTTACCAAAGAGTTAGAGATGGAAGTTGCATTAGATAAGAGCTGGACAAAACCACGGGGACAGAAGAAAACATGGAGATGGAGAGAGGAAATTAAACATGGAAAAGGAGGGAGCAACTGGGAATTGATGGGTATGTAAGAACTATGTGTCTAAGTTCAAACAACTAAGTTTGAACAACACTGCCTTTATAGTGCGTGGAGAGAATCAAGCACTTTGACATCCTTGAATAGACTACTGGGACAGGTTAAACAGACCTCTCCCCACCAGCTATGAGGGAAACCTACAGCCCAACAGACTACTCCAGATTTAGGTACCTAAAACTGGGTGAAATGAGTCTGACCTACACAGACATTGAAAAATGAGGTGATCTCAATGCTAGATTGACATTTAGATATGGGGTTAGATTTCCCCATACAGGCCTATTAGACTAATCTTTATTGATTTTCTACATTGCAATTTTTCCTAAGAACCTGCTTCCTCCAGTACGATGGCAAACAGTACCTGAGAAATTAATTAGGATCTTGCAGCAAATGAACGTGTTGCAAATTGTTTTCTTGCCTTATTAGATATAGAAAGCCCAAAGTTGTGTAGTAAATGTAGCAAGAGAAGTGCTGAGAGAGAAAGCGTAGTTTAATAATTAAAACAACTGAATGCTGTGAAAATCCAGATCTTTGCATCAGTGACATTTCTGATGGAGCCAAGCAATTCACTTAAATCAAAATTTTCACTAGTAGCCACTACTGCACATTACTCATTTTCTGATTGCCCAACCTGGGTCACATGGGGCCAGATTTTCAAAAACTGAGCACTCACAGCTGCAAATGAAGTCAGTTATGCTTGAAAAGTGTTCTAAAAAGTGTTGTTATTCCTGAGCTTGTGTGTTTCAAGTAGGGAATCTAAAATAAGTGCATAAACTTGACAACATTGATGTTTATCTGTGCCTCAGCTCTCCGTTTGTTATATAGGAATAATAGCCCCATCAAACTCTCAGGGGTAGTGTGAAGTGAAAATCACCTCTTGTATAAAGTATGTCAACCCCTCACACAAAAGACCACAGAAATAACTATAATGACCTTATATTTCTTTCAGAGTTTAGCTAGTGTGCTCTAAATAAGATCTAGAGACACATTGCACCAGAAGAATAGAAAGAAATATTTAATAACATTCATTCACTTTGTTAGGCTTGGAAAATAAAAAAGATTTAGCTTGAGTCTCTAACTGACACGCATACACAGACAGGCAAGATGAAGATTGCACTGAAAACATCCCTTCTGAGGTGCTTAAAAGTGTACTATTTCTTTTATTTTATTTCAACATTAATATTTGCTTTGTATTACCAGTGTGCACAAACCTTTCTGGGGTTTTGGAGATGTGGGGCTAGGGGTGGCTTTTATTTTATTTTAATTTAATTTAATTTAATTTAATTTAATTTAATTTAATTTAATTTAATTTTATTTTTATTTTATTTTATTTTATTTTATTTTATTTTATTTTATTTTATTTTATTTTATTTTATTTTATTTTATTTTATGTTTTTGGCCTGGAATATCAGTTCAGTTAAGGATACTGGTCATAAGATTTGGATAACTCAGGTCCTAAATCCCTTCTCCATTCAGATCAATGGAAAGATTTCCAAAATGCTGAAGGGGTTTTGCCTTCTCTGCAACATGGCAACAAGTCAGAGATATCCAAGCCAACAAGATAATTCTGGAACTGGAAGTGGAACAGCCATGTCAGCACCCAGCCCAGTTTTGCCTGTAGGAAACATGGAGTAATCCTTGGGCTCTGCTCGGCACCAGAGAGGCCTCGTCTGGAAACGGAGCGCTGGTTTGGACATCTCCCTTCAGGTGAGGTGCACAGACAAGCCAGAGCAGAACAACAAGGTAAACACGACTGGGGAGAGGAAATACTGGGGAGAACTGGGGTTCTCTAGTCTAAATGAGGGAAGGCTGAGGGAGGTAGGGTTTAGGGTTTGAGCATGAAATACATAAAATTCTGCTACAGAATAATGGAAGGATTTGTACTCGCTGTGCAAGGCGACACCAGTACAAAATGCGTGAAACTGAATTTCAGCGGGACCCATTTTAGATCTCAGGAATAACTTCTGATGTAAGCAAAGCACTAGCAGTGATTCACTGAGCCAAAGTGCCCATGGCGCCTTGGGGACTTCTATTACAGTAAGTCCTTAAGAAAAAGTTATAAAAGTGAATGACCAGAGGGATGGGTGAGGTGAGCTATCTGGGACCTGCCAATTTTAGCATTCCACACTTCTGTGTTTCAGCTATAAATCTTCTCAGTAAGGCAAATTAACTTACGTTAAGAGCTGCACTATCATGATTATAATGTTTCAAGAATCCCGGGTAGTTGCTCTGTAATGGAAGTGCAGAGATACGAGCTCTTGTGTCCTGTAGTTACCTTCAGTCATTCAGGAGCTGTCACCTAGAATTAAAGCTCTTGCTAGTTAGTCCAAGAAGCACTCCTGAAAATACCCCTCTCTAGTTGCTGTCAACACAAAACTGCGATTAACATCTAGTTTGTAAGAAGAAATAATATATATTTATATGCACATACCTATATGCACGTATTTATATGTATATTTATGTAAACATAATAGGTCCTTTGAATGGGAGTCAGGTGCTGAGTACTAGAATGGCATTTGTTTATATTGTTCCAGTCAAACACAATTTATAGACAATATAATATTTAGAGAGGAAAAACAAGGTCCCCAAAAATGCTTTCGCATTACAATACATGCATGTTATTATATACCAAAAACTCCTTTGACACAAGCAGTGGGTATTCAATTTACATTTAGTAACGAAGAAAAAAAGAAACAAAACAAAAAGCATAATATATGCATAGCATGTGTTAAGCCAGTCCTGTCTTCTTTAAGTACCTGCTTCACACAAAGTGAAGGAAAGTCATTGCTTAAGTCTTTATTTTAGTATAAAATGACTGTGTCAGAGTACTCCCCTGAAATCACTAGCATTTACTTGGTTGTACAAGACAGCAATATTCAAGTATATTAAAGTTAGAAAGCAAGCTGCTGAAGGGGAATAAGCTACGCACATTAAATGGATGGAAAAATATTTCATAAACATAAAGCTGTGCTTCCAAAATAAGTTTTATTATTTGAATTGTATCCACAATCTATGTTTACATTCATAAAGAAGTTTGCCAAACCACTCAGAGAGACTTTTATGTGAAAGGCATCTTTAATTACCTTAAAAACCTTCTGGGGAGTTTCCAGTGTTCAGTTTTTTGTCTTTAAGGAATCTCATTTGGTTTAGAGTTTAAATTTTAACTCTGTTGTTTGTTAAGTTGCCCATTTTAGCTTTTTCAGCCTTTCCCAAGTCAGTACCTCTGAACAGGCCTGATCAATCAGGCACCATTGTCTCAAGAGAGATTTCTACTCTGAATATCAGACAACCTGATGTTCATTTGCCTGGCTTTTAGTTCAAAATTGAGTCCTGAGCATTTAAAATTCATGTATATTCAATCATATATCACCTAAAGCTATGCACCGTTCTTTTAGAGACACTTCAGATTTCCTATGCCTTTTCACCCTATCAACATTTCATTGAGTAAGCACTGAAAATCTTATTTCTCTAGACACTATATTCTGTCACTGCCCATTTTATTTATGAAGTCCCTTTACCTAATTTAACTGAAACTGAGATAATCCAAAATACAACACTACCCTATTTGGCATTACATAATGTCTTCATGAGCAATTGCAGTAGACAGACAGTTAAATAAGTACATAAACCTCAGTCAGGAGGTGAAAGAAAACATTTACTGCTTGTCCTTGGTGAACTGGTTCTGAAAACATAAAAGGAAAAGCTTTGATAGGGCTTTGGAAGTAATCAACTCCAAAGCTGATGCTTGAAGCAATTGATTGATTCTCTATAAAATGAGATGCCAAGATTTCTTTCCTGGATAAATAATGCATTAACAAGTAAAGATAAGATTAATATTTATATATTTTTTTTTATTTAAACAAGATAATTCAACAAAAAAAAAGACCAAGAAAACTCCTAAACATTCACAAGTAATTTAAATTATGAGATTAAAATATGGTGTCTAACTTCAACCCCCCCAATTATTTTGCTTTATTTGTAGCTAATCATGAATAATGAACAACAAAAGTGGGATTCATTTACCCTAATGCCAGCATCTGCGATTTCTTGGACACCCTTTACTGTCTGCACAGCCTTTGGAGGCCACCGTGTCTTGCCCAGTAAGACAGACCCGGTGGTGAGTGAGCATGGGTGGCCGCGGAACAGCCCGGCTATGCAGCTGTGCACGGGCTGGGAAGGTAGCACACAGGGCTGGGAGGAGTGGTGTGCTTATATTTTAAAAAAAAATAATTGGTGTTTGGCTCAGAGTTAATAATTAGAGTTTGCCAGTGCTCCTAAAATGATAAGAAAGTTGAAAGATGTTAATGTCGGCTTTAAAAGAATACAATTAGTTCAGTGCTTTCCTTCAGCCATTTCTTTTTGAAGTTCTTTGCAGAAAATGCTAAGCAATTTCCTTTCCCTTTTAACATCAATAACCCTACTCAGTGGAGGACTTTTTAAAAATAGTTTTCTGTTGTCTGCAAACAAATCAAAGGAAAATAAAGTTAATTAACCGAATGAAAATGTGGCTGAGAAAAAAGGGGGGATTATTCAGTATTGGCTCTTTGGCTCTGAAATGTTGATCGCATTTAGATACTTGAGTGAGGCCTCTCTAACCTAAAAACTGTGACTTACTGCCAAGACCGCCGGCTATACGGGTAAGCCTCGGGCCAAGCTTGAATGACACAGCAGGCTCAAAATAAACTGTAACCTTCTCCTGTGTGACGTGCTCATTTCGGTTTGGGTTACGTGAAAAGCAGGGCTTGCGGGATCGGTTCAGCTTTTACTGTAAGGCATGAGGTGTGGAGGAGGACGAACAAATCTCGCTCTCCCTACAAATTGTGCCTGTGACTCAGACTCCAGGTTATATGGACCTGGCTGGATCAGCACGTCTTGGGAAGTGCAGAAGTAACACTGCCTGCAAAGATAGCTTTATTAAACAATGTGGCCTTGCCAGTCCTTTCTGGGAAGGAGCAGGCTTTTACAAAACAATTTAATTTTCTGTGCACAAACAGATCACATGTGCTTTGCCCTGCCTTAACAATTTAGAAGAATTTATATACACACTGGATTCCATTTATTTACCGTATTGTACCGAGGCAATGCTTCAGAGGTGATACATCAGTGCTGAAAGTCCATGTGTTCACGCTGCCCAGGTAGCGAGATGTTTGGATACTTCTGGTTTTCAAAGGATTAGAAGATCTCACCTAGAAGAGAGGAGCTGAAAGAGCTTCACACGTTATTTCGTACCTCTAGCCTGGCTCTCATGAAGGATGGTAATGTTTTCCTTGCCAGAAGTGTTGGTAAGGGAACGACGAATTACTCAGAGGGTTTTCTTGAACACTAGCAGAAAAGTGTCTAAAAGAAGGATCGGAAACAAAGGTGATCCTGGTGTTACTGGAGACAACACAACTATGCGGTGGGTTTTGTTGCTCTCCCTCCTCCCTGGACATCCCCATGATGGCTGTGCCTCTCTCCACCGAACAGAGCCAGAGCTCAGAGCCTGCCATCCTCCGTGGGAGGGGGCTGAAAACAAACTGCACGGGGGAGAAGTCCCTAAAACCCATCCTAAGGATGTTTGGCTGACAGACTTTTCCAGCTGATGTTTTCTGCACTAGAATTATATACAGGAGTTACTAGATGATGCTATTAATCACTGACTTCATCAGAACTGGGCCAGTGAGGGATGTGAGGTCAGTGCAAGAGTATTGGTGATTGGGGCTCTCCCAGTGCCATACTGGTGCAGGGAGGACAAGCACTTGGGAAATGTATGCATCTCTGGTGTGCGCCAAGTGTCCAAGCCATCCTCAGTGTCTTCTCCCACTGCCAGCTGAGGTCCAGGTGACCTGATGGCAGCATCAGGAGCCTCTCCACAACCCAGTTGCTTCCTGTGAAGTGCTACTATTCCTCTGGCAAGAAGTTGCCACGAGTAGTAAGAAGGAAAAGGCACATTTGCTGGGAGACCATTACAGGACGCTCATAACTTCAACTCTGTGAGGTTTCCCTTAGCATCCACACGCCTCCAGCACACAGCTCAGCTGCTTGGCAATAAATTACTGATTACTGGTGGTGTCTGGCGGAGTGGGGATGTCTTAGGTGTGTGGAAACACAGGTAGATAAAATTCGCACTGATAATGCTTGTGAACTGCACTGTAAGGTCATTACAATAGAGAAAGTATCCTATTACCTGGAGGGTTGACATAATCTTGTTTGTTGCTTAAAAAATGATAAAAACAGAAACCCAACGCAATCTGGTTTTGATAATGTAGTATGTTTGGGTTGTTTGCTGGAATAGTTAGCGATGATATGTACTCCTCAGTTGTAACTGCAACGTAACCATAGTAATACGATATTAAGCAAAGGCGTGATTTTGAAGAAAATTACTCTGCAACCAGTAAGAATTTTATTCTAACGTATAAAACTATGTGTTTAAGAAATACTTAGTCAACAATTATGTAAGTGAGAAAGGTAAGTTTTGTAAGTTTTTTTAAAGTGACATTTCTGGACACAGTGTTGTATGCATTTGTCAGGCCAAAGTAAAAAATGCCTTTATTTCAGCAGAAAAGAATGTTAAATCTGTGTCTTAACTCTGTTCAAGCAAGCCTGTGGCTTTTTGTGATGTTAGTGTGGCTAATCAGAAATGAACCTAGAAAGGGTAACAATTTTTAATTGGACCCTCTAATTATAATGTGGTCTTACAGTATGGGAGTGCAGTATTTGTGTGTTCAGAGACTTCTGTTTCTTTTTTTTTTTAATTTCTTTTCTTTTCTTTTGCTTTCCTGTTTTTACTCATCTGTGCATAGCTAGGAAATAAGCAGGTCTTTAATCACTGAGGGCTGTATGATCCTTACCCAGGCACAGTATCCGTTGATGCTAAGTGAAGAAATGTGCCACAGGTCCAGCTCCAGACGCCTTCTTGGTCATCGCATCCTGGCCAGTACAGCACCGCATCGTATGACAAGTGTAAAACTGGCTCTTCTGTAAAAGATCAACACGAGTGGGTGTGGGCTGTGTGGCAAAGCCAAATTACTACTGGAACTACCTCAGAAATGAAACTGGGAACACAAAATCTGAGCTACAGTTTTACAAAACTCTTCTCTTTTCTTCTGCAAAGGGAAAGTGCCATGGGGAAAATAAAGAAACTAGTAATGGAGTGAAAAAGGCAAATAACGCAGAAAATCATGCTGTGTTGCCTTGGCTCCTTTTTCACTGTGTACAGGTTGGTAAAACTCCTTGACAGAGTTAACTTCAGCAGGAAAAATGCCTTAAAAGAAAAACTAGTATTTTTGATTTATGGAGGATTGATTTATAACTGTTGGTTGAAGGGGCATCTGCCAGTTGTTGTCTCTACAACGTTCATCTTTGTAATGTAATGGGACTGACTCAGCAGAAAAGAAAGCCTGTGTGCCCACTGAATGCAGATTTAAGCCAGACTAACCCAACTCTTTTAACAGTCTGAGATTGGCTTGATTTATAAAACTCAGCTTGGTTTTAAACTGGAATCTCTCAAGATCAGGTTCATAATATTTGAATGTACTAAGCTGCTTTGTAAAAAATTGACTGATTGTCAAATGTCAGACCCAAATTGTCACTGGGGTGGGGACAGAGAGGTGGGGGTGGGATGGGGACAGAGTTGTTTTTCAGAATTCTTTTTTTTGGGCTAAATGAAAGTAACATCAGTTTTGGCATCAGAGGTGAACTTTCCTGAAATCTCAAATCAGGTGAAGAAATTTTAGTGCTTAGACTTTAATCTCTTGAACCTCACAAAGCTTTTCACTTCTGAAAGTCTGTTGTATTCTTGCACAGTGAAAAAACACTGTATAATAGTTTAGGACAGGAAATGGATCCCATGATTTATCCACCCTATATAAAGGGGGAGAGAATGATTTAGCTGTTTCAAACCTAATCTCTGACAAAGCTTCACCAAGCCATTGATGTTAAGATCACTGCTTCTACAAGAATGTTGTCACATAATTTTGGAAAGATGTGCTCAGCATCTATGATTAAAACTAAACTGAAAATAATGCCATCCTCATAACAACATTCCCTAAACATGTAGTCAAGGTTGATTCAGATGAGAAAATCCAGCTAATGAATCATCAGATTTGTTTCCTGCAGTGACGAGGCAGGCCATGCTGCCTTTAATTCCAATTTTTGCTACAAAATAATTCTTCCATATATGAGACAAACTGAGATAATAAGTCAGTGTTGGGATTAATTGTATTAAATCTGAGCTGGTCACCATGGATTTCTTTAAAGCCAACAGAGATCTAGAAAATATAGTCAATAAGA
This sequence comes from Phaethon aethereus, assembly GCF_964289735.1. Lineage (NCBI taxonomy): Eukaryota > Metazoa > Chordata > Aves > Phaethontiformes > Phaethontidae > Phaethon > Phaethon aethereus. The sequence goes on from NC_138582.1 coordinate 157,759,895, forward strand.
ATTAAGGCTAAATCAATCTCACCATAAGATAGATAGATACAATAGGTTGGATGAATTTCTTCCTAAAAGAGAAATGCATATTCCTCTCTATTGCTTAGAAGAATCACCAGAGGAGCAGCTGAGCTGTAGATGTTTGCATCCTACACCTCTGCAGTTATCTGGGGTTAATAACCTTCACAGTGTCAGAAATGCAGTATATCTGTCACATCTCCCTTTTCTCTTGGGCTTTAGAAACATTCTGTTAGAATTTAATACCTCTGAAATCAAAAGCAATTTCTGGAATTTCACATCCATGGGTTGGACCCTTTTGTAGAATTCCTCCAGGGCTGAAATTTCCAAGTTAATTTCATCAAACATTTCAGCAAAATCACTTATTTTTCCCATGCTTTATTAAATTTTGTAAGATACTTCTGTAAGATGCTAGTCACATATGCTAACATGTATTCTCCTTTGTGGAATCTCTAGATCATAAGACCTGAATACCATTTTTTGAGCATACCTCATTCTTCTCCCAATTTTATTTGTACATGTATGCATATTTATATATACATACCTATATAGCAATAATTACACAGAAACATAATAATAGAACAGACACCAACTGTGGGCTCTCTAGAGACAAAAACTCCGAGTTTTATATGTGTATATATAGTTATACAAATGCTATTAGTTCTGTTATTATTTAAAAGAACAATGTCACAGGATACAAGAGAGGTAATTGTATTGGGAAGGGAAACAGAGAATAAGATGCAAGTTAAAACACCAAATTTTAGGTGAGTCTATTGAAAAATGTTACTAAAAATAAAAGAAGGCAAACTTTGGAGTTACAGTCTCTTCATCATCCTATGGGAAAGTTGAACAAAGGGATCAGAAAACGTATACTTAAAGGATGATGATTCAGAGCTCATAAGGGAATATCTTATTGTAATATGAGTAAAAGGTCTATGGGAAATATTTTCCTTGGGAGACCAGGAAATGCCTGAAAAAACTAAGCCACAGGGTGCATTAAAGAGAAATGTTTCCCTGGGTTACCATTCCTTTTACAGAAGGAAAAAGGAATCTATTAAGTCACGAATGGACAGTAAGATCAAGGGAAATTAATGAGCTGGAAGAGAGCCTTTTAGAGCTGTAGTAATGCTCAGACCTGTGGGCTGCCCTGAAATAGGATTCTGTTTTCCTGAAAGCCAGTGATAACTTCATGCAGCTGCTCATTAGATAGTGCAGATACCAAAAGAGAAATTGGAACCCTGGATGTGTTAGATTAGCATTTTCCCTCTATTTCCTCCATTTATTTTCCAGATGGCGTACTGTTTCCCTATTATGTTTTATTTATACAAAGCTAAGCCCATTCCCCTTCCAACTCCATTAACCTCAGTGGAACAACACCAGAAATTACTATGGCCCATTGACTATAGAATCTTACTTGATATTAACTGTTTTCTTTAGGACAATTTGATTGGCACAAATTATTGCAGCAGATGTGTATTGCAATTTGTAACGGAACATTTTATCCATTTGAATCCAGATAGCCTTTTTTCCAGAGTCTCCATTTGTAATGCCGCTTATTAGGATCTTTGAATCTTTATTGTATCAAACAGCAGGTATTTGTAGGGGCAACTACAAGTTGTGGAGGATTAATGCTCAATCCTTCCACATTTAAATATCTTGCTGTTTTCATCTTGTCCTAGGTCACCAGTGGGAATGAATTTGGTCACCTTATCCTGGTATACATTTACAAAACTCACAGAAGTGCCATGGAATTTGATGCAGTTATCAGTCTCACTTCAAAAGGGTACCAGAATTGAAATGATAGAAATCTTGTGGACCAGGATTGAGGTACTTTGCGGGGCTATATCAGATGCTTAACACTCGGTTGTTCTACTACATTTATTTTTCTTTTATTCTTGTTTCCTCAAGCTCTGAATTTCTTCATCATAAATATTAAGTATATATTACATGCATAGAGAACTTGGCAAGGGAAAAGAGTGTGAAAGGGATAATGCTTAACATTTGGCTGTTTTGAACAAGACTCTCAACACTAATCATTGCTTTAAAAAGTTACAAATATTGTACTCATTTTTATTTGAAGAGCAGGGAAATAGCTATTCCCTGGCTTGATGTTTTGTGAATTGAAGGATAAGACCTTCTTCTCGGGTACCGAATCAGGGCAATGCATGCATTTGTATGCTCATGACGTGGGGGTCTGCAGAGCAGAAATCAGACTGTCTCAGGTAAGTATGGCTTTGAGTATGGCCACAGCTGGCTTGTCTTCACAGCCAAGTAAAGAGTATTTCAGGAGAAGAAAATAGTATCCAGGTTGAATGCAGGAAGATGTCAGGAGAAAGGCGGTGCACGGGGGCAGCTGCTGTGCCCTCCCCTCGGACAGACCCTCTGCTCCCCACCCAGGGAGGTGCTGGTGGTCTGCGGCAGTGGGGGGGTGGGGGGGGGTGGGGTGTCGTGTGGGTAGACAAACTAGCCCTTACTTACAGCTGAGACACATGAAAAGTCTGGAAAAACACTATGCTCAAGGTAACCTGCTGCTCAGAAGAGCTCATTACCTTAAAGCCAGCACTGCCCATCCTGCTGTCGAATTAGCTGGGGAGTCCGTTCCAGCACACTGCTGCTTGGGGCAGGCAGGCGCTCCATGGCTGTTGAGAGAAATCCCGGATCCCAGTATGCTACAGAAGTGTGGTATAATTACTGCACACTGTAAGTGATGAACAATTTTTGACAGATGGCCAAGATGGAAATCAGAACAAAATGTTGTTTGGGCTTGATCCGAAGTATAACAGTTTAATTCTTCTGACTTCTTTCTCACCAAAATGAGAAAAACCTAGGAGGGAAAAAAAAAAAATCAGAATTGATTTTTCTTTGATGAAAACCAAAATGTGTTTGATTTTAGTGAACGGCTTTTTTCTCCATTTCTCCTCCTTTTTTTTTTTTTGATTAACTTTAGCTAAACTTTCTATTAAAGTATATAAACCAGAGAGAAAATACTTTGTATCAAATTAAATGGTCTGATTTCCTCCAGTGTTTATTTTTGGGTTTTTTTAGTCCAATCTGTTAATTAAACTGCACCTAAAATCACAGATACTTTCTATTACACAAAAGGTGTAATTTTAGTGGCTTAGCAGTTTGAAGCATTATATTTTATTCTACACAAGAGAATCAAATATATCTGTCCCAAAGCAACCCCTAGTGTACTTGAAACACACACCTTTTGCAGGGATAATACCTTTTGATAGAATTGTTCAGATACCACCAGTCTTCCTCTCTTTCCCCATTACACTTATCAGCCTCAGAGGACATGTAAATATGCATTAAGATATTTATGGCTATTTCACAATGTATTAAGGCAGCTATCTTCTTTTACTGAAAATCTTTCATATACAAAGGGTCCAACAGAGTTTTCACACTTAAGCTTTCTACGTAGGGTTTAAGTGATTGAAGGAAATGGTCCATCGGCAGTTAACCAGTGTTTTGTCGCACAGCCCACTTAGAATATGCATAGAAATAGAAAATGTTTATGCCAGTAACAGCTGTATTTGGCATTATATAGCAGCTATTACCAAACTGAAAAAAAAAAAAAGAGCAGCACATCACTCATGAAGCAATTAGGAAGAAAGGATTTCATAGATCTGAGACACCCTAAGACAAGCAAGAAAGACTACTTAATCGTAACACGTTAATGTAGTAAAGAATATATGATGTTGGGTGACAGGCAACAAAAAGTCTGCTTTTGGAAGATGGAAAAGTGACTTCTTTTCCAGGTGTCAGCATTAAAGAAGCCTGGAAATTTGAGAAGCAGAAGACACCCATCTGTGTGTAAACCATTTACCAAATGCTCTTCTAAGTTGTTTTCAGTGTGTCTGTTTTTCTCCTGAGCAAGCAAAAACTAAAAACGGTAAGAACAGAAGTTAACATTACACCTCTGGGTCATACTGCTTTAAAGCAGCTCACTCTTATCTTTCTCCTCATATGAATTTCCAAGTGGCTGAGACAAGTTTTGGAGGCTAGAAACGGAAGGTAGACAAAATCAAACCATAAAGAAATACAAAGTTTTCAGTGGTGGAAATTTTAGTGAATATCACTCCCCCCTGGAGGAATGATGTGTTCTGCCATGCTCTGTGCTTGCAAAAGTACTACCTGTCTTTCTAAAATGTAGACATTAGCTAGTGGGAGAGCAAGCCTGGGGCACAGAGTGCTGAAAAGGGGCCTTTGCTCAGGCGCTGCCCTCTTGCTCTGCCGTCACCGCTGGGTGCCTGATGGCCTGGGGACGGCCGCGGTGTCACCCTCACCGCCGCGCTCTCGGGGGCCGCCACTGCCTGGGGTAACGCGAGCATCCCCGGGTGAAACGCTGCTGTTTGTGCTATATAAATAACATTCTCGCCTCACAGGTGAAGTGATTATAGGGTCTCCTCTCACCGTGGAAATCTATGAAGCCAGTAATCTATACGGCACCGAGGCAATATTTCTTTGGGAGAAAGCTCTACCGTGTTAGCTGGCTCCCCTCGCTCCTGCGGGGCAGAGGCAGGACATTCTGTCTTCGCCATCCTTCACAGGATTTGAAGCTTTTGTGCCTGGTAGAAAGCCAAAGCTGAAATCCTGGGTTAATCCTGTTATCTAGTACACAGCCTAATGCACGCTTTGCAAAATTCACCTCCACGCTTTCCCCACATGGGAACAATTTCAAAGGTTTTAAATTGAAATGATAATATCAGCTCTTGTGTCCCTCCTCCCTCTTCCAAATTGCACTTGCTTTTAGAGTCTCCTGTCTCTGCTGGGCAACAAGATTGACTTTCTAAACTCTGGTAAAATAATCTTTTTGAATAAGATATATAGGTGTGTATGCAGAGTATCATAATAGCAGATAAGAAAAAAAAATCCAAGTAAAATAATAATGAATTAGCACCAACTTTAATCCATAAATCCTGAAGTAATTTTGCTCTAGCATTCCAATAAAAATTCCAAGACAGACTAGATGCTCCGTTGGTTTCCAACAATGCTTTTGATGTGAACCAGAATTCACTGCTCCTCTTCTTACATGTACCTCCCATGGAATTTCAGTGGAGTATAAGTGTTTCAACAAAAACATGCGGGTGGAGCAGCGGGTTTGTAACTGAAGGGTTAACCAGCCAGAGCATCCGCTAGAGCTCTGTTGTTACTGGAAGGAAGTCAATTCTATAATTTGGTGGAGGCAGATCTCTATTTTTAAGCACCCAAGTGCCACAAATAAGAGCCTAGGTCCTTTATATAGTTAATGGAGAAATACAGACTCCTAAATTAGATGTTCTGCCTTAAATCTGAAGGACTCTGCATCTCTAGAGTCAGACAATATTAATATTTCCCTGGTCCCCTTCTTCCCCTACTGAATAGCATAAGTTTGTCTTGGATTGAATACGAAGAGGGTAGCCTTCATGACCACTGAAAACACATAGAGGAACAGAACCTGCTTTTTTTCTTCGAAGTGAGCGCTACACCAGTGACCAGCACAGTCAACCCAAAGCTACCCTCTGTAAAAGACTCAGAATTGTCCCCTATTATTTGACCCGTAAATATGGTGGGCAAATAATTGTAATTGCAAAGTGCCTAGATTCTTAGAGAGCAGAGTAAACCATGGAGACATATAAAGTTAAATAAATTTCTTGCTGCTCTGCCTTCTACTGAAGTAACTGAAAATCTAACTGAGGGCTCTATGCAAAGCAACACATTGCCAGTATAGTGGAGGACAGCTGGAATAAGAAATGCATATTGTGAATTGTAATAACAATGGACAGGTGTATGAGAGTTTTTTTGAACTCTCAAGGTGAAACTTGGCACCTGATGCTGTTTGCTCTGGGGTTGGCATCCAGCAGAGAGTGTGAGGGAGCGAAACTGCTGCCATTAGTTACGCAGGATGCCCACTTTCAGATTCACTAGAAACCCAAGTTCACTAGTGAAACATTTATAAATCACACTAGAGCAGCTGCCAGACAAGAGAATATGATCACACTGTGTTTGGTGGAATATAAGGGAACTTTAAAAAATAGAAGGGAGAGTCAGATTCACACTGAGGGCAGTAAAAAAAGAACTAAAGATCACCAAATCTGGTAAAAAATAAGGTTTCCTACCTGTGACATTCTTAATTGCAGTTAATTATTTACTTAAGTATATATTAGTTGACATTCAGGGTAGAAGTTGGGCATCTTTTCTATGTTAGTCACAGGGGCATCCTCAGTGTTTAGCACAGAGGGATAGGTACCCCCCAGAGTTCATATCTGCTTCTCTTAGTCCTACTAAATAAAGAGGGAGCCCATACGATTAGCTCAGACATACAAAGTTAAAGCCCTATAAACAGAACCCCCAAACTGAAGTAATATCTAAGTAAACAGCATAGAGATGTATCATTAAGTAAAAATCATAAATGAAAAAAATAATGGTGTAGAAAGTCACTTTTGTGTGTGTGTACTACTTCTTGGAGACTGAGTATCCCCAGGATGGATTATATTCTCCTTTTATTAAGGAGTGTTTGTTGAAATTATTAACATTTGATATACTTCAAATCTGTCTCAGTAGACTATAGGAATTAATTTATTTCACCTACTATTTTTAGGTAACTACAGTTTAGAAATCTACATCAGGGTCAGTTCATTCCAGGTGCCCTTTAGATTTAATGGAGTCACTTCTAGGATACCAACCACCTGATCAAAGGTAGAAGTGTGTGTTACAACAAGTTTTCTCAAACTCATGGGGTCAGGTGAATGCTACTCAAGGTATCCGTCTGTCCAAGACAGAGATTTCAGCCATAGTAAGTGTTTTCAGACAAAAGCACCTATATTTAAAAATAGATTTTCTGGTTAAATAATCTGAACAAAATATTTCCTGAGGCATTTACAAGTGACTCCAGGATGAATCCTAACTTTTGAGTACTCAAAACTGAACTCTGCCTGTAATTACTGTGATCTTACAAAAGCCATATGAAATTGCACAGGGTCATTTTCCTTCTGAAAGCATCAGGAATTTTCTGATGAATAATATGATCCACAAAGCATTTTTTGTGCTTTGCACTAGGTTAAAAATGCTTTTAATCTCTGTCCCAGTGGTAATAATAAATAAATAAATAATAAAGATCTTGAAGAAAATATTGTCATATATTCTATTCATTGAAATCTAAACAAAAATTGCATGGCTTGTTCAATTTCTCATATGCTTGTGCCTCCCTGTGTAAATCTAAGAAATGCTAATATTTAAAGTGTAGTATGGAAATTAATAGAACTGATGGCTTGGATACAGGCAAAGGTTGGCTGCAGAATTCAAAATGCAAAGAGAGATTTAATGTCCTAATCAGGAAGATACTTAAACACATTTTCAATTTTGAATGCCCAAAGGAATTAAAAATGTGCCTAATGTTAAGCACATACTTAAGCACCCTTCCTGACTGTCAGTGTTTTCTTGAGCTGAACACGAGCCTGAGTCTGGCAGCAAAAGAATGTTGAACGTCAAAATTAAAAAAAAAATTACACATATTTTATTCTGTTCTTCTCAGATCACATAGAGTTTTCTGGTCTTCTGTCACACTTTTAAAAAAGAAACACTGGTAGAAAAGAAGCCATCCTAAACCACAACGTGAAAATCCCTACTGATGATATAGATGTTGAAGGATCTGTCCAAATAAATCAGCAGGATAGGGGATCACACAGCTCTAATCTGTATGAAGTAATTGTGTAAACCAACTTAGAGGGCAGTGAAAACAACCCGGAGAATGGGATTGTTCTGATGGGAAAAAATAAAATAAAATAAAATGTCCAAGACGCAGCAAAGCTTTTGTCATTTGTAAACACTAGGATGAGATCCAACGGGCTCACTTCTTTGTTGATCTCTGCTTCATTCTCTGTGACATTAATTATCTGTATTTGACTGCCAGTCATCTATTCCCACTTTGGGCAGTTTCCCCATTAGTGCACCAGGCACATGGTTTGTACAGAAGTTTTCAGGCAAAACTGTGAGTACTTTGGACTGGACTGAAACAGAGTCCTGTCTGAGTCAAATATCACAGGAATTTGGGGGGGGGGGGGATGTTTATCCAGACATCTCAATCTCTAGGAAACACACATGGCAGGAAAAAAAATTACAAAAAAAACCCCAAACTCTTCATTTTATAAGTCCTTGTTTTTTCACCTGTGAGCAGTCCATTAGCAAGGCGTTAGCAAAATGCTTTTTTTCCTCTCTTGCCACCAGAGTACAATGTGTCCCAAGATTTATTCATTATAAAAGTTCCAGCTCCAGAACTATAAAGCACAGTTGTTGACCTCCAACTGACTGCTGGCTCTTAAGAGTATGGTATGTATGTATACAGACATGTATACCCATATACACACATATATGTATAATAATTGCAATTTTCATCGTTTTGCCTCCAAGAAAACAACCCACAAAACTACAAAGTAATCACGAATAGAAAACTATTTCAAGGAGTGAAAATTAAACCTTGACATTACAACTAAGTGATGGTGTTCATATTTGAGAGAGAAAAATGAAGTCATAGTAGCTTTGAAATCCATAGTGAGGCCATGCACACATGGACAGAGAGATGAAGCTCTAGGCACAAACCTGGAGCAAATCACACCGTGACAGCAGCATCCAAAGGAGCAGGTTGTGCATTTGAAAGCATGAAAAAGAAACACGCTGTGTCTGGAAAGGTAGAGTATTTGAAAGTACAACAAACATAACCCTGATTCATTCTGAGTAAGTTTGCAGGTAAAAGGGCTAAATCATTTCTAGGAGTCATCTCATGTATTCACAGTTTGACATCCACAGTTTAACACTGTGGTGGGCAGCTCTTCATACGCTGATGTTTTGCTTATCCAAGCTCCTGGATCCTTTTCTGTGCTCACTGCAGTTTTGCCTTTCATGGGGCACAATAGAGAGAGAGTGTTTTAATCTTACTGGTAATAAATGGGCGGTTGTTCGCTCTGGAGATTCATATGTAGACCCAGCAACTGAAATTGGTCTGCTTTCTCCTTGACTGTCCACAGTCTGTAAGTAAGCACTGTTGCTTTGGAAACACATTATACCGCTGTCGTGTTAAATAGAATATTAAATATCACCCTAAAAGGCATTAAATCAGCACTAAATAGACATTTCCCACTATGAATATAACCAAAGGAGTTTTCCCGTGTCTGGCTAGAGCATAAAAACCATGCCTGTTGTCTAATGAGAACAAAATGGAAAGTTATTTAGACACTTGGCTGCTTCCTAGTGCTTTCTGCTGGTCGGACCAGTCTATTTCAGCAGCGTTTCTTCTCAGCAATTTGTGTGCGGTTCCATCCAGCGCTTAAAAGAAACACGCGTTCGGTGCGTGGCACACGTGTTGGGTGGAGAGAAGTGGAAAGCTGCAGCAGCTGTCGTGCGGGCAGCCAATGCCTTCCAGAAACATATCGCTGTTTCTGGAATTGGCTTTGTCTGTGGTGAAGTAAATTATTTAAAGCCTAATTGTTTGACTACAGATATAAATAAACCTGGCAATTTCCCTGCATTGGATCAGACCTGTGGCCCTCCTCTTTAGCTCTCCATTTCTTAAAGGAATGAGTAGAAGTCTGTTTAGAAAGGTATAGGGAATTGAGTAATTAGTAGCTAGCCCACTCACAGATAAACTGCTTTCTAACAAGAGTGTTTGAAGGTTGAGCTAGAATAGATTAATTCAGCTACGTGACTGCATGGTAGGAGGGAAGAATCATGGGCACGCTTAAGAAGCTCAACTTTATATAGAGACCCTATATGCATCAGTCATGCTGGCAACCAGAAAATTCGTGGTTTGGCACCCATGTCTACACCCAAGTAGCCAAAATCAGCTTCTTTTGTCAGACCTGGGCAGAGCATAGCCAAAAGTAAATAGTGGAAATGAATAGATAGATAAAGAGCTAGGAAGTAATTCCAGCTAGATTCTGAGGGTGCAAAATAATCAGCTACATGGTTTACATAGACTTGCATATTTCAGGTCTGTTTGTTCTCAGCTAATGTTAACTTCATTTTTCAAGTAAAGTGGATACAGCTGAGACATTTGCTGCTGCAAAATCACAGGTGGAACTCAACTGCCAAAAAGAAGGCAGATGTTTTTGATACCGTAACTCCCCCAGTGCCTCTATCCAGTGAGGTTGTCTTCAAGCTAACTTAGGATCTTCTAGAACTGATGAATATTAGTGACTGTGAAAGTTATGTCCCTTTTCCTGATGAGTCTCCCCATCAGATTTTGACAGATGCTTTGCTCATGGATCACCAGAAGAACTGTGCTTGCTGACAGCTTCAAGCTACATCACAAGCAGTGGAAGAATGGATGTATTTTCCAGGGTTCGATGAAACTTTTTAAATGCAAAACTGTTCCCAGGTAAAAATTGGTATCTCCAAGCTACGTCCATATGAGTTTTCAAGGAAAATGCCATATATACATCAAATGATACCTGTGGTGGCAGAATTCATTGCAGAAGTGCTGAGAAGTAGACCAAAAATTAGCATAAAAATGTCTTGATGAGTGTTTGAAAGAAATGGAGACATTCTCCCCGATATGATATGTAATACAATCTGCAAACATGATCTGTTTTGTCATACCTGTTTCTAAGAGTCCTTTGTACAGATACTGAGCTCTCACGCTGAATCACCCTGCTATCAAACAGATGGATCCTTTCACTTCCAGGAGTCTGAGAGAATGAGGTTGTCTCTGAGAGCCAGATGGACGTAAAGGCAGAGGCAACAGCAAAGGAGAAAGTTGGTGTTGCACTTTACAGTTTCTTTTTTGTTTCCAAGGCAGCATAAATGGCAAATCCAAGAAAAGGGGTAACTTTAGCAAAGATTCAGCAAGGGCATCAAGTGAGAAAAGCCCTTCTAGGTTCCATGGCTGCGCTCATGTGCACATGCCTCAGACAGGCTGTACTTCACTTACCTACAGTTTGTTCAGCTGGTGAAACTCCTTACTAGCCCTCAAGTGAGGATTTGCCTGGGGCTTCTTCTGGATAACCTTACACTGTTGCTGAGTAAGCTGACGGCAATAAGATTATCGTTAGCAGAATTTCTCCCATGCTAACAGTTAGTCCTCTTATTTTTCCCATATGGCAACCTGATATCTGAACAGCTTTTCTGCTCTTACTGCAAAAATTTGTTTGCCAGCATATGCATGTTGGACAATGAGAAAAGGTTTCTCCATGCTAGACTAATACCTCTGAAAAAAAAAGTTCTGTTAGACATTTCATATTGCTGTTACGAACACTGATCAATTACAGACATAACTCTCTGTTTGGAAATACTTCTTTGTAGAGACAGAAAAATATTAAGAGAAATAATACAGGGAGTGGAAGCTGATTTCAGAATTCCAAAAGATAAACACCAAATCTTTTCTTTACTTGTAATATGACCTTATTTAAACATTGTTTCTCACTGCATGGTTTTGTTTGGGTTTTTTCATATATTAATCTCAAGAAAACTACTTTTTTGCAGGGTGTCTATTCAACATGTGCTTTTTATGTAAATTGGCCTCTACAAACTTTGTAATGAATGGAGCCAAGTTCAATAAATTTCTCAGAAAATAAAACTTGATGGAATATTTTATTAGAGATTTTCACTGTAATGGAAGCTTGGTGTTCTCCAGAGTACAGCACTTGATGCATGTAGATAATAAAGCATAAGAGGGATTACCAGCCACTAATTTTATGAAAGTCCACTGGCACTAAGTCTAAGAGCAGTACTGCTATCACCAAACTTTAAGGATAACAGCAGACTAAAATGAAGCACTCGTTCTTTTTTTAGTAGAAACAACTTTTGTGATAAAGATGCCTTTTAAGTTGAAAGATTATTAAGGAGAAATGAGGGAAAATGTTTTCGTGTTCAGCGCTGAAAAATGCTGCTTAAAAAGCAATGTTTTTGAAGAAGTTCAGACATTGGCCACGTCCAAGTGCTCTGGGCAGTCTTTTACTAAGGGGTTATAGCAAAATAGAAATAAAATTTGTCTCAGACTGATAGACAAATTTTAGTGTTATAAAGACGTTGATAAGAGAGTATGCTTTCCCAGAACACTTCTGACAGCAGGAGGACTTTATTCTTGGTTTTTGCCTTGGGGTGTTTGTTTCATTTTTGTTGTTTTCAACAGAATTGTTCATGTGAGGCTGGGTTATTCACATGCCTTGGGGTTATTGGTCTCACCTAGACTTTGCAATCAGTGACACAGATTCTGATATATTCACAGAACTGTGAATCTGAAAATTCATAAGCACATCAAAATATTTTACACAAAGCAGAGGATGTTCTGGTATATTTATAAAGCTAAAAATGGAAACTGCATTAATATCTTCCTGGGAGACAAGTACTCTCATGTTTCAGAAAATCCCACTGGGTACCATTCTGTCCCTTTGAGTACCTAAATATGTCTGAACCATAGCTTAAAATCAAACATATATATAAGTGCTTTCAGGAATAGGTATGGGGTTTAGTGCACTCCTGTTGGCAAGGGGTGAAAAATGCTAACAATCTTCTGAGGAATGAAGATGTGAATAAAGGTTCGTGTGTTCAACCATTTAAATGCATAAAATGCAACTTATTACAAAAAAAAAGATGGTTATTTAATATTTTAAAGAATGTGTTATGTATTTCTGTATCTAATGCTTTTCAGAGCTATGTTACATCTTTAATTTTGTTGAATTTTCTTTTATTTTGCTAACAGTGGCTAGATGGATGAGACCAGTGTTAGCTTGCCTGGGAGGGGTTTATAGTATGGTATCCAGCACTGGAGAGGACGTTCTATTTTTTCTAACGCACAGAGGAAGGGAAATTAGCACATTACGTCCAGGTTCACCTATTCTGGATGAATATGTTTCTTTGCTGATTTCAAGGTTCCTTTTTTAATGTCAATTGCCATAGAAAAACCCGTATAATAATGACTGTAAGACGTCACTGTATTTAAGAACTCTCCCTTCCTGACTACTAAAAAATGACAATTGCATGCACATAAAAACCAACCAAACAAATAACGACAACAAAGCAAACAAAAAACCCCACCAGTTGCAACATCTTTCAACACACCTTTTTAGAAAAGTGTGAGATTTTGGGGTTTTTTTATTTATTCTGGATCTGAAATTATGGTCCCAGCCTGTTTAAATACTTGCAGTTTACTTCATGTGAAGCAGGTTCAAAATCATATTGAAAATCAGGGAGACCCAAAGTTTTAACTTCACAGGATTTTTTTTTTTTTTAAGTGTTTTTCGTATGCTAGAGTGAAATTAAAATTCACATCATTTCCAAAATGAAGATCTTGTTTCCAGTTGGTCTATATTTTTAGTTTTGCTCACCGCAGTGTCTGATTCTCTCGTTAAGGTTACATCTGTCAGTCTGGAAGTTGTCCTAAAACTCAAAATGAGTTTGATAATCTGTGTTCCAAACACTGGAGCTTGACCTCCCAGAAGCTTTGTTGCATTGCCAGATATGAAGAGGTCTCTTAACTTTCCGTTTTCTGCTGTGTGTGTGAAATTGATGCAGATGTAGCTCTTGAGGAACGGAACATCCATCAGTTGGATTCCCATCCTCTCTGGCCCTGATATAAGGTCTTTCTGAATCAAGATTTCTCCTTTTGTGGCTCATAGTAAAAGAAAAGGGAAGAAATATCATCCTATGATTCCATGACTCTCAACTCCTAGAGAGGAATCAGTTCTTTCAGCCACACCATTCTAAATGCAAAACAAAAATATGAATGGTTTTGATATGTGATACAAAATACGATATGAAAAGTTCATGCAGCTCAACCTAGTTAATGTGGTCTCAAGGCAGATCTAAAATAACAGCATAGAACTATTTTATGGGACTTGACCAGCTGTTATTGGCAGCTTCCTATTTAGTTTTATCTCTGTCTCCTTACATATGCAATGTTCTGTGGGACTTAACCAGTACCTATTGAAACTACTGAAAATATATGCATTGCCATCAACATCCTATTACCAATTCCTTTAAAGTGTAACTAATTGTTTTCCAAATTAATAATAATAATGTATTTAATGATTAATTAATTAATTAAAAAATAATTAATGGTTACACAGGTCAATCATCCCTGTTCCTGCAAACATCCTGCATAGCTCTCAAAACGTTGCATACATGGCAGGCAGAAGAACTAACCATGATCAGTAAACAGCCTCTCACCCAGGATTCTCTAAATATTCCTAATTAATTCTGTTCACAAAATACTGAACAACAGAGAGAGAAAAAAAAAGATTATTTACATCTCAATCACAAACCCCTTCATTAGTCCTTTTTCATTGTCACTAATGTTGCTTTTACATTGCTTTTAGCCATTATTGGCATTTGAGCATTTGTCTGAGTCTGGTCTGCTTTTCCTTTGTTTTAAAAAGATTAATACTGCCAAAATTCCCTTATGAAGCATATAATAGATAACAACGGTCACTCATGATAGAAATGGTTAACATGACCATTCACTTTTGAGGTATTTTAAAAGATTTTTACATATAAAAAAGGAATTCTTAATGGTAAACAAAACATAAAAAACAGGCATATAACCTGCCATAAATCAAAAAATGTTCCACCTAAATCTACACCCTTAGTCAGTTCAGAAGCTTGCTTCTCCTACCCCCAACACTACCTCTATTTTTTCCCATGATTTAAAGCATATAACAATGAAATTTTACTGAAAATAAATAAAGGAAAAATTTATTCTTATTTTTGATTCCTGGAAGCAAATAAAACCTTGTGAGAAAATTTCTCTTTATTATTTTTTTTCTTTTTTGAGGAAGTAATAAAATAGGGACAATATTGCATTTCAGATGAATATTAGAACATTTTTGCTACATGTCTGAAAAGCATCTCGAGACAACTTGTTTGAAATTTAACCTCTCTGTGGGGGTCACACAAATGTTGCTTTGAACCATGAAGGATATAATATACTGTATAAAATGGATGATTCATATTTTCCTCTTTTTTCTTCCAAATTCAAAATCACTGCATCTCATTCTTTATCTGCTCACATTTAAGACTAGTATCTTGCCAGGCAGCTGTCACTTCTTACAGCTACTTTGAGAGAGCTGTGTTGGTACGGGCGTGAGCATGAGCACACTGTGATTTATAGCAGCAGCAGCCTGTTGGTGGAATTCATTTGACTTAACTTGCACCGTCTAAAAGGTAGGGTCCTCCTCCAGCCTTGTCCCCCAGGAACCCGTATTGTCTTTGGCAAGAAACAGACATCTCTAGAAAGTGATTTATCTAGTACTGAAGTGGGTATTATGTAACTGGGGGAAAGAAATGCTCCTTTTCCTTCAGCTGCAGTGAGAACACAGGCAGTTGTCCAAACCAGTCATGTTACTTCTACGTGGCTGAAGTCTGATGGAATGAATACAGACTTTTTCCTTATTCAAATGGCTAGGACTGTGTACTAACCGTTCTGAGTCAGAAGCGAGACTTTACCAGGAATTTTTGGGCGAATATCTCAATTCAGAGCCTACATGGAATCGTATTAAAAATAAGACCTCACCATGTGTGGCCTCACAGGAGAGAGTAATGTTGCCTTTGACTTCCCTGCATAGAAACATGGTGACAGCAAGCTGTGAGCAGACCAGAGCAACTTCTCTTACAGAGGGAGGGGGAATTTTGTTTTCCCTTCCATAAATTGAAACAGCAATGTAGCCCATGAGGCCCTTCCATCTTCTTGACTGATGAGTTAGAAAATGTTTCAGCTGTATTGATCTCCTTTATCTGCTAAATATGAGGGTGTGGATAAGGGGAACATTGTGGGGAAACAACAAAGAATGAAGAATGAACAGGCCCTTCTCTGTATGCTGGGTAGCAAAAGGATGGAGCCAGAAGTTCTTGTATGTTTATTTTATGCTTGACCTTGTTACAAAATATGGAATAAAAGGGGAGCCAAAGTTTGTTGTCCAGCGTACTCGGAACTGAGGCAATTGTCAACCAGGCCCCTTTGTTTGGCTTATTCTGAAGGTTCAGGACAGCCTTTACTGAGCAGGTGTAATGAACTTGAAGGACCTGAGTCAAGTCATGGTGCTGATTATGAGTCTGTTGACTTTAGAAGGCTTTTCATCTGTTTCTTAGAGTTTAAGTCATTCCTCTTCGTCCCTGCAACATTCAGAAGTGTAAAGAGGAAGTTGTGAGTTGTACACAATGAGCTCCTTGTGCAAGCACAGACAGATAGGTCTGAGTTAATTATTTCTGTCTTGCCCTGACACACCACAACAGTCTGTTACAATTTCCTCCTTCCCCTTCCTTCACCCTTTCAAAAAATCTACCACCTCTCTTTATTTAAAAGGCTCAAGGGTGGTATTACAGGAGTGATTACTAACCAGTGATCAACTATGACAGCCTGTAGCCTGCTATTATTTGGAATTTAAGTCCATGACCAATATTTTATGACTGCATCTGCAGTTACTGTCAGCTGAGCAGTATTTAATTGCTTCACTCACAATCTCTGTTTTGTCAATAAATCACAGAATTATAGAACAGTTTGGGTTGGAAGGGACCTTTAAAGGTCTAGTCCAACCCCCCTGCAATGAGCAAGGACATCTGCAACCAGACCAGGTTGCTCAGAGACCCGTCCAACCTGACCTGGAATGTTTTCAGGGATGGGGCAGCTACCACCTCTCTGGGCAACTTGTTCCAGGGTTTCATCAGCCTCATTGTCAAAAATTTCTTTTTTATGTTTAGTCAAAATCTACTCTCTTTTAGTTTAAAACTATTACCCCTTGTCTTACTGCTACAGGCCCTGCTAAAAAGTCCCCATCTTTCTTATAAGCCCCTTTAAGGACTGGAAAGCTGCAAGAAGGGCTCCCCAGAGCTTTTTCTTCTCCAGGCTGAACAACACCAACCCTCTCAGCCTGTCCTCATAGGAGAGGTGTTCCATCCCTCTGAGCATTTTGGTGGCCTCCTCTGGAGCTGCTCCAACAGGTCCATGTCTTTCCTGTGCTGAGGGCTCCAGAGCTGGATGCAGGACTCCAGGTGGGGTCTCACCAGAGCGGAGTAGAGGGGCAGAATCACCTTCCTCGACCTGCTGGCCACACTGCTTTGGATGCAGTCCAGGAGACGGTTGGCCTTCTGGGCTGCGAGCACATGTTGCCAGCTCATGTCCAGCTTTTCATCCACCAGCACCCCCAAGCCCTTCTCGGCAGGGCTGCTCTCAAACCCTTCATGTCGCAGCCTGTGCTGATACCAGGACCCTGCACTTGGCCTTGTTGAACCTCATGAGGTTCACATGGGCCCATGCCTCGAGCTTGTCCAGGTCCCTCTGGATGGCATCCCATCCCTCAGGCATGTCAACTGCACCACTCAGCTTGGTGTTATCTGCAAACTTGCTGACGGTGCACTTGATCCCACTGTCTGTGTCACTGATGAAGATATTAAAGAGTACTGGTCCCAATAGGGACCCCTGAGGGACAGATCTCACCACCAAACTCCATCTGGACATTAAGCTATTGACCACTGCACTCTGGATGTGACCATCCAACCAATTCCTCATCCACCCAACAGTGTCCACCCATCAAAACCATCTGTCTCCAATTTAGAGAGAAGGATGTTGTGAGGGACCGTGTTAAAGGTCTTACAGAAGGCCAGATAGGCGACACTGGTAGCTCTTCCCTTGTCCACTGTTGTAGTCACTCCATCACAGAAGGCCACTAGGTTGGTCAAGCAGGACTTGCCCTTGGTGAAGCCATGCTGGCTTCTCCCCTCCTTGTCCTCCATGTGCCTTAGTAGAGCTTCTAGGAGGATCTGTTCCATGATCTTCCCAGGCACAGAGCTGAGGCTGACAGGTCAGTAGTTCCCAGCATCGTCCTTGAAACCTTTTTTAAAAATGGGTGCATCGTTTCCCTTTTCCAAGTCTGCAGGGACTTCCCCTGACTGCCAGGACTTTTGAAATATCACGGAGAGTGGCTTTGCAGTTACATTGGCCAATTCCTTCAGGCTCTGGGATGCATGCCATCTGATATGGAGAACAGGTCATTCCCCTCCCTTCTTAAAACAGCGAAAACTGAGCACAAGATTCACGTTACTCATGTGGTTAAAAATGTCCATTTACCAGAATGTAATCACAAATCCTCATCCTGCATCTCATAAACTTAGTACTAACATTTGTCTTAGTGGGACTACAGAAGTGACAGAAGATGAAAGGTTTGAAACCTGATTAACTAGAAACGATACATCAGAAATAAACTATCTGCTGTTTTTATAGAAGGATTTGCATTTCTCTGGAGACAAGTGGAAAGGTCTAAAATATACTAATTTTAAACTTTTTTAGTGGCACTACTAGGCACTGTGTTGCCTCTGGCAATATTATGATGACTGTGTATATATTAATATATATTTTTATTTCAAATTACTTCCTCTTCCCTCTAATTGTGTCCTGCAGATTTTTATGCCAGGTAATTGCTTCTCTAGACTCTTAAAAAATTGTCAGGTTTTGTCTAAAAACATGTTTAATTGTTACTTTTTGGAAACCTTGCTCGTTACTGAAAAATTAATCAGTAGAATCAGGGAACTAATTTTAATGATGATTGCTACTTTAATGGGGGAATATTTTTAGCTAAATCTAAAATGCAAAAAGGCTTTATGGTTTGGTGGAACTTTAAGTGAGTACAAAACTGTAATACATCTACCAAGCACAGATAACGCATTATCTTAATTCAAATTATGAAGGTATTAATAGAACAGACCAGCAAGTGGCAGTACATGTTGTGCATAAATCATGAATGATAAGACTAAGATATTTAAAATGAAACTAAATAGACAGTGAAACAAGCTTTCATGTACAGACTTACTCCTTTTAACTGTCTTGCCAAGAATCATAAATGCTTCATTCCACATGACCTTATTTATTTTCCTGGAAATAATAAGTATCTCTCAATTTTAGGAAGGATAGGAAACAACTCCCCTGTAACTGCTGGGATACATTTGTGTCTCAGTTAATCAAAATGTATGTACTGTAGGCCTAGTGTTGGCTCAGGGTAGAAAATGGAATTTTCCAGAGACCGTAGTGTTATGAATTGCCATGACTCATAACATATTCCGATAAATAATCGCTGCCTATGGGTAGTGTATTGTAATGGATGCAGAATGCCTGCTCCAATGGTCTTTGACGTTGGTATCTTTTATGTGAACTCCATTTTATGCAGTTTATTGTCATAGTTGAAATGTTAGATGAAACCATAATATTTACTATTACAGATTTGTTCAAAGTCAGTGTAATATATTGCTAGGCAACATCCAGCAAGGAAAAAAAAAAAGTGTTGCCTTCATTCAGTGAGTTAACTAAAAGAACAAATATTAAATGTGTGTGTTTTGATAACAGTAGTTTGAAAGCCCTAGTAATATTGGTAAAGTGTTATAAATGGAAGTATGTTTTTCTTCTCCAGAAATAGTTAGATGAATGTACTATGTGACTGTAATGATTTATACCCACTGAGGTTAAAATAATCTCCATACCCTAAAGACAAACGGAGAGAGAAATAACAGAGGGAACCACTGGTATTTTGCAGGAGTAGATCATATCTGACCCAGAGATGTCACTATTATGGGTGAAGGAGAAATGCTTGTCCTGGGGCCCTTTTAACCCCTTCTCTGACAGTTTAGGATACTTGCCCGAGTGCTAAATACTGTTGCTTGTGAATCTGAGTGTTGGCACATTTATACATTATGTGTTAGATGAGCTTGGCAATTTTTAATATATAGCTTTCACAGAGAGGCACAGAAATTACTTTTCTTTTGCATCCCTGTTCTTGGGTTTGCTAAACAAGATGGGTCCACTTGTTTCCCATGTAAAATAAGGCTGTTCAAGCAGCAGGCTGTGGCATTTGTTAGGGAAATGCAGTTAGAATTGACTGAAAAAATGTGAACTACATTGTTTGAATTCCAAAAAAAGTTTCTGCATGTTTAGATTACATTTGCAAATGGGCTAGAAGCAGTGAGTGATGTCATTCAACCTGACCTAGTTGAAGATGTCCCTGCTCACCGCAGGGGGTTGGACTTGATGCCTTTAAAGGTCCCTTCCAACCCAAAGATTCTATGATTCTATGATTCTTTGATGCAGCAGTCCAGATGGAAGGAGTACTTTCAGGTGCAGGAGAGCTAAGATTCAGACTCTTTTCTTACTGGTGGGTTTTGTTTCTCTCCTTTCCCCCAGATCTGTGTCTTTGCTGTGCTTTAACCTATTTTCAGGTGTGCTTTCAGGCTTTGCTTCTAAGGATTTTCACCTTGTCTTGGAATGACTTTTGAGAGAGCAGAAAGAAGAACCACAGCTTTTCATCTCACAAATGGTAATGATTAGGCTGAAAGGGTCATTCTAACTTGCTCTCTGAATAAATACGTATCCCATGCAAAATGAAATATACCCAGCAGGAGGAAGCAAGAGACATTCACCTGCATATACATAAGCATACTGCATATACACATGCATTTTCCCTGTGCACTTAGAGATTTAAATATCTGTCTCACAAGCTCTTAGCAGAAGATTCTGAGAACTAGATGATGGGATTGGGACTTGGGAGCAATTTTTCTTGCTGACTTCTACTGGAAATATTCCACTTAGTGGCAAAAAATACTTAAACGGTACCTGAAGACAAAACAAAAAATACAGGCAACAGGACAACGATGTTTTATACTGAGTCTCGTCCAGTATGGCTGAGGCGCTAAAGCCATGTTTTGTAATTGTAAAGCCCCATTGCATGCACATGAGACAGGTAAGGCTGTCTGTGTTGTCCAGTGCTTAGGATGTTCTTCTCGATAAATACTAGGATGGAAAACTTTTCCACAAGGTTGTTTCTTAGCCAGGCTCTTCCCAGCCTCTATTATTCCATGGGATTACTCTGTCCCATGTGCAGAACTTTGCACTTTTTCTTCTTGAATCTCCTGCAGTTTCTGTTAGCCTAGTTCCCAAGTTTATCAAAATCTTCTGGACTGAGTCTCTTTTGTGATTTGATGAGGTTTGTTGGTCCCAGAGCTGTGTCTGATCAACACCAGAAACTACTTCTAAATTCAGGAATCTTCTGCTGAAAGTTTCTGAAATGCGGTATCTTTGTATTCTCAGCTCTGCTATGCAAGTTGAAGATACATAACCTAAAAAACAGAGAAGGCTGTCTTGAACCATATTTTATAATATCACCCTCAGAAGAGGAGATACAATTTCCTTCATACCTAATCTAGGAAGAAACCTTGGGTTTCCCATTTGAGTCATATTTCTAATTTGTTACATGAGCTGTCTAATCAAAGGGCTGTTATAAAAAAGGTTGGCAGTATCATGCAGTTAGGTACATTCAGAGTATTTCTAATAACATAGACTCTTCAAGGACTTTATTTAAGATCCCATAGAAATAAAACACAAGGAAGAGATCTAGATGATCAGGCCAAGCATAAACCAGAATTTTACTTATTTACAGGAATATTTACCTCCATATTTTGTTGCTCCTCCATTTCAGTTGCTAAGGAAGTTAGGAACAGTTTGGCCTTTATTTGGCTGTGTCTTCCCCTCCTCAGCTGCACTTCTGTTACTTAAGTCCTATGCTAGATCTTCGCCTAGGAACCTTCTCAAATTTAAGTTTAGTGTTATATCAGCCAATTCCTGAAGAAATTGCCCTTCTTTTTCTGGAGCTGTGTAGACATCCAACTATTCCTACTGAGGACTTTGGCTAAAAGATAACATCTAGTCTGCAATTACTATATTTAACGGGTTAGAAAATGTCAATGTAAATAAGAATCAGACAAAACTAATGCAACTCTGCCTAGGGGCTTATCATAGCCCCAGCTACAAAACACTGGATAATCAGTTACCATGGCTGTAACGTCATAGTGAGGATTCCAGACTTTCAGAATGGAAGATTTACAGCACCACATAAATTCTTCTGCACTTGCTGTTGCTTTTGTTTCTTATTACAAAGGTAAGGGAATCCCCTGAGTGTGTGGTAACTGGCAATGTTTATTTTGGGATCCTGTGCAGACGATATACCCAGGTGGTATTTTCTGAGTCAAAACTGAGGTCAATAAAAAGTGATGGAAAATGTTAGCAAAGTCTTGGCCAGATTCTCTCCGTGCCTTTAGGAATCTGAATAAGACTTTCCTACTGGTACAGTATCTTCTTTGTTCTTCCTTGCCCAGCCTCTACCCACCCTGTTATTACATGGCAAAGGAAGATTAAAAGGAGAACATATCCTCCAGTTATTTTCCTCTGAAGCAATGATGTAATAGGGAGAAAAAAACAAATGATGTGGAGGGGAGTGAAGCAGAAGTGGAACAACTAAATGATACAAGTTTCATTTCTGTTAAGATTCCTTCCATAAGAAAAAGGGAGATGGGCTAAAATGTTTCAAACCAACCACATCAAAGTAGGGAAAACATACGAAAGGTTCAGGAGAAACAATAAGCAACACATCCAGAATTTAAACTTTCTGGCAGTAATGACAAAGCTATGTGATTACATGCAACCTCCCTTTTTTCAGTTTAAAACAAAATGTGACTTTCTGTTCAAGGTTGAGTTCTCCCAGTACTGTAAGTTGGTGGACAAGCAACAAAAATATTAAGCTGAGGGTGCTTTCATGAATGAGAGACCCAGCAACAATCCATTACTATAACAGGAATAATAGGAAGCCAAAAATACAATCGCAAATACTAACAGACCTCCACAAAAAGCTCTTGGAACCTCTGCTGTTCTCATTCTTGCAGTATGCAACAATTGTTACCTGAGCTCTCAATAGGTCATAATCTGAAACTTTTTCATCGAGTATATTCAGCAAAAAAACTATGAACGCAAAGTAAGATCACAATCAGGTGAACTGCATGATTCATGGATCAAATAAAAAGCAGACAAAAAATGTCATCTTTTAGGTCAATATATAACAACTGTAGTAGAGTCTGCTGTTTTCACCTGAAAGAAAAATAGAGGCTTAGGAACAGTAAATTGCTGAAGGACATGAAAAAAGTTGTTCTCTAAATATAGAAATCTCTCCTGTGTTTTTTTATAAAAGATATGACCAGCTGCAAGAGCCATCCAGATCAGCACATTTTTTCATGATGCCTTGTTGACCTTTTCCCATATATTGAACACAAATCTCAAAGCAGAAGGGATGTGTATCCTTGCACATCTCTAATAAAACTGTGGGAAAAAAGCCGCAAACAAATAACAATTAACCCCACATAGTAGTTCAAAACAAATAATTATTGATATACCTAAGCCCCTAAAAATAATTAACTTTAATGGTTACTGCAAGACAATCACTCTTTGTTTGTGAGAATAAAGATGTACTGAAGTAACATATTATTAGTTGTATTTCACTTGTATATATATTTTAGTTTGTGTTTGCCTACATTGTGGAAGTACATATGTTCTTAGCTGAGAATGCACATGACAGCAAGAACGAGTAGGAGGAAGTGGAAGAATAAATTAATAAAGAGATGCTCACATGCAAGGGCGTCAGGTAAAGGACTTCTGTGGTAATCCAAACCTTTCAGATATTTTCTTCCATATTGTCACTTTTTATTCATGTTGGTTGGTTGTTCTATTTCATGTTGATTCATATTCAAGTTTATGAATAATACCATTGGAGCAAGTGGATCAGAATCAGAGTTCAAAACCTTCATTTGGAAGAAGATCTCATTCAAGAACTAAGTTAAAGCAGGTACTTAAACTTACAAGTGTTTCGAAAAACTGATTTTTTTACAATCTTGTATTTAAACAAGCATCAAATATTTACACTCTCCTGGTTGTTCAGAGCCATCAAAACATTTCTTTCTCAGTGTTCTGCACAAATAAGCTGGATACCTGTTAGCCAACTGGATAGGATTTTTAAAGTAATTTAGATCTGGTTATGATTAATTTTGGAAAATAGACCAGCTGACAAGATCTTAAAGAAGAGTAACAACAATTAAAAAAGAAAATGTATGTTCAGGGTTTCTTCACCTCTTCCTTGTACCTGCATAATAATGAGGTTGAGCTACCAACAACTAGTAGTCTAGTGTGACTTTAATTTATGAATACTGAATAACACTGAAAAAAGTACCCCTTTGTTTAATGCCCTGTGTAATCTGTTTCAAGGGCTTTTAGAAGATTGCTATACTTATTTCAGAGGCATATAATAGGCCTCATAGCAAAGATTCCCATGTCCATTAAAGGTATGCCACTTACCTTCAGGTCAATAGAAAACATATTCCCTTGTTGTATATTTCTACAGAGTTTTCGAGAAGCAACTCCAAAGTAACCAAGAACTTTCCCAGCCTGCCCTTGCACCAGTGATTGATTCTAGATTTATGAGTTTTAGAGTCCTAATTCTGACACGCACATCCCATCTGTGACCACAGCTGTTGTCTTTACTCTTAGAGTAGAGAAGAAGAATTACAGCAGCATAAGTAACATCTAAAACCCAGGAAATCATAGGCTTTCCTGTTCATAGACCTACGTAACTGCACAAGCTCCACTCTCTAAGACTTCAGCAAACTCCCAGAATACTGGGTTTGGTGTTTCTGAGTTACTGGGTACTTGGCTCTGTTTGTTTTCTCCTAGCATACGCCACAATTTATAAAGTTTGTTTTTATATATATTTATATATTTGTGTGTTTTTATATTTAAAAATTTTGGAAATATGGTTTTTTAATCTAGAAGGTAAAATTAATGCTATAGCCATATATTAGGACACATCAATTTTTAAAGTCCCGATTTCCTTCTCTCTCAGGGCTGTATATTCCAAAGAAAACGGCGTCTGTATACCCTTAATTGAAAAAGACTGAGTATATGCATATAAGATGAATACATTTCATAATAAAAACATGATGCATCATTAAAACGATTAAGAAATTAAGGACGCAGAAGAGATGAGCTATAAAACAACATGGAGATTTGCTGGGGAAGGACTAAGAGGTCACTGAAACAAGGCAAAAGAAGTTAAAACATGATAAGAAAAGAAAAAGAGGAGAAAAAGATAGTTACAAAGTGTTTAATAGGAAATATTTCAGGTATATGAAGAACAATAAGTCAATGAATGAGAACCTACTGCTTCTACAATACAGCGAAGATAATTAAAGAGAACATTCAGTTGAGACCAAGGTAATCATTGACCTCACTGTTCACAAGGAGGATGGAGAGATGATACCAGAAGCCAACATATTATTTCAAAAGGAATGAAGAAGATAGATATACTGGTGTTAAGAAACATGCATGTTGGAGGAATGATTTTTCTCCAGGTCAGTGGTGGCCTTTTCAGCATACTATAAGACGGGGGAGAGATACAAATTCATGGACAGGAAGACACACAACTGCATTAGTGCTCACTTGACCTTGGAAAACTTTATGCCATGTTTAAAATGTCAATTTACGAAGTATATCAGATTGTAATGTTTCTTAACTATAAACAGATTTTTTCCCCATGTATTCAAAATGGAAGGTGTATTCCACTTAGGTGTGTATATTTTGTCTCCACAAATTTGTCTATCCTTTTGAGCATTAATTTCTGTGAATATTATAAGCATATCTTGTCAGTGGGTAGTAGAGATAAAACAGAAAAAAACCCTTCTGTTTTGTTACGTGACAAAGGAGTTTTCTTAAATCCCATTAGATGATTATTTAGATGCTAATATTTTGTAGGAAAGAAAGATACAAGGACTGAAGCAGATACACATTTAAATTTTATTTATTTTGTTTTAAATTTGGCCCTAGAAGGGCTATAGTACCTCAAGGATGTAGATTATCTTGATATATTAAGACTTCTAGACATATACTGTCTGCTTGTTGGGTTTCTTTTGTGTAATATGAGCACCCAGATTTCTGCAGACACTCCAGTAATGTTCTTCGTTTACCTGGAATGGTACTTAAAGCAACTGGCATGTGTTTAGGAAACCCACATTCCAGATAGGTAGGAATATAAGAACTAGAAACCAAAGCATGATCAGATACTTGAAAGCTTATCTCAGAACCTATTCTCAGGTGTACATACACAGTTGTTCAAACTGAACATGCATATCAAGCGTGCGCCCACGGAAATGCTAATATAGACATTTCAATACTTGGAAAATGTAGTACAAAATCATAATGGGGTACTGACAATTATTTGTGGAAATTCCAACAAACAGATGAATACAGATTAGTGTGAACTTTAATTCTGTGATGAAGGTATAAAAAATATACTGAAAACATTACAGAAAAATAATCAAGTAAATTATGATCATACAAAATAGAGCAGAAATTGAAGCCCGTTTTAGAGCGGTACAATACGGTAACAATACAAACACTTATTCACCATCTACTGTGTCAGTTGCAAACTTCCATTTATGTCACTGGTGCACGATAAAACTCATGAAGCTTAAAACACTTCAGTCAATATGTTGCTAGTGATCTATTTGTGCAGATAGCAAACGAGCTTAGATGAGGTGACCACTGAAAAGCACTGTTATCACCTCTCATCTTTTTTACTCTATAAACCACTGTCACGTGTACAAAGAGTCATCCATAAATTGAAGAAATTTATGAAAAGAGGAACAGGGAAATCAATAAAAATGTAAGAAGGCAATAAAAATCAAAATTGCTTAGAAAAGGAAAGGCTGGGGAGGTACAGTAAATACCTTAAGCACATCAATAAAATGAAATGTATACTTCAAAATAAGAATGATAATAAAATAAAATGTAAGATTAAAGACATATTTCAAAATACAGTTTTGAAAACTAAAAGCTTTCCTATATTTTCTGTCAGGCCCCTAAAAATTGGATTGACTAAATTTAGTGCAACTCTAATCCCCCCAAAATATATTTTGGTTTCTGTTTGAAGAGTGGGTTTGTTGATTTGGTTTTGAGATGTTTGTTTGATTGTTGTCTTGTTTGTTTGGTTTTATTTGCTTTTGGCTTTTGGATCTCTTTGCAAGCATTGTGTCTGTAAAAACCAACATTAAAAAATAAAAGCTGAGTTTAATTTATGGTTTCATACTGCCAGAATCTGGAGCTGCACAAAAATGAAAACACTACAAATGAAGTGCTAGGCCCTGTGGAAATGAACACAAAAGTTTTGACTTCAGTGCAAGTACTGCTAAATTTGTGGTAAAAGCACAAGACCTGGTAATATCAAAATGCCTGAATAGTCTTTAAGGTTATTCGGTTAGCAAAGTTGTCAGTTTAAAGTTGCAGATCCTAAAAAGAAACTTGCAGATGCTTAGTGCTGAAACGGTTGTTACTGGGCATTTTAGCCTTTCTCAACATTAGCTGGGCTAGGAACAGAAGTCATTTGTATACACCTGACCTTATTATTTTTAAGGTGTTCGTGCCAAACTGGATAAGGTTCAAGATTAAAATTGAGAGCTTTTCTATTGAAATATGCATAAAAATTACTATAAAATTGGTACAGAGAAGCTACTTGTGATGTACAAGAAAAAGGGAGATCACAATTTAAAAACCTAAAAAAGACATAGTAAAGGGTTTAAATAAAATTTAATCATATATAGAATTTTAAAACAAACTTTCTTCCTGAAGAAAATATTTGGTAGGGCTTATTTACTAAGAAGCCTCTGGAAAAAATAGGTTAGGGACATCATTAAAACAGAAGATGATGTCAGGGGCAAATCCTCCTCTCTGCTGTACTTGGTGTTTGGTATGGGGAAGAGTGACAGGAAGGCTTTCCCTCCACACAGCAAGACAGGCTGTGCTTTAGCAGAGGTGACCATTATTTTTGGTCAGGTTGAGGCACTGGCATGGGATTTGGAAGAACTTGGAGTATTTCTGCAGCAGACTGTTGGGGAGTTGAGCAAAAAGGCAAACCTCTCTACAGCGGCATGAAATGGTAAATGGTTGCACCTGGGCTTACACTGAAGAGTTAAATCGTTTCTGTGCCCAATCTGGTTTGTTTAAAGCAAGCAGCACAGGTATCTAGCACAGGCATGAGGTCGAGACAACCTGGCTTCAGATTTGACAAAGGTCTTCTGAAACAGCTTATACAACTTCTATGTGATCCATCTATTGTCACTATTCCTTCTTATGACTTACGGAGCCCAAGGAGCACTGAATGTTATTTGGCACTCAGGACGCCTGTATAAAATGAAAAGGAAAATAAAATTAATAGCAATGACCATAATAACCTATCCAAAGTATATTAGTAAAGCCGGCTATCTAACTGGGTAAGGTTTATTAGTATGTCATTAGGTAATAACATTAGCTTGTGGCACAGTTTTCCTTAAAAGATATTGTATACCATAGCATCATGCATGACCAGTGGGATTTATGTATTTCACAAAAGGCTGGAACTGGCAAAAATCTGTTTTCTTATACTGTATCAGCTGAGATATTAATGAAATCAGTGGAGATATAATCACTTTTCAGAGAGAGTCAGATCAAAATCAATTTCAGGAAAAGAAAATGTATAAATCCTGAAGACCAGCATACCAAGATAGGTTTTTGAATTATTAGAAAATACACTGTATAGATATTTGTTGGAAAGAGACACATTATATAGTCTAGATGTATTGACATGAAGGCAGATTAAATGAGAAATTATGATGGTCTCAATTTGGAATGTCTATGAATAGCATTATGACACCTACTGTATGAGATTTCAAAAAACTTATATATATACACACAGAAAAAAAAAAAGGTATGTATTTTTAAGGGGACAGAAATGGAAGCCTAAGATTTAAATCTAGAATAACTTTATTAAGTAAAGCCTCAGATACCACAAACAAAATGGTTGTTTATTGCAGTAACATTTTCAAATTAAGCATATACAAAACACTAACCAACCAAAGACACCGAAGAGGCTTTAATTGTACCCATCTGAACAGAACTTCAAAAAGGTTAAATGTGACACACTGGTATGTCTATTGTGTCCTTGAAATTAAACAAGAAAATCCTATTCTTGCAACTATATCTGGCAAAATTCTCAATAGTACAGCATAGGAAGCAGTCCTCTGCAGATGTAGACACACACACAAAAATAGGTAATTTATAGTTCTATGTGATGTACAAAAAACAACAACAAACACATCTTATTTAAAAAAAAATTGCACTTAAGGCAATATTCACAAAGGCAAGGTGTTTCAGCGTCATTCTAAATAAAATGGTGACAAGATGTTTGCTGATGGCAGGGACTGAGGTAGCAGTCTGTCATCTAGGAAAGGAATATTTTGAAGTGTCCTTGTCTCTCTGGAATCATTATTTTTTTCCCTGAGTGGGGTGGGGCCAAGGGAAACTCTCATACCTGTTGATATTAGTTGAAATCCAAAACACTAAAGGATTTCAACTATGACAATTAGGAAATGCCATGCACCACACGCAAGTGATTTTGTGTTAGAGGGTGCTCTTGGTTTTCACTTTTACTGTGAACTGTGTGGCCATAGGCAATGAGTCAATGTGCAGCAAAAGTAGGAAGGACGTATCTCACTAATATGCCTTGTATATATATCTCTATATGATGACTTCAGCAGCAAGCCAAAATGGGATTTATCTGACTAAATGTACGCATCTACAATATAGTCAACCTAAGCTCTCTTTGCTGTTATTGAACTTCAAGTCAGGACAATAAGTTGCATCTAAGACACAGTTTATCTATCTTAAAGTAAATGCCTAAGGTTAGGCATTAGATTAACCATGCCTTACAACCAAACTTACTATAAAACCAGCTTACAGTGTCATCATCTACATGTAAATGTGTAAAGCTAGGTTAGAAGAATCCTTCCTGGCAGCAAATCCTGAGTCACCTCTTGATTCTTTAGCTTTGCACCTTCAGTAAATGATTATTTATGTCATTAACTTCTGGGCTTTTTCCTCTTCTTTTGGATTTGCTTTTAAATAAAAGCTGGACATGGGTCACTTCTATTTATCAAGAGCACATGCAAACTTCTGCCAGTAATATTCTTTCTTGGAAAGGTGACACATATGCAAACGTTTATTACTATTCCTTATTGGAACATATATTTTTAGCTGTGATTTGACTTCCCTCTACTGTCACCTTAAGAAGAGAGGCTGTGAAAAGTGTTCCTGTTCTACATCCCAGTGAGTTCGATA
The DNA here is from genome assembly GCF_964289735.1 of Phaethon aethereus. Taxonomy (NCBI): domain Eukaryota; kingdom Metazoa; phylum Chordata; class Aves; order Phaethontiformes; family Phaethontidae; genus Phaethon; species Phaethon aethereus. The sequence continues at coordinate 157,789,875 of NC_138582.1, forward strand.
TGACAAGATCCCTCCGAGCACTCTCCAGTCACTGCAAGTGGGGATTCTGCCAGCCCTCAGAGCTCGTACAAGTGATGTACTACTATCTGCCCCGGGTACCAAAACCAGCCATCAGTCATGCAGCAGCCAAAATCTGAACTGGATACTACAGAAGAGGGAAAGGAGAAATACAGCCATCCGTAAACACTTCTCAGTAGTAAGCCTGATGGTAATGTATTTTAAAGTTGAAATGCCTTTGTCTTCACCTTCACAGGGTGTGCGAGTTTGAGTCCCAAAAGGTCTGTGTCGCAGATCCATACATGCATCTTCTTGATTTAAGTCATCAGTAATTATGCCCAAAATATGCACAATGTTACTGCTGGTTCTGCCCTCATTTAAAGCAAAATTCCACAACAAAAAAGATTTTTAAGTTAGAAAAGATGTTTTAGAGAATTTGGCAGTGAAGTGAGGACTTGATAGCCTTGTGAAGCCTATACAATTAGGGTACATATTTCTTTAGAATTAGGATAATATTTCCCTGCTTCACAGGACAACTCTTAACAATAATCAATCGATAGTGTAAGGTGATGAGAAACTTTATTGGAACCCAGTGAATGTGTGGAATTATCCCTTAATTATAGAGTATTGTTTGTGAAATTGAGATCATGCCTGTTAAGTTGCCTCTTTTATTGTTGCTTTTATGAGAGTTTAATTTTGGCAAGCACTGTTTACCTGAGGGATAGCTTTTTAAAATGTGATTGTCCCTCTCTGATTATTAAGACCATGGTTTACTTTCAGCCAAGATGATTATTGAAAAAGGTTTGTTTAATTTCCTGCCTCTAAGCTGTCCGCATGGATTAAAAAAAAAAAAAAAAATCCCATTGCACTTAATTTGACAAAAATCAATATGATTGGCAGACTTTTCTACAAAAGTGTCTAATACTAAACACATGTGCTGCCTGAATTGTCTCTAACAGTCCGTGGTTTAAGCTGATCCTCTTCAGGGCAGATATGTCATTTCCCATGGAATGTAGATTATAGTTTTGACATGAGACCCAGTTGCCCAGATTTCCTCTTGCAGGTCTTCAAAAATAGCACCATTTCTCAAAGGGCATAGTCAAATAGGGCAGTCCTGAATGATCAATCCTGTTGTAAGATAAGAGTAACCACTTCCTAATGGAGCATCTAGGAGAAAGGCAGTACTGGAGGATGGAATATGCAAAAGCATATTGAGTGATGCTTAGCAGGTGCATAGAGGAATGTATATAGAGAGACATTTAAAGATGGTATTGCAGAGCTTGAATTATTCAGTATAGAAAAATAGCTGACACTTCTTAAGTTATAAAAGAAAGAAGGTGAAGATGTAGGATAATAATTATCTTTACAGGAAACCTGGAGAGCCTACAGAGTGAGACAGGAGTGGGAGAGAAAGAAGGAAAGTAGGTGAAGGGGATGAGGGAAGAGAAAAATGTAACTGCTAAGGTTACAGAGCATGAGATATTTCTTGAAGAATTTTGCAGTTAGGCAAGAATAAAATGGGGAGATTTAGCTAAATAAGTACACCCAAAAAACAGTCCAATGATATGATACCACTGATCCGATATGAATAATTCTGATTAGCTGTTTAGTTTCAAGCCACTGCCTCAAGATTTGCTGCCTTTGGAAAAATCCATTAAAATATAATAACTCAATTTAACTACGTCCTGGAGCCAAGCCCACTATGCCTTGCTACTCACACAGAGAACGGGTTAAAGTCCTTCATTCCCTGCGTACTACTGGAAGCACACCCAGGACAATTTATTTTGGTAGCCTAGAAAGAAAAAGTGGGGGCGAGGAATGACAAGGGACCTTGCACAAAGCTCCAGGCCTGCAGTAGTCTGTGGACATATTTAAAGAACTAATGACATTTGATGCACTCCAGTGCTTTTCAAAGACAAATCAAATTGCTCTTTAGAAGGATCTTTATGAACCGAGGAGGATTTACTGGTAGAGAGAGTACAATCACAATCAAATATAGGGAAATCCTCTTGTTTCTCCCTCTCCCCACACTCTGTTACGAGAATACTGTTAAGCTGATAATGGAAAGAGCCCTGTTCTGCACTGAACCTCTCTTTGTCTTCTCCAGGCAGAGACAATATGTTAAGATGCTTTGGGAGAATCAAGTTCACTTTTTACTTGTGTCTGACATCCTGCTTTTCGTGCAGAAGTAATGACCTCACCGTTCCTCTTGCGGTACCAGTTTAGCGCCAGGGCTACCAGTTCCCCACCCTCCCTAATCACAGCTATAGAGATGCCTTTTCCCTTCATGAGGCCATTCCATTTCCTGTGTTATGTTACGCTCCATTAGCAAGCTACCAGGAAGGATACTATGGAGTAAAATCTGGTTCCAAATAACCCTGTCCCTACACCCTTTAACTGTGTTCCAGGTGTTTTTCCTCCTGATTTAGTGATAGAATAAAATATTCCTGCAGGAAATGGCCTGTGCTGATCTATACAGTCATATAAATGGCCTGTTGGCAGAAGCAGCAGCTACAGCTGTTAGGATAAAATGCTTGCTGCGGTAACATTCCTCAAAGAAACAAGATGATTTAAATGTATTCTTCCCTGTCATTCCTGTATGCCATTAACTGCCTGGGAAGAGATTAGATTACAAGGTATTCTGTGGCATTTGTTGATCAAATCACTAGCTTCAAGAAAGGTTTTGTTCCAAGGACTCAAAAATTCCATGTTACTGCATAGCCATGTAACTAAAATTATTTGTAAAACAGCAGCTACGAATGGAACAGGGCTTTTCTCCTTGACAGTTTTAGAAAATACCAAAATTGTTTGCTTTGCTAAGCTCTCTTCCCCTTTTCCTTTCCCTTTTCCCTTTCCAATCCCATTCCCTTTTCCCTTTCCCCCTTCCTCCCTCCCTTCCAAAGACAAACTCTCAGCTTCACAGAAGAAAAAAAAAAAAAATCAGTGAGAGGAAAAGAAAGATCCTGTGCTGTGATGCCCTGACTAGAAGGCTGGAGAGTGGCCTTGAGGCTACAACTGTTCGGCTGTTGGAAAGCCTGACAGGAATAAACCCCGGAGGCCACATCTGCGAGTGTGTGAATGGAGCGGAGCTGCCCTCCCACACGACAGGAATGCCGTCAGGAGTATGTGCTCTGCATGGGAGGAGAGAAAAATAATCTGTTTAGTAGATCACTACGGAAACCCAGATACAGTATCGCTGCCAAAGTACAAAAGACAGTACAGTTTGTGACTGTGACTCAAAATGACTAAAGCAGACTAAATCTTTAAATTATGTTGCTAAAGCAGGAAAATATAAAAAGAAAGGAGAAATATGCTTTTAAAAAATGATCTAAAGAAATGTAATACTCCCTTTTCATGTCACTGGGTAATATAACTATAGGTTATTTTATTCCTGCATTGAGTTTACAGAAACTAAAAAGAAATGTGCATCATAGAGCGTGCTACTACAAATTAAGTTTTTCTCATAATTTCTAAACTGTAAGCGATCTGTCTATTTAGAGATTCTGTTTCAAGAGGTTTTTTCTTCTCTGCGATACCTTGAAATTGTAAAAAACAGTGTGGAAAGGGGCATTGCATGGGTGTATGTATAAATGCAAATTAATTTCCTTTGGAGCTCTGGTGTGCCCTTTGCTTTTACTAGCATTTTCCAAATTGTCAAGATTATAAGGTAAAAAATGCATGTCTGCATCCTCTCAGTTGTGCCATATGCAGGTTACAGCCATAGCTTAATCTCAGACAGTTACTGGATTAAGATTTGCATGCATAATTGCAGAACAATTGTTCTCTGAAATGGCTGAAATATTCTGGGATTTATAGATTGCATATAGCTTCCTGGAAACAATTATTTCTGTAATATCATCTCAGACTCAAAACCAAAAAAACCCAAAGAAACAGAGTGAACACAGCAATTTTCCTTATGCAAGAGGTTATTGGATTCACTGTAAATTATTTTATTAAGGCAGTTCTGCTGTGTGGGATACTATCTAAGAAAATGCTGTTTCATTACAGAAGAGATAGGAATACATCCTTGTTTTACCGGCTATAGTTTCACTTAATTTTTTTCCCCCCTCAGCATTATTATGTACTATTTACTGCAACATCTTAGTCACAACAAGAGAGAGAATGTTGAAATCCACAAAAATTTGTCTGCTTAAAAGCTGGCAGTGAGAAGCAGCATGTAAACATAGTTTTTACAGAGTTCTTTAACACAGCAAGCAGATAGCAGATTATTGGATAAAACTTCCACCAGTAAAAAGCATATTGGCCAGTGGTGGGTCTGTTTGTCTGTTCTTGTTAATAGAAGTGCAAACATCCTGAAAAATATTGTTCAGTACCTTGTGACTGTGTATATTGTACATTTTATTATTCAGTTCTTTTGGCTGGTAGCTTGAAACAGATGGGACTCCTAGAAAATAAATATTTAACCCAGCAGGCCAGTAGCTAATGTTTGAAATCATATTTAGTGAAAGTATAATGGCATTTATGCCATCAATAGTTATACAAACCTTATGCCTATAACATTTCTACCTAGCCTTCCATTTTCATTTGTTCATAATTTTATGAAAATATGCCCTTTGTGGCTAAGAGTTTCCTTGCTTTATTGACCTTAAATATATACTTTATGGAAGTTTAGAAGAGAAAGAGAAATCTTTTCAGCTGTTTGTAAGAAACGTGAAGTTCAAAAAATATGTTCCCCTTTATGCATTTTTTTTCTTATTGCATCCATCAGAAATTACTCCCTTTTGAAAGCAAAAAAGAAAAATAGTGCACTCAGTGAAATGGCACTTTTCCTTCATGGATCAAAATAACAGTTTAAAGGCATAATTAAATAATAAAGTTTTAAATCACTGCAATTCTTATGCTGAGCACCTCAATGGATAAAACTAAAAGGACAAGTGTATTAGCAAGGCCAGCTGACGCAGAACAGTATAATTACAGTGAGCCTACAACAAATATGTCAATTTACATATTAAGCTGAGCTGGGTCCAAGGGCCTGTTGAGCTTCCTCTCGTTTGAGGATTTCATATTGCATCTCCTACTTTGCAACAAACAATCTTCCATATTGTTAAGATTTTGCATTTGTGAGGGAAGGATTGTGAAGAGCTTATTGAAATACTTGTACAAATTTGGTTTTTAGAGTTTTTTTTTCCAGGTAGAATAGGTCTCTTTAAGGAAGTGAGTTCCTATCCCATGCTATCAAACCGCTGCATCGTTCAGAGTTTCATTTTCCCTGGGCATAAGACTTAACCATGGAAAGAAGCTCTCTTATAGTTCATGCATGAGGTTAGGTACAATGATAATAGTCAAGGAGTGCAGGAGTGTAAAAGGAATTGTGTTGGGTTTCTTTCAGCAAAAAGTGACTACCCAGTTCTCCAGCAGTCATAACCTCTTTCCCAGTTCATGTGTCAAACGAAGAGGGAGATTGGTCATAGCAATCATTAGCACGGTAGTGAGATGGTCAAACTTTCTGTCTTGCAAACACAATCTGGATGTAAATACCTAAACACAAGGCAACAGAAATTCCCTAAGCTTCATTTCTGGAGTACGTCTTGTACTTTGCTCAGATGTTAGCACAGTACTGGACTCGCTACAAGATTAAAAGCGTTTTGAACACTACAATAAAAAATTTGTTTAGCAAGAGCAACTTCAAAACTTCTTATCTTACGAGTTTGACAATGCAGCATTTTGTGACGCAAATGTTGCAGACATAGGAACCCGGTATAAAAATCAAACTTTGATAACTTGATTGCAACAATGGGCCAAGAAGCGTGGGAGGTAGCAAGGAATCAGTCTTCTCCCTTGATCACACAGGGTGTGCTGACTGTAATGACAATTACTACACTCTACTGATTGCAGAGTAAGTTCCTGGATAGTATTGGTAGCTAGCCCAAGGCTACCAACTGATGCCCTCATAACACCTATCAGAAGAATTTTAAATATAAAAGCACCACGCATAGCAGCTGGGAAATTGTCTTTACTGGGTGTAATTCTGTCTTGTGTTTTCTTCACAATAAATAATAAGCTTAGAAAGAATGCCTTACGTTTTCCTTTCTTATTCATGTTTTGAAGTATTGAATCTGTACACCATCACAGCACTTTCATATGCACTTTACTGTGCAGTTATTTAAAAGCTCATTTGTTTACCAGTTAGTAGAAACCTGAAAACTTCAATCTACAAAAATATAATGCAATTGACACAAAGAGAATCAGAAAACTATACAATAAAATCAAGGCTGCATAACCAATCAGCCAATCTTCAAAGGCAGCAAGAAACCAAACTAGTGGTTGTGGCTGTCTTTAAAGATTCTACCACTGAAGGGTTGAAATAACAGCAAATGCAGATCAGAGTAATCTATTTTATGTCTTTTCAGGTGATGAAACATGTGACATTGCAATTATGTTATCTGTGGTTTTAGTAGGAAAAAAAAAAAAGAGGAAAAAGAGAAGGAGCCATTATCAAAAGCCAAATCAACACTAGTTAAAATCTCTACAGAAGTCTCAGAAAATTCCTGCTTCTTATTGAAAACGATAAGCTGGCATTTATGTCAGTAATAATGGAATTGTGCTGTCTTTACTTCACTTACAGCATAGTGCTTTGGTTCTCCAGGGATATACTTCACTGTCAATGCACATTAGGCCATTAGAGGAAAAAGAGCTTTGCTAACTTTGGCTGGAAAATAATTTTCTACTGTTTTTTCTGTGGCTAATGTACAACAACGAGTTTTGCATTAAAACATGGTACATTTTTTTCATCAGTGATTGATCTTCTGTGCTATATAACCAGCCAGATACACAAAGGGTTCACTTCTCTTGCCTCTTTTTGTGACAGTGTCACATCCATGAACAGCCTGTAACATGTCAGTCCTGCCTCTCCTTCCATCAGTTTCTCAGTTCCCGTTCTCTCAAGAGAGAACACAATACCATCAATTATTTGAACTTTAGAGAAGAAATAACTCTAAATTCTAAACTCTGCTTGTCAGAATTAAGGTTTCTTGTGAAAACAGTGTTCATATTTGTATACACCAGTGTTGCCATTGAAAAATTGCTGAGTGAACCAAATGAAATTAAATATTTTGTTGTGATCTCAGTATGTTTTTGAAGGTTTTTTGTACCAATCTCATCATGCATTTTGGATTGTCATGTATTTTTTATTTATTTTAGCAGTCATTTAGACCTCATAAATGTAGCAACCATAACAGGACATGACTCATGACTGTAAGGCTCATAAATTAAGATAACTTATCTTTTGATCCTTTTACAGGATATCTGCTTCTTTAAATCACTGCAGCAAGTTTAATTCACTGTATGTTTTTCTGTGTTTTCACAAAGAACTATTTTCATGGCGATGAGGAATATGTGAATGAATAAATTAACACAAACAACTTGCTCCCAGGGAAATTAACAATTTTTTTTTTACTGGGAATAATAGAACCTATAACCTTCCTAGACAGTCATATATATTAGTAGTACATCCTAAATCTACTTCATATAGTTCTGCTCCAAGTTTTAAATGGAAATGAGCAATTGATTTTTACGTTTGTAATTTTTTGGTTTCATGAATTGCTTTAGAGAGAATTTATTGTGCAGTATGTGAAATGAAGCTTGCTTTACCAATATGCTAAAAGTAAACCTGGATAAATTATTCATCATCAAAATATTTAGTTGCAAATGTAGCCCATTTCCTATTAATTAATCATAGACACACTAGTCCTAATTTGTAAAATATATGAACTAGGCCTAATTCCCCATTTTGTTGTACTAGTTGTAGGCTGATGTACTAAAATAGATAACTATATTTATAGTAGCATAGGGTTAAAAAATTATTTAAAGAAAATGAATTATTTTTGTTCATTAAAATTTTTGAAATAATGCTTATTGGACTTATCAGTTGTTTGCAAACTTTTTAATAACAATGCTTGCAAGTTAGTGCTTCTGGTGAGTGCAGCTGTTCACTTTGCCTCCATAGATTCTGTTTCAGCCTATGGATTGTTGTTTCTATTCGAGAATTTTTAAAGCTATAAAAAAGTCATATAAAGAGTCCAACAAAGACTCGTGGAGTTAGGTTTCACATGGATAAACTATTTGTATTTAACTCTAGGATTCGAGATATTTTCTCAACTACAGAGGCAGTTTTGTATGAATAATGGTCGTTATAATCTCAGAGAGCAATCAGAACCTCAACTCTTGCCCTTTCTTTACAGAAACATGTGTGAGCCAGTTTTTACACTGTATACAATTAAAAAGAGAGAGACAAAGAGACTGGAAATAGAGGAAAAGATTGAGCAGTCTGTTATTTACTTGCTGTTGACATGTTTCATATACAATCTCAGCAATTGTCTCTCAGATGCCTGGCTGTCAACACCTTAATGAAATATTCAGCAGCTCAAACTCTGCCTGTAACTTAACACACATGTAAGCAAGGATTGAATTTACATCAGTTTCACCTGCAAAAATGTGGATGTTTTCCTCTTTTGTACTTATTATTATTATTATTATCCTAACATGAAAGCTATTTAAATTAAAGAACTTAATGTTGTAAGAGGTCTTGGACATAAATAGAACAGATTCTTTCTAATATGGAGACTTTTCCACAAGTACTGTTTAGGAACCAGTAAGTATTTAGACTGTTTCATGCGTTGGGTTTGACTTAAGCCTCATCCTGCATCTGTTAATTGTATGATGAAGTTCCCAGTGGTAAATGCGTGAGGCACTATATAATCAATTCTTGTTTACCCCTTTTGAGGGATTGGGAATGTGCCTGCAGGAGCTTGTCATGAAGTCCAGCATGCATCATTGCCATGTGGGGAATGAAGAAGAGACTGCCAGACCTATAGCTCCTACCTCCCTCCTCTGAAAATAAGGCATTAGTAGCTTTGCAATTAGTCTTTCTTCTACACTCCAACTTGACTTTGTGCATTATCAAGATGCATATTTATGTAGGAGAGGGATATTGGCAACAGCTCTGCCTATATTTATCAAGAGTAAAGAACTTATTTTGGTAGAGGGACAAAAAATGGACTAATAATTGTATTGTTAAAGCAAAGCTGCCCGAGGGTAATTTAACACCTAACAGTTGCTCTATACAAGAGCAAGAATGTGAACTTTTATTGTTTGCTTTAGAGTATCAACAGTTCAAACAGCTAAGAAAATGTTCTATGTTACACGTTCTGAATATAGAGGGTGTAAGTACACATTAGACACATACTTTGAATTGCTGGTAGCTTGGACTTGAAAGAGCTAAAGAACAAAGAAGCACACTGAGAGATCATCTGAACCATGTTCAAAATAAAACACTCCCTGTACTTGACCCTAAAGATTTATAGTTGCATTCTTTAGTTTATCCCAATCTTTGGCAATGTTCCTAATTTATGAGTAATACCACTGCAAAAACCTTGAGTGTCTTGCTTTTATGCAGTAAGCTTAGTCAATAATTCATGAAGGGGCTTATTTCTTGCAAAAGCAAAACTATTTTTTCCCAGGACACAATTTTAAAACCAGAACTATATGAGATTAAAGATTAACTAAACCAATATAAAAACATACAGCTTTTTATGCTCTATTTTAGTATTGCCTTTATAATTAAAATATCCCATAGCAGCATAAGCCGATGTTTTGAAAGTACAATGACACTTAAATAGTAGTTTGCTTTTCAAGAGGGCTGAGAATTTAAAATATAGCACCATTATGAGACATTATTGCTCAGTACTGTTACAAAGAAGACCGCTAGATTCAGAGACTGTGTTTGAACAACCTGTACCTCAGCATCCAGCAGCAAAATTGGATTAAAGGACTCCTTCCAGTGAAAGAACCCTCTTGTAGGTGTCACAGGGGGGTTTTGAACTAACTTCCCATTTGTGTAACGACTTCAATTCCCCCAACTTTTTCTCCTCAAAAATGAAGGGGAGCTGTGAAGGGAAGATGAAGGTCAATGGTGGCACCTTTATTAATTTAAGGCCATCAGTTACAAACTTTTGCTTTCATTGGGACGTTAAGCAAGTTGATCTTTCCTACAGAAAAGCAAAAAAACCCAAACACCTGCCTGCCCTATTTTCTCCACTTCACTGTGTCATAATTGTTGATAAGAGGAATAGAAATCACTAAGGAGGTATTTACAAGTTTTTCTGCAATTCAAATCCCCATTTCACCTGCGTCACAATAGGAATTTGAATCCAAGTTTCAGATGTCCTAGACTAGCAATATAATCTACAGAGTATGAACTGTTTGAGACTCCTGAACTGTCTCCTGTTGGATTTTTTCAACACCATATACCAGATTAAATATTCATTGTTTCAAGAATTTTAACTTGTCATCTTGCTAATAACTTACCTGTACATTATATAGTTGCATACTTTCTGCCTCTTCTGGCTACCACTCTTCCACTCTCCCCTCATTTTGCCAGCCAGTGATTATTTATTATTTCATACCAATGTAAATTCAAGTGGGATTTGAAGAAGGAAGTGCATGCCATGACTGCTTTAAAAAGCACTTCTTGCTTAAGTCTCTGTGGATCTAGGCCCAGATACCTACATTTCCATGAGGAGTTTTAGGCAAAGGATTGGACTATAATTACTTTCTGAATGTGTTTTCCAAAGCAAGTAAAAAGAAGTTTTTCTTAGTGGCATCTTTCATATTTAGCTGTAATATGAAATGTAATGAAATTCATAATAAACCACAACAAAAATATGATAATTTTATGAAAAGTTTTTAAGACTATCAGAAAGAGATACCATTGACATGGACAGTAGATTAACATTCTTTTGAGAGGTGTCTCACTTCCCATTTAGTAATGGCATTTGGCAAGTGAGATGATGCTTTGAATGAGGGAAGACATTGCAAGCTAGCAGATTATTTGAAGTAACATTTGAAGTCTGAATTAAAGTCCTTCTGAAGTCAATTAGAAGACTATCATTGCCTCAGAACATTATGGATTAAGGTCCCAAAAGCTGCCATTTTTCATTATTATCAGTTCAATATTTCTTTTCAGGTAATAAATGTTATTTACTGTAAAAATAGAGCCATCATTGACTTTAATTTTAGGGAACTTTCCCTTTTTCTTGACTTCTGTAGACCTTCTTTGCTCTCACTATAAGGCAACACCCTGGCTGTACAAACAGCTGACCTCAAAACTGAGACAGCCCAAATGTTCGTTGAAAGCAACAGCAACCTTCTTTCATAAACCCAAACTCCTGAAAGCTGTGTCTACAGTGAAAACTTAAAGGCTGATCTAGTCCCTGAAAAGAACAAGCACCATCAGAACCCAAAACTCCCTGAAGGCCAGCTAAGGCTTCAAGGGCTTCTGTACTCCCTATTGTACAGATACTACATCTGACAAGTCCAAGAGCTGTAATTTTTCTCATTTGCCTCCAGGAAGCTGCCAGAGTGACAGTCAGGATTCTCTGAAAGTTTGCCAAAAGAAGATATTCTATCTTTCATTTTCAACAAACTGGCCTTTTTTAAAAAATGAAATGTCATTCTCTTGGAAAATTTCTGTCTGTTTTTGTAAAAAGATTGCTGTGTAACTTTATTAATTTTCCCCATCTAATTAATTAAAATTGAAAACATTCACACATTGTATTGCCATTTATTGATCTTCTGTGAAGTTCATTACAAGTTTTAGTTGAGTGTGAGATCTAGTTAAATCTTTGTGAAGAAACAAAACAAAACAAAAATAAAACAAACATTAGTGTTTTCCCAAATGAACAACCAAAACAGGTAAGCATGATATCCTGCAGTACAGCTTTTCTGAAGATTTAATTGCTTAGCTCGCTTTCCTCTTCTTGAGCATGGACATTCTCCATGACTGGACTATACTTTCAGTATGCTCCAGAGCATGGGAGCATACCGAGTGCTGCACCAGGAGATGTGGTAACTAGCACGTATGAACTCAGTCCCCAAGGAAGGGTGGGAGCATGAGACACATATGCCAGAACTTTCTAGGCACACAGAAGTGCACTACAGTGCTGCAGCAAAAATTTGGAATGGAAAACGTGAGGTTTTGACTGGAAAAGAGGTATGTTTTATCTAAACTTTCTGTATTTAATGTTTTTCATTAAGAGTTAACAGATTTATAGGAAAATATGTTAAGTATACGTATTTATTTCCATCAAAACATTATACATCAATAACAATAATAATTCCAGACCTCTTTGCAGGTCTGGAAGTGAGTAGGAGCTGTCTAGCTCTGGTTTGTGAAAGTTTTATATCTGGTATACAATGGGTATTATTTAGACAATTCCATAAAGTATATTTTTTTAGCTTATATTGACAAGTAAATGTTGCATTCTTGTCTTTCCATGAAATTGAATGCTATTGTGATTATCTTAGTCCAGAAATGTATGCATATAGCTAAGAAATGGTTTCAAAATCAGCTAAGACATCTAAATCAAATTAAACCTCTATTCTGAACATTCATTTTCTTGTAAAAAGTGGCACAAACCTATACCAGCAATCTATTTGCTTCCTATTTTGTTACTGTTTGATCTGCAAATACATGTTCACAGTGTGTCTAGATTTCCCTGAGTTGAATAAGAAAATATAATTTGATCTATTGTTATTTACATAGAAGAAAAAAGTATTTTGAAAACCACAAGAATTTCCTAATTAAATTGTAGAAGTTTCTATCTCATGAACTTGCATGGTATTAAAACAGGATCTGAAAAACCTAAGAATTATTGCAAACATCTCCTCAACTGAGTTGGCAGTTAATTTTGAAGACGTTTACGTACATTAAACAAGTTAGGAATTTCCTAATATAAGACATGTAAATCTAGAGAAATCTACAAAAGGTAGATTTTTTCTATTTTTTTCATATAGACATCATTTCTTCTGAAAACTTTTTAGCCTATAAATGACTATATACAAGACACACAACATTTAAATGCGCCAGAATATTTTCCCTTCATCATTACCAAGTAGTTCTTGCCAACAAGTTGAATAGGAGCCAATGGTGTTGAAATGTCCTTTGCTTAACTGAGCTGTTGTATTTCTTATTTGTGCTAGATTGTGATTGTATGAACCAGAAATATCATCCTAGAGTTACTGCAGATAAATTTTTTAAGTCCTGTCCACCCTTTTTTTTTTCCTTCCAGAACTTTGCCTGTTTTCCTGAAATTACACATAAGTCATTACTTACTTCATGCAGAAAGGTGGCAAAGGTGAAAAGCTTATTCCAAGTCCAGAGGCCGACACTTGAATCTCACAATGAAACATTTGCTGCTGGCCAAGAATATAGGATAAAGACTCATATAGTGATGGCTGGAAAAAAGCAGGTGAACTGTCTGGAGCACAAGTCTGATGAGGAGCGGCTGAGGGAACTGGAGTTGTTCAGTCTGGAGAAGAGGAGGCTGAGGGGAGATCTTATCGCTCTCAACAACTACCTGAAAGGGGGTTGTGGTGAGGTGGATGTTGGTCTTTTCTCACAAGTAACTAGCGATAAGACAAGAAGAAATGGCCTCAAGTTACACCACGGGACGTTTAGATTGGATATCAGGAAAAATTTCTTTACGGAGAGAGTAGTCAAGCATTGGAACAGGTTTCCCAGGGAGATGGTGGAGTCACCATCACAGGAAGTGTTCAAAAAACTTGTAGAAGTGGCAATTCAGGACATGGTTTAGTGGGCATGGTGGTGTTGGGTTGATGGTTGGACTTGATGATCTTAAAGGTCTTAACCTTAGTGATTCTGTGATTCTGTGAAGGAAGCCAAAAGAAGAAGGAACAGCAGAAGGTCCATGCCAGAATATATTGTTGCAGTTCTGATGTCACATACAAGTTACTTTATCACTTAATTCCACTTATGCTGTATCATGTCATGTTTCTACTGACATCAGGGGCTGACTGACACCTATAAATCAAAGGTGTGAACATCACACACCTCTGCAAAGACAACTTAGACTGAGCAACATAGCTCAAATCTTCATGAAGGTATTCTCAAAACCAATTCATAGCCATAAAGTTGGTATCTGAAGGATGTTCCTCTCATTTAATTTTAGCCACTTAAATGTTATTTGTGTAAGTCTACATGAATCATCTAATGTCCACTGTAGTCAATGGAAAAGAATATTAACCTCCAGAGTGCCACGGTACTGTAAGGTAGGTGTATGAGTTGCTGGGATCAGTCGTGTTCTGAAGGCAACTTTCAGTTGGCTAAACTCAGTGAGAAGAATGCATCTGTTTGCAAATCTAGGTCCTTATGTCTCCTGTTTAATGTGAGCAACCTAAACCAAACCTGAATTGAGTTATTTGACTGATGCTCAGTTCCTTTACATTTACATTTGGACTCTTCACCTTGAGCCTTTAGAATCAGTGGAGATCTGAGCATTGTGAAGGCAATAGTCACTGAAGTCCAGGGTGAAATTTATTTCATACTAAGTAGGCAGATAAAGTAGGTCAAATGGATCATGTCCTAAAAGTGCCCATATCTCTTTGGTAATTATAAGGGGAACCTAAGTCAGCGACTTCCCAAACTATGTAAACCAACATGCACCAATATTGTTCAGCAAGTTTTTTCTTGAAATCCTTGTTCAGATCCTAAATACCCTGAATTGCTCCCGGCTCTCCCACATATCACTCCTTTTTTCACATTCAGACTAGTTGGGATTATTAAATAAAATGTGGAAGGCTTGGTGTCTAAATATGCCTGGACTCAAACACTGAAAAAGCTAATATTAAAAAATATTTTCCTCTTTTACTTTTAGTACTAGAATTGTTTTGAATACTAAATGACAGACAATACAAACAATTAAGGGTATCATGGTGAGTACTCTGAGAATAAATCCACAGCACATGGACATTCTTTCCTGGATATCTGTTTCCTACTCAAGTTATTCTGCAATTAAAAATCACTAGTACAGTGAGAATGACTGAGCGAACAACGACTTGTACAGATTATGGAAAAAGAAACATTCAACATTGTTCAGATAAATATTTACTTAGATGTTCAAAATTGCTTGCAAACAGAGAAAGTATGATGCCCAGTGTCACTCTTTACTATTGTCAAAAGTGCATTTAGAGTGTTCTAAAAGCAAGCAGAGGTCTGTTTTGTAAAGTCACTGATCACATTTGGGAGCAGAAGTATTGAATGATGGTACCCACAACTCCTCTTTTCAGGCACCGAATTCTGACCTGATAGAATTTCTGCTAAGGATATCATTTTGTGTGATGTTGGAAAGCAAAAGATGCATGAGTAACAGATGTGGATTTTTACATTTGCAATACCTTCCTGTCTGAGTAGTGATAGTTCTGATAGATATTTTGACATGGCATGCTGACAGAAAACAGGGAAACAGACATGCTAGCGATGAGCTGGAAGACCACTGAAGTAATTTTAAAAAAATAAAGACTGTCAAAAGCAATAACATGAATACGCTGATCTCTATTACAGGTGTCACAAGACAGTTGAAAGAGATTGTGTGACAAATATCCAGAATAAACGACTTATGGCACAGGAGAAACAACCACAATGACAGCTTTCCAATGTTTGAAACCTTTGCAGAGCTGACCAGCTCATTAGCGAGGATAACAGTATGAGCTGACCTATATGTGAGTTTTCTACTTCTTGTGCTGCATCCACTCAGTTACTCTTCCTTTAGTCCTCTTGGAGCTGCATGAAAATTAAAACAGTTTTGAATTTTTTTTTTAAAAAGGACATGTATTTGAATATGTGGGCACTTCAGCCACCCCGACACGTGCTGGAAAAGTAGCATGGTGAGCTGTAGGTGATCCAGGAGACCCCTGGAGTCCATGGAGGATAACTTCCTGTGCCAGGTAATAGACAGCCCTACCAGAGGGGATGCCATACTGGGCCTGTTGGTCACCAATGCATATGAGCTAACTGGTGACATCAGGATTGGAGGCAGTCTGGGCTGCAGTGATCATGGTCTGGTGGATTTTGCAGTCCTGAGGGATATGGGGCAGGCAAAGAGTAAAGTCAGGACCCTGAATTTTACGAAAGCAAAATTCCAGCTCCTCAAGGAGTTGGTCAGTAGGACCCCCTGGGAAACTGCCCTCAGGGACAAGGGAATAGAACAGAGCTGGCAGATCTTTAAGGATGGTTTCCACACAGTGTAATAGTTCTTGATCCCCAGGTGTAAGAAATCAGGAAAGGAAGGCAAGAGACAGGCATGGCTGAGTGGAGACCTGATGGGCAAACTACAGGGCAAGAAGGAAATGCACAGGCAGTGGAAGCAGGGATGGATATCCTGGGATGGATACAGAGATGCTGCCCGGTTGTGTAGGGATGAGGGCAGGAGGGCCAAGGCATGGCTGGAAAAAGTAATTAAGAAAGTCTTCTAGAGGTACATCAGCCAGAACAGGAAGGTCAAAAAAAGCGTATCCCCCCCGCCTTGAAGAGCAAGACTGGCAAACTGGTAACAACAGATGCGGAAAAGGTTTTGCCTCAGTCTTCGCTGGAAGTGTCTCTTCCCACACCTCTCGAGGGGATGGCCTGCAAGTTGGGAACTGGAGGAGCAAAATTCTTCCCACTGTAAGAGAAGATCATGTTTGACGCCACCTGAAGAACATGAACATACAAAAGTCTATGGGACCTGATGAGATGCATCTCAGAGGCCTGAGGGAACTGGCTGATGTAGATGCCAAGCCACTCTCCATGATATTTCAAAAGTCCTGGCAGTCAGGGGAAGTCCCTGCAGACTTGGAAAAGGGAAACGATGCACCCATTTTTAAAAAAGGTTTCAAGGACGATGCTGGGAACTACCAACCTGTCAGTCTCACTTGTGTGCCTGGGAAGATCATGGAGCAGATCTTCCTAGAAGCTCTGCTAAGGCACATGGAGGACAAGGAGGGGATGCGAGACAGCCAGCATGGCTTCACCAAGGGCAAGTCCTCCCTGACCAACCCAGTGGCCTTCTGTGATGGAGTGATTACAATAGTGGACAAGGGAAGAGCTACCAACGTTGCCTATCTGGCCTTCTGTAAGACCTTGAACACGGTCCCTCACAACATCCTTCTCTCTAAATTGGAGACAGATGGTTTTGATGGGTGGACACTGTTGGGTGGATGAGGAATTGGTTGGATGGTCACATCCAGAGTGCAGTGGTCAATAGCTTAATGTCCAGATGGAGTTTGGTGGTGAGATCTGTCCCTCAGGGATCCCTATTGGGACCAGTACTCTTTAATATCTTCATCAGTGACACAGACAGTGGGATCAAGTGCACCGTCAGCAAGTTTGCAGATGACACCAAGCTGAGCGGTGCAGTTGACATGCCTGAGGGATGGGATACCCATCCAGAGGGACCAGGGCAAGTTTGAGGAATGAACCCATGTAAACCTCATGAGGTTCAACAAGGCCAAGTGCAGGATCCTGCACTTGGGTTGGGGCAACCCCTCGTATCAGTACAGGCTGCGACATGAAGGGTTTGAGAGCAGCCCTGCCCAGAAGGACTTGGGGGTGCTGGTGGATGAAAAGCTGGACATGTGCTGGCAACATGTGCTCACAGCCCAGAAGGCCAACTGTCTCCTGGGCTGCATCCAAAGCAGTGTGGACAGCAGGTCAAGGGAGGGGATTCTGCCCCTCTACTCCGCTCTGGTGAGACCCCACCTGGAGTCCTGCATCCAGCTCTGGAGCCCTCAGCACAGGAAAGACATGGACCTGTTGGAGCAGCTCCAGAAGAGGCCACCAAAATGCTCAGAGGGATGGAACACCTCTCCTATGAGGACAGGCTGAGAGGGTTGGTGTTGTTCAGCCTGGAGAAGAAAAGGCTCTGGGGAACCCTTCTTGCAGCCTTCCAGTACTTAAAGGGGGCTTATAAGAAAGATGGGGACAGACTTTTCAGCAAAGCCTGTAGCGATAGGAAAAGGGGTAATGGTTTTAAACGAAAAAAGGGCACATTTTGCCTAGATATAAGGAAAAAATTTTTGATAATGAGGCTGGTGACACTCTGGCACAGGTTGCCCCAAGAGGTGGTAGCTGCCCCATCCCTGGACACATTCCAGGTCAGGTTGTACGGGTCTCTGAGCAACCTGATCTGGTTGCAGATGTCCCTGCTCATTGCAGGGGGGTTGGACTAGATGAACTTTAAAGGCCCCTTCAAACCCTATGATTCTACGATTCTATTCAGAAAATCAAGAAAGCCCTCCCCAAATCACGAATATTACTTAAAATAAATTGTTACCAAAAAATATTATTGTCTATGTTATTTATTTGGTTTGTTTAATTTTGTCTTTTCGATATTTCTTGCCTTCAGGAAAAAGCTATAATGGGAAAAAAAGTAAGTTTTAAAAAAAATGAAAACACATGATCACAAATAAACATTTTCTATAAACAAAGTTGGGAAAAAATGCAGCATTGTAACTGAAACTGAAAACTGACAAACTTGGAAAACTGCAAAATAGGCCATGTTGAAGAAGTTCTTGACAATGCAAAGTAGATTTATGTAACTAAGCCCCATTAATTTTCAAGGAGAACTGGATTATTAACTGTTCTTGCTGTCTTTGATAATTTTCTTTAACCAAACCTTAAAAGAACTTGTATTCTGCTGTAAATTTTACTATGAAAAGCAATATATTATGTTATGTAATTTCTTGCATTTTCTTTGCAGTTGTTTCATATATTTGAAGAGCTTTTCCTGTTCTGGTCAGCCTTGCAATAAATTCATTAAATGGGCTTGTTCTTAAGGAATCACAGTATAATAGGTTTTACTGCAGGGTCAAATGCAAAGTCCACACAAAGCTGATGATGAAAACAGATGCATAGTGTAAATGTACACCTGACAATGACAAAAATGACATGAAAGATAAGGAGAGAAAATTTCAAATTTCTAGAGAAATTTGGTCATCAACTTCCTAGAAAACTCCAGCAAGTACTCTTAACAGTTTTAATCTGAGAATAAAATGTTAACTAAATGGAAAAATTTATTATCTTCAGAGAGCCAGGCTTCACCTTGTTGTTTATTTCCTAATCAGTTATTAAAGAACATACTAAAATAATTAATTTAACATAAACTACTCTTGATACTGTATCTATCTTCCTGGTCCTTCATTCAGAAAAGAAATCAAATATATTTGACCCAAATAATTGAAATGTCATTTAGACATACTTGTGACCAGGATGATGTGCATGGCATGGTATGATCACAGATTTACATCATCCCAAAATACTCTTAAAGTATTATCAGAATAATCAATTGTTTTGGTTTTCCATGAGACTGTCTCTGTGCAATGTAGTTCACAGATGACAGAGACAAAATGTCAGTACTCCATGTTAATGGACCTAATGGAGAAGATACCTCTTCTTAGCTAGCAGGTGGAACAGGTATGCACATGAGACAAAATTTTCAGAATGGTAGAAAATGGGATTGGGTCATCAGTACATTAAAAAATACTATTACTTTATATTGTATTGTTTTGGCTGATTGACAGCTTTTTATCAGCTGAGGATTGGGCCCAGCAACAGTAGGATGCATACGTAAAAAAGAGTAAATCAAAGAAAGCAATGGGAACAGATTTTTATAACAAATTATGATATCTTATTTGAATATTTCATAAATCCTGCTAACAAACCTCCCGTGTAATTCTAGTCTATGATCAATAAAAAGAATATGACATAAAATGTATTACAAGAGATGATGAAAATGCAATTTCTGTCTTAGTAGATGGATGAGAAAACTTATTATTTTGTCCTTAATTTTTAGAAAGTTACAATGGCATGCTAATAAATTCGTGTGGTCTTCGAAGGATACTCAGAAAACTTGTCTCCTGCACTTCATAAATCTCCCAAGTGTTTTGGAATTACCAATGCCTTCGGGACACAGAAACATAAATTGCTGGTTCAATGTCAGCTCTGCAAAAACTGCGAATGTTTAAACAAATAATGAGATAAAAAGTAATGCATAATTGAAAGGTTTCTTCAGAAGGAGTCAGGGTTATGTTTATTTTAAGGGTGGTACTGAGATATATTTGCACCTGTGTATGCTCCAAAGGTGTCATTTTCACAAGTCTTACTGCACAAATAGGGACTAAGCACATAATACATTATTAAAAGGGTTATGTATTTCAAAGAGAATAAAACCACATGAAAATAAATCTAATATTTAATTTCAATAATATATCAGAATAGCTAGTATATTGGTCCTGGAGAAAAGATTTAACCTAATGATCAAGCAACAGAGGTCAATATTTTGTGTTTTGTTTTGGTTTTAGATTATATTTATGGACATTCTAACAAAAGATCATTTTGCATCAGTGTAATTGGCCCTATTTAAAGGGTGACAAAGGTAAGAACTGTTCTCTGATTTGCAGTTTCTCTGGTGAAGATACCAATCTGAAATTGGTCCATATTAGTACTGCAGAAGCAATATTTAGCTTCCCCAGGCAATCCAAACATATTCTGACTAGCTCAGTAACATAAAGGATGTGGGATATTTGCCATAATAGGTGTCAGGCTCAAAATACACTCCCTCTCTAATGTAACAGGCAACAGAAACTGGCTTCCAGACACAGTCAAGGGCCTTTCTGATTTGGGTGAATCACTAAAACACTCTACAGATTCCTTCAAAATGTGACATATGAACCACATGACTCTAAGTACTTCACTATGAAATTTAAATTAGGAAACTAGTCCCTATAGTTACTTTATTTCTCTTTAGAAAACTGCTTTCTTATTCAGTCCACAGACACAGGACGTGATATACCTATGCCAGCAAGTAGTACACAACACCAAGAGCAGATCTAGAGAACAAAAGACTTCTTACTGAGACACAAAAATACAGACTACCTGCATTTTGGGGATGTAGTTCAGATTACCTCTGGTCTGGTTCTGCAAGCTACAGGCCCATTAGGAGCTGGGAATCATTAGGAGTCTCTCTGGAGAGCATCTTCTGGTTCAGTTTCTACCTGAAAGGAGTCTGGTCCCTGAGCTGTAAGAATGACACAAGGGCGGCAAGACTAGGCAACTGGGAAAGTCATTACAGCAATATATGCCTGACCCGAACCGACATTCCTGTGTGAACACAAGCATAAGCAACCTCAGCAAATGACTCATTCTATCTGGGACTGAAGATGGCGTTTCTGTCCTAAATGAGGGACCTTAAGGTCCTTATATTTAAGTGTGGTAATTCTGGCCTAATATATTGACCTCCCACATTCTGGACAAACTTCAGGAATGTATTTATCCTGCTCTTTCGTGAGCTCTACCGTGACCATCATGAGATGTTGTGATGGATCCTATATTTTTTGTGACAAAAGACAAAATTTACACATCTAAATTTGAACTCCCTGAGACTTAGTGAACAACATATACATCCTTTGTTCTACCTTGCCCTCTGTATAATTCATTTCAGTGATAAGCAGAGTTGGTAATACCAATGTACAAATAATTGTAGATACTATTTTTTGTTTTTACCATGTGACATTCTGAGGAGTGTAATCACATAGTTAGAAAACTTCATTCACACAGTTAAATGTCTTAACTTACACCCGTTTGCATCATATCAATGCAATTCTGTGCACAGAAAAGAAGTGCAAGACTGGAGTAGGAACCTGAATGATGATCAATGGCTTTATTTCTCTTCCCTTTCCTCTCCTCTGCATACGTTCATCCAAACAGAGAACTCATCAGTGATTAATACTACATTTGCTGAAGTTGACTAGAAAGCAAATGGAAGAGTACAGATGTCTTTGTAGAAAGAAACCTTAGGAAGATGTGGGTCCATGCATCTCATGAATAAACATAAATGACAAAGTTACTGAAGCATCTGAATTGACCATCATGTAATGGACCCGTAAGGGTCTGATCATCTGGCTCTTCTGCACTGCAATGTGTCACCAAATGGCATTACCTCCTAGTGTAATTACAATGCTATGAAAAGAACATATTCACTTTTTAACATTAAATCTTGTGTTTTAATTAAAAGTTGTTTCAAGAGGCCTCAGCTGACATTGGCTAAGGCTATAAATGTTCCATAGTTTAATTACATGAAAATCTAAGATTTCTCTTTCTCAGTAAGCCATCCAGCTATGCAAGCTAGTCATTATCTCTTCAGATACCAGTAGTTAAAAATTAAGATTCAGTGTTACTGTCTTTCATGCAGTTTTCAAAGCATTCCCATAATGCCTCAGAAGTGATTTTGCTTTCTAAATATCTTTTTCGCAGGTGTCCAATTGCTAACCTAAATAGGTCTCTTTGTATCATTTTGTTGAAAATCAACAGTCCTATTGAGCCAATACATATATGAACTGTGGTTCTAACACCACTGCCAGTGTTAGATGGTGATCGATAGTCAAAATGTGGGAAGAAACGGATGGTGTCCGTAGGCAATTATAAAAGGAACCATCTTTTCCATTACTACACTGTTTTTTTTGTTTACGTCAAGGTTTTGCATGTGGGAGCAGTTTCAACAGATAATGACACATTGCACAACAGAATGGTGCAATGGACAAGGAAGGGATGGACAAGGAAGGGATAGTTCCTCTAACAACCATAAATTAATTATTGCAGATTCAAGGGAGATCCCAATATTTCCGGAATCCCTGTTGCTGGAACCAGGAGTTGCTGTCCAAGCGGGAGCCGTTGACGTGAACCATGTATTGATTCAACCACTCAGATTATAGCCAATCTCTTCAACATGCCTTTTATAAGAAGTGTCTAGAGAGGAAGCGTATCATACCCTTACTCTGTTTGGAAACAGGCTTGAAATCTAAAAAAGACAGTAGCAAAGTGTTTGAACACCTCCAGCATTATTCCAGCTTCTAACTAGGCCAAGTTATAAGTTTATGAGCAGTAGCAGTAGTGTGCATGCTTTTCTGTTTAAGTTTCAAATTTTCTTAAGATGGAGACTGATATTCTTATCTCCTTTACAAATGTGGATAAAACAAAATTGTTTGTTTCTTGTTCTAAGAGTATACGTGAACAATATCAGTGATGACTGATGATGGTGTCAAAGAAGTCAGAGGTCACTAAAACTATGTAGTTATGAAACCTTAAATTTAGTGTTCCAAACCCTTGCAGAAGTTTGGGTATTCAAACTATTTAGACATCAAAGCCAGTTGTATTCTCCTAAATAAATTCTTGGATCTGGACCACACTGTTTTCTTGGTTTTGTGGCCCTGATCCCATGGGCTTGAGAGCAAATAATATTTTTGGCTTTTGCATACTTTGTTTTGTTTCACAAATAACCAAGAAATCCCATATATAGTAACTCCCTCCTTTGCACTCATACACACAAATAAACATGGAAAAAAACCTGTTTAGCTAACCTGAGGTCCCTAACATAATTATTTTTGCACTTAACTACAGAGCAACACATTCAAACTCTGAGGTTCCACGAAAAATTTTCCTCTGGCTTTATAAATAAACGATTGTGTTTCTGCTTTCTGAAGGGTTCACAAGAAGGTGAAGCATGCATTTTTTGCTCTGTGGCTTTCCTTGCACACCCCATGAATACAAAACGCATCTTAAGAAACAGAGTTTGTTTGTTTGTTTATTTGTTTGTTTGTTTTCATTTAAATAAAGTCTGGAATATATGTAGTTTAATAAAGGGAATGTGCTGAAGGTGAAAGGCAAGTCTGTTTATTGCAGTTGAATTTCCAGCCAAATTTATTGAGGACATGTACAAAATTGGAACTTGGGGTACATAACATGCATCCTCAGGAAAATGTGGGTCATTTAACTATATTGTCAAAGGATGCTGAAGCAAATCTGAGTGTATTAAAGCAGGTAGATTCACATTAAGAAGGCTGGCATTCAAGTGGGCTAAATGACTCTGCCAGTAAAAAAGCTGATCCTCGATTAATATAAATCTAATAAAGAGTATAATTTTTAAAGTTTTTTCATCCAGTCTGTAAATAGTATACCTGATAGGCAGATGTCAGTAAGGCGTTACTAGGAGACATTATAACTGGTGCCGTTGGGCTAAGAACAGACAAAGTGAGATTCAGAGTGCCTAGCTGGGAATGTCCAACTCTGATACTACAATGATTAGATGAATAGCTCCTGTTAGAATATGCAAGTTTGGGCTGGAATACATTTCACATAAATTAAGTCATGTAAAAGTTAGGGATTTAGCTGAAGATGCAAGGTTCCTCTTCAGCCAGGAATAACCATCCCAGAGAAGATTCATCCACCAGCCCCAGATGTCCCCACCTGAGGAAGGGTGAGCCACCCACCCTCTGGCAACATCTCCAGCTTAGTTGGCTATAGAGGGAGCTAGACAACCAGGTTAGTTCAGACCTCTCCACAGCACACAGTTAGGTAAAGGACACCCCACACATGATGCCCAGAGAAGATCAGGCACTTCTGGTAAGTGCCACACAAACCCCAAACACCATTCTGAAAGCTGCCTTGGGGAAGGGACAATTGGTATAAGAGTCTGTCTGAACTGCTCTTCCCTCTGATGTTCTGGCAAGTTAGGGTTCAGATATCCCTCCTCTTCCCAGAATGGAAGCCTTCACCCAGAGCCATGTTTCCAGCAATGAGAAATGCTGTGTTCTCTAAAGCTGTCTGGAGGAGGTGCTCCTGCTGCTTTCCTTGGGGAAATACTCCACTCTTTGAGAAGGCAGCTGGGATGATACTTCATCCACCTGAGCCTATTTCCTCATCTTCCCAGCTACCAGAGTGCAGAACAGTCTAAAGAGAAGGAGCCCTAGACCTGTCCTGATAGGACTCGGGAGTGCACGAACGCAAGAGATCTTTGCTGAAGAGAAAGGGTGAACTAAGAGAAAGAATGAACTAGACTAGCTGTTAGGCAGACACTTGGGGTTTTGGGTTTTTTGTTCCCCCTGTTCATTCCCTGTTTTTATCTGCTGATTGATGTAAAACTCAGTGTAAATGCAACACAGAGTAAAGCAATCTTGACGGTATGATCCGGTACTCGGGTCTCCCTGTCTTTTGAATGAGTGACTTAAGTGCTTAGCATAGGTTCCTGAAGTGGCAATGAGGTACCTATCCCTTTTGTGGTTTAGGCTCTGGTGTTCTTTACCGTGGCTATTTCCACTTGGTTAATGCCTTTTATTCTTTCACTTAAATAAAAATAAACCATTTTCTGATTTCTCTCCAAAAGGTAACAACGGTGTGCAAATCTCATCTTTGCCCACTTACATTCGCTCAATGACTTACACATGGAATCGTTTATGCCACTCTATCTAGCTTCTGTGAATTTGCATTTGCATTTCTGTTTTTTTCATAGTGCTATATTACAATTCCACTCCACGGTAAAGGTCTGACGATAGTCTTTACCATTATTGTTTCTAATTTTTAAACCACATTAATAAATTTTAAGGTTAAGAGAAACCATTATGATCTGATTTTCTACTTAACACAGACCAAAGAATTGCAAATGTCTGGAAAATGTCTATCACCATATAGCTTAATATTTCAGACAGATGGCTAGAATTGTATCTTCTTTTTAAAAACTTGAAAATATGTCAAACACAGACTCTAGAAATGTTTTTTTGAATGGAGACTTAGCCTTTCACTTCTGTGTTAAGATTGAGTGTCAAGGTCCAGATGATAATTTCAAGCCAAGTGAGGATAATTCTTTTTTCTTGCAAACCAAGATAGTTTAGAAACACTGACCTCAACCTTCCTCAGATTTTTAAACCAGACACATTTTTAAAGGCATTTTCTCTACTTAGGTGAAATAAAGCAGAGCTCAAGTTACTCTCGTCATTGGTATCATAGCGTTTTTGATCATGTAATATAAGATGCACAAAGGATTCAATAATACCTTGGACATTGTAATATTTTATGTCTGAAGTCATACATAGAAAAGCAGCTTAAGAAAAATGACAGTATCCTTAACCACCTGAGCTCCTTTAAAGGACATAGACATCAAAATCTTGAAGGAATATCAAAACCTTATGCCAAAGGAATTTTTTAGCAAAGTATACTAGAAATTATTAATGACTGTTTCTTAACAGATTGCAATATGCATATTGTATTCCTAATTTATTCCTCTATTTATGAGGAAATTCAACATGATGAACAAACACGTCAGCAACTTAACAGTACGTGTCTGAAAATTATTTCAAATGCATTGGCTTTATACTAATGTATCCTTAGGTTTAGAGTTACTCTAGTAATACCAAATGTAACTGCAGTCAAAATGAGATCAGTGTACATCTATATTTATGTCTCTCTATATCAAGCAGTCTGCTCATGCATGCAAAGCAGGTGGATATAAATAGATGAGCTTTCAAAAACAACTGTTTCGTTAGCAAGGGATGGATTGAGCAAACTGAAGAGTAAGAATGAAATATTTATTAAGTATATATAGGAGCCCCTCATGGTAAGAAGTCTGAGTTTGCCTGGAAGCAGCCTTACTGAAATGAATCCTTGATGCTCTGGAGTTTTACTATATCCTTCTTTCTGTTATTTGTCCATCCTTCTATTTGGTACACATCACCTCAATCAAAATCTTATCCACAACTTCTATTTAATTTAATTGGTGACATTTTAATGTTGTTATAATTCAGGCAATACCTGAAGGAAATTATATATTAACAGTGCACGAGCACCTGCCATCCTGATGTGGAGGAAGGCTAAAAAATATTTTAAATTATTAACTTTATTACACCATCAGCTTTTCAGTGATCACAGATATTGAAGGAAGTGTATAGGAAAGTAGGTCAAATGAACTTCAGATAACTGCAGGAGAAAGCCACTAGGGACAAAAATGAGAAAACCAAACACAAAATAATATAGAACTAGAAAAGGCTATGACGTATAATGAGAAAGAATTAGCATAACACAGTGAAAAGATGACAAAAGAAAGAAGGCTTGTTTACTGCTCAGTAAAGAAAGCCATCAATGGATGATAATGTGAAGAACACAGTGTTTAATGTTAATATTACATTGTGCTTCAGTAAAATTTCATGGTTTCAGCTGATTTTAACATCAAATATAAGGGGCAAAAAAGTCAAGTTAGAACGGATGCATGTCTTCAAATCAGCCGAGTCTGGTGAAATTCATTCTGGATTGAATAGGGAAGTAACCTAAACAATGTTTACAATGTTAATGAAGAATTGAGAACTCATGGAGGATGGATGATGTTTTCATGAATAAACATAAGCTTTTTTTTTCCCCTAACTTGAAACATTTAATATAGACACCTAAATTAGCTAATTGTCGACACTTTAATCCAAATGTATTAAAGTTGTCGATCTCTCTGCAGTGATTACAAGGGGTGCCTACTTTGTCAAGATTCTTAACTGGGCTACCACAGATAAATGACTAAAGTATTTTGATATGTAATATGTATCTTTAAAAGAGGAAGAAGAGGAGGAGCTGTGCAACTATAGACCATTCAGTTTGTTTTCAGTTACAGAAAAACACTAGGTAAAATACTAAAATTATTTGTAAGCAATTATCCTAGAATATAATAGGAAATATGAAATAGCCAACACTGATTCTCAAGAATAAACAGTTGAAAACTTTTTCATATGTCAACTGACAAATCGTGTGGACAAAGGAGAAACTGCAGTTTTCATCTTCTACAAAAATTGACCTGAAGGATAGAGGAAAGGAACTTCAGTCACCATTTTTGAAGAAAGAATCCCAACACATGAAAAGTTAAAAGCTAAACAGATATTGAAGTGAGAGAGACAAACTGAACAACAAGGAAAAAGAGAATCTGATTGTAAGGCAAGTTAACTACTGGAACATATTATCTGGATTATCACATAGAGGACATTTTAAAGAAAAGGTTAGGCAAATATCTCTTGGGAATGTTGGCTTTGTCTGAGAGTAGGGGATGAATTAGATGACCTTTAAGATCTCTTCCAGGTCAGTTTTTCTTTAAAGCATCACCAAACACGTTCCATGAAGCAGCTCACTCTAGCCACTAGAGAAAGTGGACGCTAAAACTGAGAACAAGCTGGGAAAAGAATGAAAGTCCACTTGACTGTGCTTGTTGCGCACTTGTTGTTCAATAGATGAACAGGGGAAAAACTCTTTTGCCTACAAATCAATACCCCGATGATGTATTAATAGCTCTCGTTTCATTGGAGAATATGTAAGTTTTTAAAATCCCAGATAGACTTGTCTGAATGTAAGGAATTTGAAACTACCTTTAGTATAGGAGAGAAAAGCTGTAAAACATGATCTAAGCATGATGTTACAAACTGAGAAACCAAGAGGTAAATTAAAGGAACACAAATGTAATAATGCTGGAAACTATTCATGATTTTTAAGTAAATTTACTAACTTTGGTGACTGTGATTATAATGACTTTTAAATTCTTTCAGTTGTAATAAATATGTGCAGCACACTAAGACATAGGCCATGCTCAAGAAAATTATCTGAGGTCATGAAACCAAAGTAGAACTGAAGTCCAGCAAATAGTGAAAAAAACACAAAAAAGAACAAGGAAAAAAAAACTTGAAAAATTTGCAGAGAGGAAAAGTCGTGGCTAAACTATTCCAGAGAATTAGTTTACACAGTGCTAATCACAACTGTTCTGTGTATTGAAAAATGTTACTTGTGCTGGCTGAAGTCCATTTCTTGAGACAATAGAAAACAATTAAAATTAGATAAAAATGTGTAAATAGGCAAGAAGTCTTTTTGTTAAGACCACGTATATCCCCATCAGCACATGAATGTAAAATGAACAGCAAGATAAGGAAGACCAAATAACTTTTCTATCCTCTTTCTGGCTTTAAACTCACTGGAAGATGAAAACTTTTCTGTCTTCTCTCCAGCAGCACATTGGCCCAAGTGGAGAGGATTCATACTGCCTTTCCTCTGAATCCACATTTTCTGAGCAGTACAGCCAGCACACATGTGTACAGCAAGTTGTAAGTTGTGAGACTTTAGGAATGAACCTGAAAGGACCTAACAGGTTGTGTCTGTCTTTCCACAATGCCTTTTTTCCCTTAAATGAGTCCAGATAAATGGCACTCGTCACCATGCCCAACTTCTGTTTATATTGTTAGTGTATGTGATAATATGGGTTACACAGGCATGGGGAATAGTGTGCAAAAGTTCAGTTTTATGCACTTATCACCTCGGATGCTGATAAAATTATGATTTGACTAAGACATTGCATAATTACCCACCCCACATCTCTGTTTTAGATACCAACGAAACTTGTTTAGAATTAAAAGTTTTGAAGACAACGATAAATATCCATCAACTTGCTGGAAAAAAACCTTATTTGAAAAGAAACTGGTCTGTATCTTAACATTACAAAGGGTGGCCCTTAAGACAGGCAAGCTAACCTCTTTTTTCTCTTATTTCAGATTAATTTAACAGTTTACTGCACTGCATTAAATATCTTTCAATTTAACAGCTGTATTTTGCATGTGTGGGGGCAAACATTTTCCTCAGTTCCAATGGCAACCTACAGGTAAACAAGGTGGACCAGGAAGGAGGAAAAAATAAAAAATAAGCTTCTGAGATTTTTTTACATGACACTAGAGCTTGTGCTCCATTTCTCTTATGTAGAACTGATGGTCATTAACAATTTAGAAAAATCATGCTATTTCTAAACTAAATATGACCTGGACAACTGTCCCTACGCTTCAGTGATTAACTTCTTTGAAATAGGGCCGCAGATAGTCTATCTTCTTCTTCTGTGTTGCACTTTCTTTTCTCCAGGATTTATGCAGCTGTAGAAGTGGCACTGCATGCAGTTATATGGTAGATGTCAGGGGCATAGACTATGACAACTATACTTGAAAAGAATCGGTCCTGGTTAAAGTGGGGGCAAAGATTTAATTTTAACTGTCTACAGACAGTCAGCTAGTTAAATACTTTAAAATTATGTGCTGTTATCTCTTCTGTGTTCATGTTTCTGCTGAAGCTCCTAGTACTGAAGTCTTTGCAAAGGCCTGAGCCAAGTCGTGGTCCCTTGGGAATATATTGGAATTTTGTTTTTTACGCTGTGGAATCACAAATTTGAGTAACAGGTTTGAAATTGCTTTTTTATATGCCAAATTCAGAGGAAGTTATCGGTGGGTAACTGAGGACTTAGACCAATTCTCACCAAACTCAGTGGAATAATCTGTTGATTTCTATCAAAGGTGCAGCAAAGCATGAAAGCAAAAGTCAAAGAACATTACTTACAACACAAAAACACTTTCCATCTATTTTTGATATGCACCAATTCTCCACTACAATTTCACACCCTTGTACAGTTCCAGATTAATACTGAAAAAATGTATTGGTGAATTAGTTCCCACACACTTAGTTCAGACAAACGTCTTTTGAAATTATACTTCTTACAGTCCTTGAGAACTGAACTGATTTGAGCATATCATCGTATTTCTGAAAGAATGATTTAAAAAAATAATGAATAAGTGTATATTAGGACATCTCTAAAAGAGGAAAAGATTTACAGGGTAAGACAAATCTGTGCCCAGATAACAGCAGGGCCAGCAATAAAAGGGAAAGTGCCTTGACAAATGTAAAAGGCACCAGTATCTGCTAAGTACTTTCAGTCAATTGGTCATTTGGAGACCAGAAAATGAGGCAGTCAAACAAATAATATTCTACAAGAGTTAAAATTAAATCTCTGACTGACCAAAGGCTGAATGGTATTTCAAAGTTGATGAGAAATTAATAGTTTCCACCAAGCTAAGCCAGGGATATTTCTTCAACACAGAAACCCTTAAGTGAATGCCAAATTGCCTATAGATTTGCTCTTGTTAACCATTCATGCTAATTATTTACTATGAATTTGTAGCAGGTATGGCCAACATGACAAGCACATGTTTAAATTTACAAAGTAATATAGAGCGTAATGTCCAAGTACATTGGAAATCAGATAATGAAAAGACTTATTTGAAAAACAACTTCCCAATAGACAAAACTAACCTTACAAGCTCACATTCATTCTTGAGCTCATTTGAAGAAGTGCCGCTCTCCCCGTGACATCGAGTGGAATTTCACACATGTTAAAAAAAATTAGATTTCACTGTTATGAGCTACTGCACCACACATCATATTCATTATGAAAGTAACTGCAGTTTAATTGCGATTCCAGAGACAAGATATCGAAGGTGGTGTTTGGTTTTTTTTTCTAATTAAATGTCAATAGCAGTTTACTTCTGTTATTATTTTATACTTTTGATAAACTCTCTTATACTCTGTAGACATTGGAACAGGTTCAGTGCAGTCACTTTGGATCTTGGACACTAAGCAACCCTGGGATTCACTAGCACTTCAATGGGAAGCTATTAGAAATCTGTGGTGACACAGACGGGGCAAGGAGTCCCTTTGGAAAAAAATGGTCTTACTGTAAGTTCTGGTATACATTCTTATAGTATGCTTGTAAGGTGTAATTCTTTTTTATACTTTATATACTTTATATACTCCTTTGATAGCTTCTGCCAAATCATGATCTCCCTGGAATAATTAGGAATTTTTCCCAATAAAATTATTGGACAGGCTCCCATTGACTTCAGTGGGTGTTCAAACAAGGTCTTAGAAAATTCTATTTTAAATTAGTTACCCCAATACATTCATACTCCTGTGGTTTAGAAACTGGGAAATCCTACAAGATAACTTATTGCTAAATACCAGAAATATAACAGAAATTAGTTTCTTATGCTGTTTCAGTCCTTTACTTCCATTCTCATCCAAAAAAACCCCCAAACAGAACTAACCAAATCAGCAAAATAAAAGAAC
This sequence comes from Phaethon aethereus, assembly GCF_964289735.1. Lineage (NCBI taxonomy): Eukaryota > Metazoa > Chordata > Aves > Phaethontiformes > Phaethontidae > Phaethon > Phaethon aethereus. The sequence continues at coordinate 157,821,448 of NC_138582.1, forward strand.
TAACATTCCAAAACTCAGTTTTATGAACATCAACCTTTGAGCAAACTTATTTATGAATATACCTGAAAGGCCTGTTTTGGATTTGTCTGTTAACTGAAGTACTGCACAGTCACTGGGATTCATGGAATTGGAATTTTCCTTTTGATTATAGTGCAATTATATGCAATCCCTTGCTTAGACTCAGATGTATGTTCTATGTAAGGCTCTTAATATTTAGCGGTAAAGAAGTACACATTTACTCTTACTTATATTTTCTACTGGGTAAAGGGTCATGTTCTGAGCATATTTATCATAGTTCACCTAAAAGAACTAGAGAAAGAAACGTACACTTGCTTCTTATTCTTTCCACCTCACTGAGTTGACCAGCATATTTGCACAGCTATTTTTGTAAAAGATGTGCCAGCTGACTTTTATGTGTTTTTCCTGTTGCTGCTCCACTGCTTAAAGGTTTTATCTATTCCCTTTTACTTGGAAGAAAGGTCTTTATTTAGGGCTTCTACACACAGTGCTGAATTAAGGATTGGGTTGATTTGCATCACTGTCATTAAATGTCGAGAGGCGTCATGTCTCAGAGATTGTCCCCTGATGCTTCAACCCCTCAATATACGAAAGTTTCCTCTGGAAATTCACATATCCTGTAGTGTTTTGTCCAAAGACTGGCACTACAGGAGGAGCTAATCTGAGGACACAAAAATACTTCCCCATATATTTTTTCTCTCCAAACCAGAACAAGAACAGGAAATTAATGTAAACCTCTTGGACAGCTTTAGAAACTTCTTTGAGCAGTAAAACAAGGTCTCATGTCATTTTCTCTTTACTGGAAAAAAATATATACGTCAATGAATTGTGACTGAAAAGCATCCTTTCTACCTCCAGAGTTTGCTTGTTTACACAACAGCCACTCAAAATCCCCAAGGAGTCTTTGAATATTTTCTGTAAAAAAAACCAATAACCTTAATACTGGTAATAATATATTATCAGAAGTTACAGAAATTATGATTTTGTATGTTGACCTGTTTTGTGAGATTTCTTCTCAACATCTGTCATTAATAGGGCACAGAGGTACCAAGAGCCACCCTGAGGGTTCATGTAATTCGTACTGACCAGAAGAATTGTTATTTCATGAAAGGTGTTGCTTTCACTAGGATCTTAAATGACTACAGCAGTTCAAGCTTATAAATTTCTTTCTGCTTTTCAGAGCAGTATCAAGAATTTTAAGCAATCAAGGATCAGTCCAAGGATCACAGACTGGAACCTACCCAGATCTAGAAAGTTCACAGAGAAAGGTGGATGGCAAATGGGGTGGATCTAGGCTGAAAAGCTCAGAGTCAGTGATGTGTTCTTGGGGAGCCGGACTTCCGTCTCTTCTGATGTGGAAAGAGTGGGCACATAATCACTGTTTCTGGGAACGACATTTGCTGTATCCTCTACAACCAACACTTGCTCATGGCTCACGTGTCCTAGTTTGGCTTTTCTGGAGATCAAACACAGACAATGATGACAGAGCAGACAGTCAATCGCTCCTGCTCCAGCAGTGCTGGCCCTGCTTCTTCCTCTTTGGTCTTTATTCCACTGAAAAATCCTTCTAATAGAACAGAAACCTGATGTAGCAGATTACCTTTTTCTTTCACTATGGACATCTATATTATGTATTATTATCAGTCACAATATTGATGTTTTTTTTGCAGGCATATCTAAAAGAGTAACAAAAGCACCTTAATGATCTTTTTTGAAAATTTATTGTCAACAAAAACACAAACTGAAATATATTATTTATACTGGTAAATAACAAATAGAACGAGTCTGCATAACGAATAATAATCATTCTTCATTGTTTTTTGACCTATACTAAAACATAAGTTCCAGATTTCATGAGTCATCCTAATTAGAGCAGTAATTGAAATTAGGTTTGTTTTTCCATCATAAATAGGTCATCCATTAGAACAAATCATTTTATTGTCTTGTAGAGCTGTACAGGAGCCATGCAGCACACTGGGTTCTTGAAGCACTGTGTTCTGGACAATCAATAAGACAAATTTATGAACATGATTTGTTCAGTGAAGTAATTTAATTGTATGTAATCTGATCAGAAAGGATTTAGAAAAACGAAGTTGGGAATTGAGAAATGAATAAAGCAGATGCATAGTAACACAAACCAGCAAACCAGTAACATGAAGCTACCAAAATGTTGATTCAAGCTTTCATAGACTGGTTTATCTTCCTGGCTCAGGAAGATTTTTGTACTAAACTCTGTCAGAAGTTACCCAGTGCAGCCAGGCTGATACTGAAAAAGCAATTTGACCATTGTGAGAATACCGGCACTAGTCTACCCATTGGGTTCCTGCTTTTTATATTTGCAGATTTTGAGTGGGCAGAAAGTTGTTTATAGTTCAAGGGACTGATTCTTACTGGCAGTGTAAAAAAGACTTCTGGAGCCAACAGAAGTATCACGTCCTTTTTTTTTAAACATGAATAAATTAAAAAACTTGTACATACATTTTACAGTCCAAGGTGCTGTTTGCTGCTCTCTGGAAATATCTTTGTTGTTCATTAAAGAGCAATAATAAAATATGCACCCAGAGTTCAGTAGGCAGGCTCACAGGACACAATAAACCACAAGAATGAGACTTACAGCTCAGGTCTCCTGTTTCCTGAGAAACTGCCCTGCAAAATACTTAAAGAAGCAGCTTTCCTCCTAATTTATGCCTGCAGCTTTTGCAGTGAAAAAGTCTGCAAGTGAAAATCGTCCCTTTGCAAAGACTGATTTTACAAACCTAAATAAATGGACTTTACACAGACGTGAGAAGAATAATCCTGCCTACCTATCAGTAAGGCAAGACATGCAGTATAAACAGGACTTCATGTATCTTGCGTGGGAAGCCAGTCTTCCTGCTGTGAACGTCACGCGTTGGTTAAATTACTCTCACTCTGACAACATAACTAAAATACCCTGCAGAGAGGGGCAGTGTATTACCCTGGGCACATTACTGCACATATTCCACAATCCAAAGCTGGAAGTTCCCATCTAGCCAGCTTGATCACCAGCAGAATAAGGCCACGTTTGTTTCTTATGCCATGTGACTGAAATGGCATAAGTTATGGAAATTGCAATTTACCTCTTCTGAGCATGGCCAGAAAGCTGGACTCCATGTTGACCATAATCCTTACCTCCTTACAGGTCACAGAATCACAGAATGGTTGAGGTTGGAAGGGATCTCTGGAGGCCATCTTGTCCAACCCCCATGCTCAAGCAGGAACACCTAGAGACAGTTGTCCAGGACCACAGTCAGACAGGTTTTGAATATCTCCAAGGATGGAGAATCCACAACCTCCCTGGGCAACTTGTGCCTGTGCTCAGTCACCCTCACAGTGAAAAAGTGTTTCCTGATGTTCAGAGGGAACCTCCTGTGTTTGTCTGTGCTCATTGCTTCTGGTCCTGTCATTGGACACCACTGAAAAGAGCCTCTTTGCGCACTCCTTTCAGGTATCTATATACATTAATAAGATCCCCTCTGAGACTTCTCTTCCCTAGGCTAAACAGTCCCAGCTCTCTCAGCCTTTCCTCATATGAGAGACACTCCAGTCCCTTAATTGCCTTCATGGCCCTTTGTTGGACTCTTTCCAGTATGTCCATGTCTCTTGTACTGAGGACCCCAGAACTGGACAATACTCCAGAGGAGGCCTCACCAGTGCTGAGTAGAGGGGAAGGATCACCTCCCTTGACCTGCTGGAAATACTTTGTCTAATGCAGCCCAGGATACCCTTAGCTGCCCTTGCCACAAGAGCACATGACTGGCTCATGTAATGTCCACTAGAAGTCCCAGGTCCTTTTCTGCCTGGCGGCTTTCCAGCTGGGTGGCACTTAGCATATATTGGTGTATGGAGTTATTCCTCCCCAGGCACAGGACTTTGGAGGACTCACCGGAGTCTGTCTACTAGCATCCCATCTGCGACTATAGGAAGCTGCTGAGTTGTTGCAGCCAAACGAAATACAAATGCCTAAGTGACAGCATGCCAAACAAGGGCTGAGTTTACTGCAACCTGAGCATCTCAAGTGAGGGGATGTCTTACACTTCTGCAGAATTCACATATGATTAACTTCCTACCGTTACTTGCTCTTTGGAGGAATGGGGCCCAAATCTACAAATGGAGCCTAGTTGTGCCTTTTCTTTTAAATTAAAAGAAAATAATAGAAGACAAATGGAAGTCTGATATGCACGTTGACTCTCCAGAGTGCACTAATGTGCTGTTTGCAGCTGTTTGTTGTCAAATATTTCCAAGGTTTCTTAGTTAGACATGTGTAGAGTCTCCAGCTCTGAAGCTTAGGACTTACTGCCCAGGTCCTCCTTTGTTTCCACCACAGCAAAGATTTTCAAAGTCTTTTTACAACTAACTGCAGATAGTTTTTGTGTCAGGGCCTTGAGTGTACTAACAGTCCTTGATGGCCCTGACCTGCTGCACCTGGAACATCCCCCACAATCTGCCCATGGTTCTGCTCCATTTATTCTCAGGCTGGGGCACATTGTCTTGCCTTGAGCAACGCTTTACATGTGTCTACTCCTTGTCCTGCTGCTTGGATGGACCTTGGACTCATGCCGTAGCTAGTCACTAGCCTTGCCTCTGGCTCTATGCTTTTTTGCTCCTGATTAAACCCCCAGGATATACCCAAGACATGCTTCATCTCTCACCTTGTTGGAAGCTGTTGAGGGACCCTGTTACCAGTCGCTGTGAGATTGTGCCCTGTTGGGGAGGGCACGGACTGCCCTGGGTCACCCTGGCTCCCAGTCCCTGAAGGAGTAGCCAGCTCCCACTGTGCCCCAACAATGTGAATTTCCTGATTTAGAAAGAGAAATTGGTCATGTGGGTGAGCTACATGAGAGTGATATATGTAAATGAAAGACATAATGCATAGAGAGAGTACCTTGCCAATTTAAGATTTTTAATTTAAACAAGATTATGGACTAAACAAGTTGATATCTCTTGAAAGTATTCTATTATTTCCTGTGTTTTTAAAGTTAAATACCTTTCATGGGCATATGGAGTACAGACTAGACTCGTACTAGAGAGACTGGAGTCTAGACTCTAGAGAAAGAAAAGCCTCTTCCTTTCCCCTAGGAATTCTCAATCTTTTAATTTTTTTGTTTCCAAGTTATGCAACTGATGAAGATGCATAAAAATTGTAAAAAAATCTGAAATAATAGTTTCTTCGAATAATTTTGAAAATGTTTCCTGACAAGCTGCAATTTGCTCAAAAGTGCCTTAAATTTCACAAAATCATTTTTAATGGAAAAACATTGAACAAAAAATATTTAAAGCCAATAACATTTTCTAGAAAGTTGTCGCACAGTATTTCAATCACTGAGAAAAATACAGAAATATAACATAATAGATGCTGTTGAATTTAGCCCTTATGAGGAAAATTATTGGAGCATTTTTAAAGATCCGCATAGCCAATAATTTAAATGGACATAGTTTAATAAGTTTGTAATCAGGCTCACATTACAGATGTACAAACAAACTCGCATCTTAGGATATGAATGAAAGCAAAGAAATTACCAGGCAACTGCTGAAAAATGGACAAAAGGGCTATTTTAAAATCTGACATGGCTTTCTAAATTCACTATGAATTATAAAAGTCTTGTGAACCTCATGTCTTTTTCTCATTAACCTCTAGTATTGCCTGATCATCCAGTTGTGACATTTTATAATGATAAGACACATGAAGATGGTAAGTAAGAACATAAAAGGAAGGATTTAAATTTTTCTGTAGAAAAGTTTATAATAGGGAATTCATAATGCCATTCTCATTGACTACAAAATTATTTGAATATAGGAAAGTCTAGCTCACCTGTTGATTTATGCACCTATTAAAGAATGGTGATGATAAATATTCTGGAGTGAATGCATGCATGGCTTTGATCTCATGTTTTAAATCGGTTTTAGCAACATTCTCTTGCTGACTGCATGAGAAATTGTCCAATTTTTCCCACTATCTGCTTCCATGATGTGATCTTTGAAGAATATGTTGATTGCTCAGTAATGGAAAAAGACAACTTTGCTGATGTTCACCTTGATAAGACAGTTCTTTCTGAAGAATTACTTTACCAAATCCCAAGATATGGATCAAAATAAGAGACCAAAAGAATTTAAATTTAGGCACTTTTTTTAACCTTTCAGATGGATTTAAATTACTTTTAGTTCTTTAAGTCAGACAACAAAATATGTGTGTGGAATAGAAGAAATAGGAGCTTAGCCAAACAATAAAAAATTGTGTAATAAGAGAATTTAGGACAAATGGACAAACTTTTGCTTAGTTTAGTAAGCCAGGAGTCCTTAAATAGGAATTGAAGTGATTGCTTAAGAAAGAATTGATGTTCAAGCAAGATGTTCAAGCCTCTGAATTCTCCAAATTGCTAAAGAACATTAATTGTGTCTTAGTTCTCAGTTATCGTTCTCACTGCATTTTAGATTATTGGATTATAATTTTCAGAACAGACACCTATTTCCAGCTTCTGCATTGATTCAAATTAAAAACAAAACCAAAAACCCTAAAACCCTCACAAAAATTACATGTTGTAATGAATGGAACATAATCTGCGACCAGTATGATGGATTTTCAAAATATGTATTTTAAAGGAGTTATTAACAGCTAAGAAATTACTTTGCTTCAAAAAAAGTCAGTTATTAATGAATTATGTTTTGATTTATTTTGAACTTTCATATGAAATTTGGAATTGTATCTAGGAACTTAGTTTGTAAGATATCACTTGTTAATGTTTCAATAATTTGTTAAGTAACACAAAATAATTTATATAATTGCAGCAAAAAATTCCCCCCTCCTTTTTCTTTGGGCAAGGCAATATAATGCATAAAAAAAAAATTAGCCTCTCCTTCTGATTCACATTTTATCTTGGTTTTAAAAACACTGATAGCATCTTTAGAAATGTGCATAATTCTTCCCATTCAGTAATGAAATTAAGCTAATTATTAGAATGCAGAATAAAATCATCTCACCAAATATAAGTGAAAAAAAAAGTATTTACAAAACCTCTTGTAAATGTTTACTAGGGCCTAAAAGCTGTACAAAGTATTAATATTATATGATTTAATGAAATAAACCCTTTAAACTGAGGACTATATACTTATTTTCTAACATGCATGTGGAATATTAAAACTAATTAGATTTCTGTTTGGTATATTAATTCTGGAGTGTTGAAGTGGTATGTTATATACAAGAGATTTAAATTAGCACTGTTAAAATTGCTGAAAGAAAGAATGTTGCCTGATTTAAGGTTTCATGACAAATTCAGACATTAGTTGGACTTGCCAATATTTTGTACAATTTTCACTGGGCACAGGAAGAGAATCTAATTAATTTCATCTGTTTTGAACAGTTACCACCAAAGCAAGGTTGAAAGAGACTGAGCCAACTGTGCTGTCTGCCCTTGCCTTGACACAAGCCAATCCTCATTTATTTGCTAGAGAAAAAAATGGTAATTTAATCAGAGATCAAGTTCACATAATATGCACTTTTTATGTACACAAAATAATGAGCCTGGTGATACAGTGAAATAATAAATTTATTAGCCAGTTATGAATGCAGGCTAGCAAAAAGCCTTCTGGACCAACAAACCTAGTTCCCTGCTGAAATTGTAACCAGGTCTTTCATACTCACTTTAAATCTGATTTATCAAGATTGTCTTGGGCCACTTCTGCACTGACTTCAGGAGGTAATAATTGTAAATGTTTTTTAGTTTCACTGTTGTTACATTATTATTATCATATATTATTCAACATTAGCTGTTTGGTTTATTCAAAAATATATATTGTGTATGATCCTAAGTAAAGAAAAAAACAAAGTGAGAATCAAACTGTGGGCAACCTTGTTGCTTCTGTTTGTCCTTTTAAGACAGTTTCTGTAATAAATTCTTCTTCAGTTAATGGCCAATGCATAGATGGATGTATCATAAGAGCTTTGAAAGACAGGTTGTTTTTATTTTGCTTTTGGCATGTAGATTTGCATGTGTATCTTCTGAAATTACTGTGTTGATGTTGTAGGACAGAGCTTGGCATTCTTTCAGAACGGCAAAATGTAAAGGTTTCAGGGTCAAACTCATAGAATGTAGTTAAACTTTTTTATTATTTCATTTTGAAAGAAATGTGACAAGTATTTGTGTCATATAGGACTTGATTATATTAAATATTAATTTCCACACTGCATTAAATATTCATAGATCTAATACATGACAACCATAGCTTCATGTCAGTCTTGAAAAGAGAAGTCTCTTTTCCTCATTTTTGACATCTCTAGTCAAGACTTACCTACATCTGTTTTTGAATCACCTCCAAAGTTGCTAATTATTATGCCATAAAGATTCATTTTTATTTTATCTTGCCAAAGTGGTAAGAGATACTAGTCAGTCTCATTAAATATTTACAACTGGTCTTCATTTTGCAGTAATGGATTTATTGAGAGGTTATAAGGTTATGCAAAAGAAGAAAACATTTCTGAGGGGGAGGGAAGGAAAAGGAAATGGAATATACAGTTCTAATCCCATCTAGAAGAGATGGGAAGACTATGAGTATTCCAGACTGGATTTGTATTTGTAAAAATCCCATATTGTATAATAATCAGCACAACCCTCCAGTCTTGCTTCAGTTTAGTCCCTGAGGAAATAACGGAGATTGACAGTTCCATGTTAAACTTAATATCATTGCTACTGCTTTTTCTCCTGCCCTTTATGGGTTTGTCATTAAAAACAATGGTTCTGAGCAGCAGATAGGTAAATTCCAAGAACTTCTTTTAAAGAAAGATGGTCACAAATAAAGGTGGTACTTAAGCCAGCGAAGTAACAATGTCTCTATGGCAAAAATACTTGTAATGGGCCACTGAATTATCATTTAGACAATTTGCTAAAATCAAAGCGGATAATTGGTGATTAAAAACATTACCGTATGTATAACATACCAGAGTTTTACATGGATTTCTTCACCTTTCTGACTAATTACTGGATAAGAGGTAGCATTAACAATGCAACACTCTTCAGGAAAGAACAGGTAGAAAATGACTGTCTTCTTAGTCCTGAATGTTGGTTTTTTGGGTTTTTTTTTGAGGTTGGAACATAAGAAGGTATTTCAGGTCTATGGGCAAGTATTTCCCCCTCAAGTTTCCTGACAGTATTTACAATTCCTTTAGGAAATCACTCGTTTTGCAGTTTTTCCTCCAGCTTTACAGGGTTTAGGTACTTTGTGGACAGACATAACAGTTATAGTTACCTCCAGTGCTGGACAAGGATTTAAAGTTAATTATTTTGAATTATTGCATTTTTTCCTCAGACAGTTACCATAATCCCTTAATACACTAAAACCGATTCTTATTGTTTCCAGGACCCATCTGATGAAATCAGCAATGAGAAACAAGATTTTGTTATAGAAAGTAGCCAGTTGTTTGAAAGAAGCTACTTGTTAAATTATATTTATAATTTCATGGGTAAGGTTCATTTCACTAATGCATCTAAATTGGGTGCTCCTGGTTTAAACCAGTTGACCGGTCCCTTTATATGTTAATGGGGGAACGTCCAGTGAGTGATGTAAGGACCTCAAGCTGATGACTCATTATCACTCTATGCCACATCCAAGAGAAAAACTTCCCACCCAATCTGTGTGAATCATCGTGGAAGTGCCTATCTCCATGGACTACACAACAAAACTATAGATTTATCCTGCATGGGGTATCAAATTTTTAGGTGCCTGAAGTTAGGTTTGATGACAGCTGGTGTCAAAAGACAACCCCAAACCACATCATTATCTTTCCTTTAAAACTGGTTATTTAAATGCAAGACATTATAATTCTGTCCAGTTTAATAGAAAATCAGAATTGTTAGATGAGATAGTCTGCTTATATCAGGTTATGTTTCCAGTTTCATGATACTAAGAAAAAGTTTTATGTAATCTGAGTATCTGCATAATCTTGGTTATTCCACATTCTTTCATAAAGCATATCACTTCTTCTGATAAAGACTGAGTTTCTTTTGTTTTTCTGAAAGTCAGAATTTAAGAGCAGTCTGTAACAAGGGTGGTAACACATACCTTCCGAAATGCATGTATTTCACAAAAAATGTTTAAATAAAAATTTCATCAGAGCCACAGAACTCCTACTGAGTAATCTAAATCTTCAGTTGTGAGGAGAAGAAGAGTGATACATCTTTTGTTCACTCCTGGGGAACCACTGACATTTCTTGTCTAGAGAGTACTCCCTTACTTTTGCTCTCTGAAATTAGTGTACATGTCTTGTGTTCTGTCCATATGAAAACCTTGTAATATGGGCTTGTAAACTGGACTAAAGATTATAGCTAATATAAATTTGTGATGCCAAGTAACAGTTAATTGACTAGTTTCAGAACTCTAGGAGTGGCTAAAAACTGGGAAAAAAATGAAGTTTTTCTTATAGGTTTTGATCATAGAATCATTTTTTCTGTGATGTATCCTTAACAGGTACAAACCGTTACAACAGCTGTAGTAAAAGTGTAAAGAAAGTAGAATATTGACCCTCCAGAAACGTGTTCTTGCAGACAAGAGTTATGAAAAAGTTGTGTGTGGTACCTGGTGAATTTTCTTGCCTATGAGTAAGAGGATATGACACACTAATTTTACCTTAAAAATAGATATTTATTCTTTTAATAAAGATTTGCTTAATACTGATTCCATAGTTAGAATTTCTTCAGCTGCAATTTCATATTTGTTATAGACAGACAGAAGTTGATTGATTTTTTTTAATACACTACAGGAAGAAACATGCTTGGGGAAGAGTAGAGTGCTTCCATTTTTGGCATGTTTCTACAACTGTGTTTTATTGACCACAGTCCATATGGCCACCCCAGGTACACTGCTGCAGCAGTTTGTCACCTGAAGTAAGCCCTGATGCCATAGAAAAATATATTGAGAGAGAAACAAGGAAAATGCTACACTGGCATACCAGTTAATAGGATTCTAACATGCAGCAAGACAACCTCTGTTTATCATCTTTTATTTACTATTCTCTGGGCTTGTATTTTGGGAATAAATAAGCATAAGCTTAAAACAGTAATAAGCCTACTGTCTGTAGTTTGAGGCACAGAGATTCTGTAGACATCTCATTCCTGAGTTCTTCTGAAAATAAGCACCGTTTCAAAAGCACAGTGCAGATTAGCACTGCTCCATCACACACTTTTTGGCTTTACCGTGCATCCACCAAGCAGTCATACCTTCCCCAGTTTCCAGTGGCAGAAGGTTGCTCTCTTCAATGGTGCCAGAGCAAACAAGCATGATGGGACTGAACTGTAATGTCCACACAGAAGAGGAAGGCAGCATTTCTGTATCAGCCCTTAAAAGAAAAATACAGGAAGTTCTACCTGTATGAGCTTTGCTAATAAGCTTTTACAGATTTCAAGTGGTGGCATCTGCATTTTGTATCGACCAGTATCACGGACTCTATACACACACATTACTCTAACTTTCAAAATAGGGAGTTTCACAGTCCAGTATTTAAACTGTTTAGAAAGATGAGCAAAACTGGCAGCTAGTCAAAAATTAGGTAAACCATAATCGTGTCAGCTCTTCAGGGAATCATGATTTTCATGTAAAGGGAGTAGAATACCCACTTTGAACAACAACAACAACAAAGTTGAGCTTGGATGCAGGATTTCCGGATCAGCTTCTCACTCCTGCAGGTAAATTATGTTGTCTACAGTCAAGAGGCTAAACCAGACCTAAGCTACATTTCACTGTGAAAGGTGAAAAAAATTCACATCCTGATATAACGTATTGGAATTTCTATTTTTGTCTTTTGTGTATTCTTTTTTTAAAGGTTTAACCTCTTTGAATTTAATGAAGGAATTGCAACTGCAGAAAGTTATCTCATGTTTTGTGCCTGTCTGCCCAGAATTCCTAAGTGAGGTGCTCTCAAACAAGCTTCTAAGGTATATGGAATTTTGATGTGGAGAAATTAGCAGGGTGTGTACAGATTATTCTGCTTTGATGTTCCCTATCTACCACAATAGTATCATCCCGAAGAATATGAATACATTTAAGCACAGAGAAATGCTTTCCTCTGCAGAAATGTGAGATGGCCTTAATTGAATAGTGCTGAACAAACGGAGTGACATTTTACCATTTGCTATACTTTACATCTCTGTTTTTTTGAACCCTTCATAACATTTTTCACTCTCCTCCTACAACACTATCAAAAAGACTGAATCAACTTTGTCATGTCTGTATTCCTTCCTCTTCTTCATCTTTTTGAAGTAAAGAAATGGTATGGCCCATTTTCCCAATCTTCAGATCTGTCTCTGGCTCTTGAAGTGAATAAAAATTGAGTGAACTTGTGAAAATGTTGCTAATGCTTTGCCAGTTTCATCCCCCACTTCCTTCAGCACTCCTGGGTATGTGTAATCTCTCCAAGGAGCCTTGTCTGTTTTCAAAGGCTGTAACCTTTTAACAACAGTTTTCTGCGAAAATTTGCACGCTTCCTAATTTTTCACCTGCTTTTGTGGATGCCCGATTTGGATACAATTTAATCTCTCATCTATAAAGGCAGATGTAGGGTAGCATTTCATCCGGCTCTTTTTCTTCTGAGTCCCTACTGCCTTTCATGTACTCTCAGAATTTCTCAAAAGCATGTATGTGGTTCATAAAAGGGATTTAACTCTATCTGCTCCCACCAAAATCTTCATGCGGCCCAAGCTACTCATTAGTTTGTTACTAACATAAACCACTCCTTTGTATTAATGTACCAGAAGAAAATAGAGGTGGGACTGGTGAAATGTTGAGTTTCACACATTTGGAAATTGGATTTTAATTTTTAAATTAAAAGCATCACTTTTTAAAGAATTATGAAATTTTAGAAACATAATTTTTTCCACACTTTACAGGCAATCTATGTTACCCAATGAAGACAAAAATAAAATTATAAGAAAAAATTAAGGAGGAACTAAAAAATAATGAGGAACGTATTTTAAAAAATGGGGGAGCTCTTCATTTGATATCATCTGGTATCTCTGATGCCTTAGTGATGTTTTTAAATAGATTTTCTTATAAGATTTATAAACTCTCAAGTTACATACAAACCATCTGAAAAATATACACTTATTCACATCAGGAAAGTGATACAAGGACAAAAGCCACAAAGACAAACATTTAGACCCAATGAACCTTTGATAATGAAAATATTTTACCTTCTACCACCATCATGAAGCTGGGAATGTTAAAATAGTGAGTAACCAGTACTGAAATAGCCCAGAGGGTGGTAAACAGGAAATTTCTTAAAATGTAGTGCAAGCCTGATCTTGATCCTGTTTTCCTAGGTGACCATCAGGTAATTTGACCATCAGGTAATTCCAGATTTTTCAGCTTTTGTTGTGACCAGAAATTCCTTTCAAAATCTGAAAACCTTAAAACAGACAAACCAAGCCCAAATTCTATGATATGCCTGAAAAAAAAAAAAGGTTTTATTTTGATGTACCAGTATTTTCCAAGTGAAAACAGTTGTTCTAAAATATTCTTGATAGTATGTTCTAAGGTAGGAATTTGGCTTGTCCTGGCTTCCACTTCCTATCTTTATCTTCTATGTAGTATGTTGGCAAAAGAAAGGTAATGGCTGCTTCCAGGGTCAGAAGCAGCACGATTAGCATGTAACAATTAATTCTGTGTCATGGAAGTCAATGGGTACTTTACTATAGATAATGAAAGGAGCAGGAGCAAAAATAGAGAAAGAGCCAAAAGAAATCTTCCACTATTTGCCTGACAAAATAGACAATCTTCTGTACTTTACTTTCTGAGTCACTTGGATTATATTGAGAAATCCCATCTACTGTTATTAGAGTTGTCAGGATAGACTGACTCACTCATTCACCAGTAGCATGATCTCCAATGATTTGGAAAGACTATTACCAAATAAATGGCCACTAAAAAGAAAAAGGATTAACCTGTATAAGCTGGTTAGTACAAGTACATCAGAGGAAGATAGAGGGTCACCTGGACAAATAAGGAATGAAGCCTTACAGTGTGTTGGAAGACATTTAAATACATCTATTTGCAAAACCACTAAACTAGCTTTGCTTTCCAGGAAAAGAACATGCAGTGTGCTTTTGCAGTCTCCTGTAAAGATGCTGAGGAAGGGTCCAAGGACAATAATTTTGTTCATAGATTTGTCCCATCGGTGGTCTCTGGAGTTTCAAAACCTAATATACCAGAAAATAAAGTGTATCCTCTAGTATCACTTCATAAAAATGACCTCTATTACGCTAACATTTCACTGTTTAATCCATTAGATAATGTCGAGTGAAGGGAAAGGACATGACTGTCATGTCACCCCCACACTTATATCACATGCCCATCATGGAAACATAACATGAAAATTCAAGCAGGGGTTGTAGCAAGTCTTGATATTGTTTCTATGTTTCATACTCCCACAATGAAAGTCAGCTCACTATCATTTTCTCCCTTTCCTTTCTTATTATGTGGCAAGTAAGTCCTTTTTACATAACTTAACATTACTGAGCTGTTGGCTGGCCTTGTTTTCTTGTTGAAGTGAAGAAACAGGGAGCAAAACAGCAGTTCCTGTACTCACAAGTGGCTGTCCAACTGCTATTCTTCTATCTCACAGCACACCAAAGCTTCACAGAGAAAATATGTCCTCTCTGCCAGCATATTTTTCTAAAAGATATTAATAGTTTGTCTTCTCCTGCCAACCCATATTTTTCCCTTTATTTTTGCCAGTTTCATCTTCTACAGAGCTTTTGAACATCATCACTCAAAGGTCTGTGTAGAGTGGAAGTGGTTCCCCTACAGCACTCTTATTTTAAATATTTGTTCCACATTAATAGAATCATAGAATCATTAAAGTTGTCAAAGACCTCTAAGATCATCAAGTCCAACCATGTCCACTAAACTATGTCATGAAGTGCCACATCTACATGTTTTTTGAACACTTCCTGTGATGGTGACTCCACCATCTCCCTGGGCAGCTTGTTCCAATGCCTGACCACTCTGTCAGTAAAGAAATGTTTCCTAATATCCAACCTAAACCTCCTCTGGTGCAGCTTGAGGCCATTTCCTCTCATCCTGTCGCTAGTTACTTGGGAGAAAAGACCAACACCCACCTCACCACAACCCCCTTTCAGGTAGTTGTAGAGAGCGATAAGGTCTCCCCTCAGCCTCCTCTACTCCAGACTGAACAACCCCAGTTCCCTCAGCCGCTCCTCATAAGACGTGGTCTCTAGACCCCTCATCAGCTTCGTTGCCCTTCTTTGGACACGCTCGAGCCCCTCAACGTCCTTCTTGTAGTGAGGGGCCCAAAAGTGAAAACAGAATTTGAGCTGCGGCCTCACCACTGCCGAGTACAGGCGCACGATCACATCCTTAGTCCTGCTGGCCACACTATTTCGGATACAGACCAGGACGCTGTTGGCCTTCTTGGCCACCTGGGCACACTGCTGGCTCATGTTCAGTCGGCTGTCAACCAGCACCCCATGTCCTTCTCCACTGAGCAGCTCTTCAGCCACTCCTCCCCAAGCCTGTAGAGTTGCATGGAGTTATGACCGAAGTACAGGACCACGTAGTTGTTGTTTTATTTTCCTTTTGATCAATGTAATCTATTGATTCATAGTACAGAGACTCTTTCCTTTTCTGAGGATGCTCCTAAGGGTATGTCACCACATAGGTAGCTGTGCTAGCTGATTCTGAAACCATTCCAAACTAGCCTGAATACCTGAAACACAGTATCTGTATTAGCACCATATTCTGTCTGGACTGTTTGGACTCATTAAGAGAATGACTCTGTAATGCAGCTTCCAGAGTTGCTGAGAAATTTTTGCAAGCATTAAACTATCCTGTAACAATGCTACCTTAATATTCCTCCATTTGAGGTTGCAAATAGGCTGTAAAGCAATAAACTCTAATAAGAGAAGTGGTTGGTGGTCACGGTGCTTGTATTCAGTGCTCCTGCCTTCACATAACTTTCCTTTTTTAAAATTTTCTAAGTAATTTCTGGCCTCTGTGAACACTTTTAAGTTAGGATGTTTGACCCTTGCAGCCTTCTGGGTTCACGTCCACTCACAGAGTACTTGTAGCAGCTGCCTAGATCTGCACCGCAATCTGTGCAGGACAGGAGACATGATTAATGGGCACCCGGTGAGTAACAGACACTGAGGAAAAAAGAGAACGAAACAAGCTCATAACGAACAGGAAGGGCCAAGGGCACACCTGTCCTGGCAGCAGTGGTCAAATAACAGCTCTTTGGTTAGGCTCTGTGTCACCGTTTCCTTGAATTCGTAACTATTGAGTGACAGAACACTGGAGCCATTGGCTCTCCTTTAGAATTAGAAAGATAAATCACCTTTTCTTTTAAACTGTATCTACGAAACAGCTTTTAAAGTACGTACTGTCAATCAGATCTGAAAAGAACCTTGTAAAGACCTGTTGCTAATTACATGATGGTCAATATTTTACTATTTATTATTTAAAAAACAACCTTTTCCATTAACAGGACGTTTCAAGGTATTAGTAAATCACTCGGCCTGTAGCAATATCTTTGCACAGATAAAACAAAACTATGTTTCATTGTCTCTTGGCTTGAACACTGGTTCATTAGTGCTGCAGTATTTCCAATAAAAAGAACACTGAAAGACATTAGCTCTGAAATTAAAACATATGAAGCCAGCAAAATGCTGCAGAGGAAACAATGTACAGTAGGTCATACTGCTGGTCTGTGAGCATCCCGGAGAGGAATTGCATTCAGAACAAATCACTCCTCTTGAAGAGATGTACACTTACATCCTGCAGCATGGGCCTTTTCTTATTTGTAAGAAATATGGATACATCAGTCTGTCTGGTGAAAATTAAATAGTCGACTGTTCAAATCATTATTTTGTTAAATGTACATTAAAAAGTGTGCTTTACTAGACAGATATGATGATTGGATGGGCTCTGAAATTTATTGTCCTTGAGCACACATTCATATAATTCAGTAGGATGTAGAGCTAATAGGCTTATAAAAAAGCCACATTAAAATAGTATTACTTAGATGACATGATTGCATTTCAACAAGATCCAGCTCATTTGGTGCACAGATAATTTACTTTAAACTCTGTATATACTATATTAACCATTGCCCAGGCAACTTTATTTTTGCCCTGTGCATGCTTTTCCCGCCTCACGAGTGAAGCACAGGTCCTGTTGAAACAAGCTATCTCTGCAATGATGTTTGATGAAGCACATTTCTTACAACTGTAGCCATCAAGTGGACTGACCCTGAGTATAGTCTTTCCTACCTAACATCCATAAAAGCCGGAAACAATGACAGTCTCTGCTCCGCAACGAGGAGCTGTTGTGGTTAAAGGGGAGCTAGCTCAATATTGCCATCCAGGAATGTCCCAACAGAAAGCACATATTACTTAGAAGGCAAAAATTTCTTTAAAGTAGATTGCTTGAGCTAGTTAAGGATTTTGATTAGTATGACTTGTCGTCTTTTTCTTAATACAAAACTAGTGTCATAAAATAAACTTTTGTCCACTAGGGTGGAGAGTGATTGGGAGAGGGAGAAAACAACAGTGTTTTCTAAATTCAAGCTGAGATAGATCAACATCCTGGAAACCTGCATGCACACTGAGAACATAATAGATATTTGGCACAGAAAGTTATAGATGTTTCCACGTGAGAGGTTCAAGGTTGAATTACCTGTCCAAACTTTCATAGGAACACAGTTTTAATAAGCATCTGGGAGGGCAGAGAGAAGACCAAAGAGAAGCTGTTTGTGTTGCTACATAATATTACACATCTTCTGGTCTGCTTGTGCATTAGCATCAGCTCTCAACGAATGTATTTGTTTGATCTGCCAGCTGGAAGTAAAATGCAGTGGTTGCCAGCAAGAGTTCATCAGGAAGTTAAAAACCGGGAGAGGTGAGGAGAAACTTAACAAAAACAAAAGCAGAAAAATTTAAAATGAGGGAACTTGATAGCTTTATATCTGAGCTTCAGTAGGTACATGTCTGCAGTATCTTCTGTCTGCAATGAGAACTACAATATTTCATACAACAATGCACCAAAGCACAGCTTTTGCCCAGAGTATTTGTAATACAGGACACAAAACACCATTCACGAAGTTCATGAATGAAGCAGAATTTCTTATGTGGGCAGAATAAAGCTATTCATACCGGAATTCAGCCAAACCAGCTAAAATTATAATCTCTACTCCTCTAATAGACACCTGTAGTATTGTAGCCAGCCACAGTTTTAGTATTAATTTTGATGTGAAGAACAGCTCCTAAAACAAAGTGTACCCAAACATCTGAGAAAGGGACCACTGTCCAATTCAGGTTAACAGGGGCAAGGGCCACCAGCCTGGTGCAAACACTGGTTTCTGTATTCCCTCTGCTTTCCTGGTTGGAATTCCAAGAACTGGTCGAGTCCAACCTGTCTAAAACAGTTAGAACTGGTAGTTAATTTATCGCAGAGTAATTAAGGACATCCTCTGAATGCATCTGTGTGGATGATACATACCTTAGAAAGTCATATCATAGTCCTGTGAAAAATATAAGGAACTAACCTTCTGTGTGATATTTGGAAGGTATTATCTCTTGCATTTGGAAGATATTTCAAAAATACTGCTTGGGAACTTTAGCGTGTGTGATTTGGCTTGGAATCAATGAAGTCAGTGGAGACATACTGAATTATGAGCTGAGGATGTGCGCTGAAACTGTGGCTCTACTGCAGTCACTGGCAAATCGTCTACTTATTGTAATGAGTCAAGAATTTCATCACTGGATCTCACAATAAATCTGATAACAGGTACTATAATCTTCCCATGTGAAAATACAAATTATGTCATTGGTTTTCATCCCATGCTTATATTTAAATTGTTACAATATCATCCAACGAACACATGACTAATGCTATTGTATTGCTTAAATGGAATATTTGAGGTATGAAAGTAAAAGAAGAGAGAGAATAAACTATTTTAAGGACTATAACTTCCTTTGGTATATTCTATTATTTGATCATATTTCATTATTACCTACTATTACTATTATAGCTAATCATATGATGATTATTTTATTGAATGATCTTATGAGAATTTCTTAATTTCAATTATATTTTGACTGCCCTGAATACCTTTATTCATTTCATCTTATTCTTAAAATAGGTATTAAATATTAGAAGTTAACATAAAAGTTCTTTTTGAGAAAAAATGGCACCTTGTTTTTTGGCAAGTGATACTGACTTTCACATAGGCTAGAAGTAAAATTAGCACATGCAATCTTAATTCCATTGTTAAGCAAAGGCTGGAATATATCTTATGTCATAACATAAACATATAAGTTTTCAGAATTGTCTGATGGAAATATTAAAGACAGCCCCAACTTAAATTCACATAATCAGTCTCCACTGCACTGAGAAAGCAATGCCTATGAAACATATCTCACTATAATATTTTCCTACAGCACTCTTTCATACATCAACTGAAATCCAGGACAAAATTTCTATTGACTTCAACAGTGGATGAGAGTGACCCTGTGGACTTTAGATGTGGTCTTGCACTTCCAAAACATGCAGGATAGTTCTTGGTATTTGTACGCACATTTCTGCAGATTATTTTGACTTCTGAAAGTTAGGTTGTATCAATTTAAGGTAGTGTAGCAGCTCATAAAAAAGTTCTTTCATCAAAAAAATAAGGAGAAATATTAAATCTTTGAATAAAGCATAATAACTATGTATTCATTAAATTAAACAGATAATGAAAGACCTCAGTGTAATCAAAAGAGAGTGTAGTTTATTTTAGATATTTTTATATTATAGGAGTTACACATCCCTTTGAACATACAGTAAGCTGAAGTGTTAATCAAGACTTAACTGGATTTTTAAATTTTGGTATTGTATCACAGAACATTAAACAGCATTTCATAAAATCCTCTCAATAGAACTAAATAATGCTCTTAGAGCAACTTCACTGAGATCCTTCTTTAAGAGAAAAAAATACAATAATATATTAAAAAATTAATGATAACTGTGAAGAATAAAAATTTTATGCTTATCACCTAATAAAAGTATTTTATTGAGGTAGAGAAATAAAAAGTAGATAAAATTAAAGTTGAAATGGACAACTATACGTAAACTGGTGACTGTTCACATTTGCAATGCAGAATTTTGGGAGTTTTTGGAATTAACACAGAAGGTTTGACAAGTGAGAACATGTGTCAAACAGTGCCAACTAACAGCTCCTATACACATAGTATAATAACAGTAATCTAAAAAGTAGTATGAGAAGAAAAGCAGAAAACACAGTAATCTCACAACTGTGGCACTCAACACCAAATGAAATACCACATATAGAAACATCAGAATAAGAATACAATAGCAATATTTAAATATTTTTCAAAATAAGATTAAGTAAGAAAAAATGATGGAGAAAATTATGGAGAATCTAAGAAAAAATAAGCAGGATAAAATACTACGTCAGATAATTGCTGCTGATTTGCATGATGAAAACTGCTGTTGACACGCTGCTACATTTCTCTTCCTTGTTTTTTTTGTGACTCTTAAAAAGGTCACATTTCAAAGAAATAGTCACTTAGCGATATGAGATGTTAATATCACTGGAAAAAAAAATTCTCAGCTCTCTTTAAGTGAAAAAAATGATATAAACAGTGATGAGTGCACATATGCATTCTTACTACAAGGTTTGGCATCAGATTGTAAGTGATAAGATGAATGAACCAATAGACTACTCAAACTTGGGTTATCTTTGAATAGAAAAAATACATTATCTGTTCATCTGTAGATAACGTGTTTCGCTGACTTTGTTAAGCACACAAGACTTCTTTCAGCTAAGTAAGTTTCAATTAGAAAAGATTTGAGATAAATCAAAGAATAGATGAGGTGTCCAGGAAAAGAAAAATACACTTTAGTGGTGGTGTTAAAAGCCAAAAAATCTAAAGCATTGTGGAAAGTAATAGTGAGGGTTTCAGGATCACTGGATAAATCCCATGCCACAGACCTCGGTTCAGTTGTTCGCAATCATAATATTAGTAGGTAAGGCATGCATTGCTCCTCGAAGAACAAACTGAAGTCATGGACAATATATTGTGCTGATGATAACCACTCCTACAATTTTTCATGACATAATTAATTCACTTACTGGTAAAATGATTTAAATGTTTCAATAAAAGTATATTTAATGAAAAATTTTGAAATTCTGGTTGAATTCACTGGTAAATCAGTTCCAGCCAGCACCACTTGGAGAAAATATGCAGATAGATGTTCATCATCCTGTTTATCTCAGGCAGGCAAACATTCTGGTGCTGGAAGACTCAGATTCACGTGTAACTCTGGCTAAAATGATGTGGACTCACATATCCTTCACTGCAACAGGAAAACTGTTGTCCTTCCTGTGGGACCTGTTCCACTCTGTATAAAATATTTACATTTTAATTAAGTCATTGAGTAAATAGCTCACTAGAATGCTTAGGAGAGCGTCACTCACTGGAGAAGGGGAACATGGTTTTAAATGTCCTCTTACTGCTACAACCAGGAGATTCAAACTGTGTGATCTTTGTTCTCAAGTGAATATTTGAATTATCAGATCACCAGTCACTTCTTAATGGATCTTCCTATCTTCCTTCTGTTGGAGCTTTCACACTTGGAATATTCTTTCCAGTGGAGAAAACGAAGTGTTGACTGTGGTGTTGGCTTATGCATAGCCTTTTGTATTAGAAAGAGAAACCTGAGGGGAATCAACTGAATATTTAACTGCTCCTGCAAAAAGAACAGCATCAAATGGAAATGCTCAGATCAATACTTTATGCTGTCCTTGATTATCCTCTCTCTTAATATTTTGGACATATTTTCTAAGAGTTGAAGGCTGTGTATGCATATGCCTCTGTCAAGAGAAAGAACTGAGCATTAAAGCTCCCTTAAGTTCCTTACCTAGACAGGTTTTTCATAGAAGAATTGCTGTCTCCATTTGTTGATATTTCTCTGTATCAACCCTTTTGTTTTCTTTGTGCCTTTCATCATGTCTTCTGAAATGAAATGCTTCAACTGGTGTTTAAAAACTTTTTTTTCTAATTCTTACAGCATTGGTCTTCTAGTAAAGCCTCAACACAGGCTTTCACCCTCAGCTCATTACATACAGAGGCATGTAAGAAATCATTAAAAAATAAGATATTTTTATATATAGTTACAGATTTATGAGTATGATTAGGCAAACATGCACACAGGCAAATGCATTCGCTTATGTATCCACTACAATCGATTTGTACCACAGAAATAAGTGTCATTACCATTAACTATAATATAAATGCTACAATGATGAAAGATATATATGTCTCAGCAAGACTAACACACACAGTAGAGAAGGCAAAAAGTAAGGTAGTCTCTTGTTCTAAATGGCAATTGTTCAGCAATTTTCATTAAAATCCAATTTTGCATTTTCATAATCATTTCTAGTATTTTAACTAATGCAGAAATGAGTTGTCTTCTGTTTTTTTGTATAAAAACATGTTAAGAAAGCCTTGCAGTCTTTCACAGTTAATTCTATCTCCTTTTTGTCTCCTGTTGGTTACAGCTTAAATCTCTGGAAGGGAAAACAGATAGCATCTGCTCAAGGGTGTGAGATTACATGAAATCATAATATTCTAAAAGAGAAAATGCAGAAAATGTACTTTACTTGCCAAACTTTCACAACTTTTCCAACTAGTTTTTTGTGTGTTTTTTTAAAGTCACATGCTGTGTCACAACACACAAAAAATACATTCAGTATACATTCAGCAAGTCTACATGCAAGTATTACAATAATAAAAATAAAAAATCGTAAGGGGATATGCTACAAACAGATGCCCTTTTTTATTTTGGGAAGAAGCTAGATGCTGAGAGCTGAAGCAATTCCAGGTTTCATTTCGGCTGGAAGTCCCTTCTGAAAGCCAAAAAGGAAAACTAGCAAGAAATCCAATCCAGTTTTCAACAAGAACCAGAGATTCCAACTGTTCTGGCTCTATGCCAAGTTTGTATGTGAACGATTCCCCATGAAATCTCATTATGTGGTGGGTGCTCCAAGAGGAATTTGTCAGCTGTAAATCACCTCCATTCCACAAAAGAAACTGTTTTGACACTAAATGATGGGGCATCATTCAGTAAGCAAAAAGAAATGAATTATTGATTTCATGCAAATTATTTTACTTGCCTGCAAACTAAAATGTCACTTGCTTCTTGCTCCTTCAAACTATTATTATATAGACATAAAACTGCAGCATAAAGTTATTTCTTAACCATAAGGAGCATAGTGTTGGATTTTGTCCCATGGTATAAGCTAATAAGCTCTGCAGAAGAACCTAAACAGAATAGCTTTTATATGTAAGATTGCTAATGACAGAATTTTTCTGTCTAGGTAAGTATTAGAAAGAAATACCCAGGCTTCTCTTCAGGTGCATTTATAAAAAAAATGAACCACCTCCTGTTGACACTAGTCTTCATGCTTCATCTACATGTAATCAAGGATGTGAGACAGGATTCTTCAGAGATTAACCATCAATCCAGAAAAAAACATCTAAAAAAAGTGGGATCTAGAAATCTAATCTAGAAATACTGTATTTTGGTTCTCATTGAGAAAGAGGTCTCTCCAGCAACTCCAAAAAGAGTCTTAACCTAAATATCTAATTTTTACATAGGTGTAATTGAATGAGATTATTTCTGTTGAAAATTGCGAACTGACAAATTGTAGATACAAGAATCAAAAGCAGAATACTGATTTATTTTTGATGTTTATAGCTTTGCGAAGAGGACATGCATGAGATCTCCAATGAATATAGCTCACATACAGACACTTCTATTTGGCCATTTTATCCTGTAAACTAAATCGTACCTATGATCTTTCACTTGGTTTCAAGGTCTCTATGATGTTTCAGTGTCTCACTTTTACATATGTAGGTTTTTAAGGAATACTCTTTAACAGGCTTAAGCTGTCTCCAATCTTTTTTTTGGCGAACTGAGTTTAGGATACTTACTAAAGGATTAGGATGCAGCAAAGTTGGTCCCTTTCAAGATACGATGTCTGCAATGGACTGAAAAGTGCCTTGTCACTGTGATGAAGCATCAGCGTGTGCTTGGTCTCTCCTGATCTGCAAGAGTGCAGCATCTGAGCTGAAGCAGCCTCCCAGAGCTGGCTGTAGTCAAGTCTCAGGTCCTGGGTTGCCAGCCCACCAAACAGGGTTTGATTTTGGGGACTGTTGTGAAGGTTTAGCAGGGGGGCATCCACCTCACCCACCTTTTTCGTTCTCTCACCTGGAAAACACGGTAAAACATGTAGAGAAATATTGTCCTACTACATACAAAAAAACAAAGGGTGTGGAACAGTGAAGCTCAGAGGGAAGTGGATCCAGATGTACAAAATCTCTTCTTCCTGCACACCCTCATAGGAAGCAAATGTCATAATGCTCGTGGTTTCCAGAGAGCAAAGGATATATGACCACTCAGTCCCAATGAAAGTCCCAATGAAATGAAAGTTTACATGAGAGCAGCGGTACGCCTCCATCGAATGATGGATGGTCCCCCCAGCATCTCCCAGTCCTTCAGAGCTCTGTGCTGTGCTGCTCCCATAGCAACCAGCAGCGCTCGGGATGGGGCCGCGGCACTGCAGAGGCGCTTGGTGCTCGGCAAGCTGGAGATACAAGCTGGCCTTCCCATTTCCAGCCACGGAGCTGTGGCAAACTGGAGGGACGTAAATCCTGCCGTAACAACCATGGGGCTATTTAGTCGCTTGTAAATTGTTAAAGGGATGGGAGGGAGGAGGGGAAACCGAAGCATCTATTGAGGACTGTTTGCTGTTGCTGTGAGTATGAGAGGGAGTTCTGCATTTGTATTTTGGAAAACCGCGACCTTTCCCAGAGGGTTACTTAAATATTTGAAGCTACAGTGATCTCAAATATGCACTGAAGTATATTCTTATCGGAAATTACTGTAGAAATTATACTTATGCTGCACTCAGTAAAGCACATGTTTACAGTTCATGTCTTTTTCCTCTTGAAAATGTATAAGCATATCAGTTTCACCTTGAAAAACACTCACAATGGGAAAAAATAGCATAGTTTATTTAGAATTTTTTTTTGTAAGAATATTTCTGTATATCTTTCAGCTTTATGGGAGGATATGACCTTAAAGAGGACAAGCTATGAGAGAAAAAAAAAAAAGGAAATAGAGATTTCACAAATCTTTTCTTCTCTTTTGATTTTCTGAGGCTGTTTCTCTTCCCCATTTTCCACATTTTCCACAGAATTTGGTATTCAAAAATTCTGGTTGCTTTTATACCCTAAATTTACTTAAGAGTACTAGCTAACCTTAATAAGCCTTGAAGCGTTATCTGTGCAACATGTACTTATCTTCTTAGTTGCATGAGTAAAAATACAGTTTCAAGGGACAATATCTTTTGTGCAAGGCCAACTTACTACATTCCTTATCTAGTCCTCTTATTGTTCCTGGAAGTTTAACTCAGAGATTTTAGTGATCCTATCTACAGCATCCTCCCCTCCCAAAACTTTTGTCACATCACAGCTGAAGGGCAGCAAACTGTTAGTTACAAACAGAAAAGTACTGGCCAGAGCTGGGTCAGAGAAAGAAGCAAGACATCTTAATTTTTCATATCATGACATTGCAGTCATAAAAACTAGTAAACACAGAAAGTCCTTGGAAAATGTAAAATTAGATATTTAGGCCTTAATTCCAGAAGGTATTTTAAGGTTCAAAGAAGTTATAGTCTATCCTTATTTCTCAGCTAAGCACAGCACCACATTAAATGTGCCTGTAAATACTGAATGAATTAAATACAAAATGTTGGGGTTTTCTTCAAATCTGTGTAAAACAGATTTGCTGTTGACTGACCTGCCAAAACAGGTTTATTCAGCAGAATAATCCAGATCTCACTTCAGCTAAGCATTTCAGCCTTAACTGAACTTTGAGGATGTGCGTTAGTCATGCAGAAGACAGGTGCACACGTTCAATGGCTAAGATGAACTGGGCCAGTTGGCAGATACTGGGTTTTACCAAAACAGATTCTTGCTTTACTGCTGCTGGATCAGAATGTGAATTTCTGTTAAATAACACATGAAAATTAAAACTTATTTAAACCAATACCACATGCACTCTTCACTTTGGTATTATCACTAAGATAACACTCCCTTGCACCCCCTGAGACCCACCTTTCACATCCTTTCCAACTGAACTTCTCAGAAGCACTTTTGGAGCACACAAAAAACTGTACAGGTGGCTAAACACAGCTGTCAGTGAGAAGAAAAAGCTGAAAGGTGAGAAACTATAGAAGTGAGAAAGAACCAATTTTAATGGATATTTTATCTGACAGAAACTGCACAGAATAAAGAAGGCAAGGAGTAAATAGTGGTAAAGAGAAATACACTAACAAGGATTGATATATTTGGAAATACTTGGGGATGTACGTACATGTATCTCTGTGTCTGCTCCCTTGAGGTCAAAAAACCACAGAATGGTACAGCAGTACAGGCTCTGAGATACTTTGGGAAGAGAGTAAGAAGTCTACATCGCATTCAACAAAATCTGTATAGTTTTGGTTTTATGGTAACTGTCTAGCTCTTTCACAGTCAAAAAGTCAGGAAAGCTGTGAACCAGCGTAGTGCTTAGGAAAC
Organism: Phaethon aethereus; assembly: GCF_964289735.1. Classification (NCBI taxonomy): domain Eukaryota; kingdom Metazoa; phylum Chordata; class Aves; order Phaethontiformes; family Phaethontidae; genus Phaethon; species Phaethon aethereus. The sequence continues at coordinate 157,848,129 of NC_138582.1, forward strand.
AGGAAAAGATGGGAAAAGAAAGGGAATGAAAGACTTAGAGATTCATAGTTTTGCATTTTAGTTTTCTTTCATTCACACTGATAAGAGCTACAAGCATATTTCTACAGGCAGACACATACTCAGGAAACAACATTTACATTGTGTTTGTGAATAAACTATAGAATATATTCTGAATATAGTTAATCCCTTTTAATCCAATAACAACGAGAGACCCATGATCATCTTTACTGTTCTATTAATCACACACTCACTATGTAGTTTGTGTTTGTGATAATTGTTACTCTCTTAAACGGTGCCTGGGCACAGTTTGATGTCCAACAGATACTTCGGAAGCACTTTTCTATCTTCAGGGAAAAGCATTTGACTAGAGGGTAATAAGCTATGCACTTGTTCTTCAGGGCTAGGGAATGGTCTTGGTTATATTTATTCACAGCATGTCTCTCTCCCTCTGTGGCTTTGACAAGAAGAATTACTATCCTGAACTTAAGAAACTGTTCCACATGCTAGTTTTGTCAAATTTGGTAAATTCCTTCAGAAAGCTTCAGTTCTGGTAAGTCTTTCCTTTGCAGCTGGAAACTTTTTATTGCAGAAAATTCCTGATTTTTATCCTGAAGTCCTTCTTCGTTAAGGAAAATATTCTGGTTTGATTTGCTCTTGACATAAATACATATTGACCATTGATGTTTCATATTTTTTTTTCTGTTAAAGCTGTCTGAAAAGCCCTGTAGAAATAAAGGGATTTAATAAAACTACAGGTTAATCAAAGTTTTTATTTAGGGTTTCTAAAACATTAATTTATTTCCTTAACACAATTTCAAAATAAATTCATGAGACACTGAACATGCTGTAGAGTTGGTATTCTCATTATTCTAGGTTTATTCCAGCATCTGCTCTGGAATGAGCTCAATTCTATAGGCTGCTAAGCAACCTTGAGAAAATTAAGAAGATCCTTCATTTCCCTTTGAGTAAGACAAAATTTGTCAAAATAGTTTTGTGCACTGCAGAATTAAATACCACCATGGATGTGGTAATTATACTGTGGTCTGACAAGTTTTCCCTGCAGTTTAACAGTAGGCTGCATTAGAGATCCATAGAATATTTACTCTTCTTACCAAAGGAATTTGGAAACCTTGCCGAATTTCAAAGGGTTTCCCCATCCTAAGCTTAGATGCTCTGCAGGAGACATAAGTATGTACTGACCTCACTGTTAACTGTAATAATAGCACCAATAAAACATCACTGAGCATGTAACACATTATGGGCCAATCTAAATTGCCATGTAAGGCAATTTAAATGTACAGAAAGTTATTTCCAAAAACACAGAGAAATATAAGCCCTGCAATGTATTGAAAATTCAACTTTATCAGCTGCAAATTTGCAAGCAATTCATAAACTTCAAAGTTTTTTGGAAAGCTCTTTCACAAGTGCATAAAAAATGTTCTCAATGTCAGTAATAAATGACAGGCGAGGAATTTTGGCAGCGAATGTTTCAGCCGTCCTCATGAAATGGATGAATATTTACCTCCTTACATTAATTCATGTTACAACACATACACGGGAGAATGATAATAGGGTCCTTTCCTCATGCTCATCATGTATAAAATATTGTACCACTTCATAACATTAAAAGGGTGAGTAAGGCCAGATATTGCTTAAAAAGAAAAGGGAAACCTAAAGTTTGAAAGGTAACATCTTCAGTGTGAAATTTAGTATTCATGAACACTGTCAAATACCGACCTCCTCACAAGTGCTGGCTCCTGCTAATTCTTACTGACAGCTGTTCTTATGCTTACCTTGAGACATGTGGTTTTAAATGTCAGACTGGTTGGATCTTACTTCTCCCCTAAACATTCTCCAACAAGATGAAGGACATGTTCGCTAAAAAAAAGAAAAAAGAAAAAAGAAAACATGTGCAAATGTGAAACGTGTGAAATGTTCTGTAAGGAGATTTCCTTTCAGAGAAAAATTCTCCAAAGTAAATTATTTCTTTCTGTACCTCCTGAGATTGCAAAATAGAGCGAGTTTCATGTATACAGTATCTACTACATGTGGAAGTATAGTAGTCTGCTACTAAACCTGTTTTTACGGTGTTTGCGCTGTACACTCAAGTACAAGGGTGCCCGAGAGGAGAAGATGTGGGCATGAAAAGATTGATCTCAACCCTTCCCTTTTCTGTGGGTCTCTGGAAAATCTGCTACCTCCCTCATCCCTGCATGTTCAGTGGCTACTTCAAAGACCAGCGACTGATCCAAATCCTGTGAAAACTGTTAAACACCTTCCTCTTAAATTGGATGATCTTTGACTTTTGCACTTCTGTGATGGGCTGTTGTGTCATGTTTTGTGAAATGTTCAGCTTTCTTATGTTTTGAAGATTTATTTATAAAGTGATTTTCAAAAGTTGTCTTGGACTCAATATTGCCCCTTAGGGTGAGAGAAATGAATGCTGCTGCACATTAGGAAATTAATCACCAGTTTACACTACTTTTTAACTCACAGAATCACAGAATCACAGAATCACTAGGTTGGAAAGGACCTTTAAGATCATCAAGTCCAATCATTAATCCAGAACCACCATGTCCCCTAAACCATGTCCTGAAGCGCCACATCCACACGTTTTTTGAACACTTCCAGGGATGGCGACTCCACCACCTCCCTGGGCAGCCTGTTCCAATGCCTGACCACCCTCTCAGTGAAGAAATTTTTCCTAATATCCAATCTAAACCTCCCCTGGCGCAACTTGAGGCCATTTCCTCTTGTCCTATCACTAGTTACTTGGGAGAAGAGACCAACACCCTCATCGCCACAACTCCCTTTCAGGTAGTTGTAGAGAGCGATAAGGTCTCCCCTCAGCCTCCTCTTCTCCAGACTAAACAACCCCAGTTCCCTCAGCCGCTCCTCATAAGACTTGTGCTCCAGACCCCTCACCAGCTTCGTTGCCCTTCTCTGGACACGCTCCAGCACCTCAACATCCTTCTTGTAGTGAGGGGCCCAAAACTGAACACAGTATTCAAGGTGTGGCCTCGCCAGTGCCGAGTACAGGGGCACAATCACTTCCTTACTCCTGCTGGCCACACTATTCCTGATACAGGCCAGGACGCTGTTGGCCTTCTTGGCCACCTGGGCACACTGCCGGCTCATATTCAGCCGGCTGTCAACCAGCACCCCCAGGTCCCTTTCCGCCGGGCTGCTCTCCAGCCACTCCTCCCCAAGCCTGTAGCATTGCATGGGGTTGTTGTGGCCAAAGTGCAGGACCCTGCACTTGGCCTTATTAAACCTCATACAGTTGGCCTCTGCCCATCGATCCAGCCTGTCCAGATCCCTCTGCAGAGCCCTCCTACCCTCCAGCAGATCAACACTCCCACTCAACTTGGTGTCATCTGCAAACTTACTGAGGGAGCACTCAATTCCCTCATCCAGATCATCTATAAAGATATTGAACAAGACTGGTCCCAGAACCGAGCCCTGGGGAACACCACTCGTGACCGGCCGCCAGCCGGATTTAACACCATTCACCACAACTCTCTGGGCTCGGCCATCCAGCCAGTTCTTCACCCAGCGAAGAGTAAACCCGTCTAAGCCACGAGCCGCCAGTTTCTCCAGGAGAATGCTGTGGGAGACGCTGTCAAAGGCTTTACTAAAGTCCAGGTAGACAACGTCCACAGCCTTTCCCTCATCCACTAGGCGGGTCACCTGGTCATAGAAGGAGATCAGGTTGGTCAAGCAGGACCTGCCTTTCATGAACCCATGCTGGCTGGGCCTGATCCTTTGGCTGTTCTGCACATGCCCTGTGAGCACTCTCAAAACCAACCGCTCCATAATCTTCCCTGGAACAGAGGTCAGGCTGACAGGCCTGTAGTTCCCAGGATCCTCCTTCCGGCCTTTCTTGTAGACGGGTGTCACATTGGCAAGCCTCCAGTCTTCTGGGACCTCCCCTGTTAACCAGGACTGCTGATAAACAATGGAGAGTGGCTTGGTAAGCTCCTCCGCCAGCTCTCTCAGTACTCTTGGGTGGATCCCATCAGGCCCCATAGACTTGTGGGTGTCCAGGTGGCTTAGCATGTCCTTGACTGCTTCCTCCTGGATTATGAGGAGTACATTGTGCTCTCCATCCCCGTCTTGCAGCTCAGGGGGCTGAATATCCTGTGGATACCTGGAGTGGCTATTAAAGACTGAGGTGAAGAAGGCATTAAGTACCTCAGCCTTGTCCTCGTCCTTGGAGACAATGTTCCCCGCCATATCCAGTAGGGGATGGAGATTCTCCTTGCCTCTCTTTTTGTTGTTAATATATTTGTAAAAACATTTTTTATTATCCTTTACGACTGTGGCCAGACTGAGCTCTAGCTGGGCTTTTGCCTTTCTAATTTTGTCCCTGCTTGACCTAACGAGATCTTTGTACTCTTCATGAGTTGCCTTCCCCTTCTTCCAGAGGTGATAAACTCTCCTCTTTTCCCTGAGTCCCAGCAAAATCTCCCTGTTCAGCCAGGCCGGTCGCCTTCCCCGCCAGCTCTTCTTACAGCACATGGGGACCGCCTGCTCCTGCGCCTTTAAGATTTCCTTCTTGAAGACTGTCCAGCCTTCCTGGATTGACAGATCTGGTCACTCCTCTCCCTCCATCCCCCCTTTCTTTTAAGTCCTTTGAATATTGCCATAAGAGAGCTGAAGCAGTGGAAGGGAAGTAGTGGAACTCAATTGCTTCATATCAATACGGTTGCCTTCCTATGCAGTGTGTTTTCGTACGGCCCTCAAGGTTTATGTCCCTTTATGGGACGTGAAGGGGGAGATATTCATCAGCCAGTGTTATAGAAGAGTTCAAACTAGATGACCTGAAGTATATGAATGTATTAGAAGAGTATTTTTGTCTTTGCCTGCCTTGTCTATTTAAACTTATATTTTTGGGAGAGTAATCTTTTTGTATGCATCTTTGCAGCACTCGATGGAATGAAATATTGTAGTAGGGACAACAGGGTTGTAATGGAAACAGGTAAAAACACCACTGGAATATTCTTTGACTTTCTAGTCTGACAGATCTTGGGACTAACATTACCTTGTGTCAGGCCTCCACGGAAATTATACTTCAGTAAGGACTAGACTTAGTGTGTTCTTTCTAAACAGATGAGACTAAAAAAATCAGAATGTGCAACAAGGCACTGTGTGAAAGCATAGTACTAGATGATGGCTGAGTTAGGTAGACTCAGAAAACAGTGCTTCTTTCTGCTGAATTTGAGAGCTGCTAACTGAGACATTTATTTTTTCCTTTCTCCTTCCCTCGTGTCTGTGCCTAAGTGACTGTCTAGAATGTAGTATGGAAGTCTGGTTTTCCGGCTAGCATCACATTGGCCTTTGGCTTCAGAAAAGCTAATACTAAGCCAGATGAGGATGTTCTCTGGGCTGTCATCCTGGAGGCTGCTAACCTCTGCTTTCCCCTGAAAGGTGATCAGGTCCCTGAAGTTTGGTCTGTGATTGTGCCGCTGGTATCTATATATGGTCTGAGCCACCTTTTAGCTTGACAGCATATTTCTGTCCCTTTTGATATGGAAGGAATTAAAACTCAGCCACCTGTTTGCTTAGTACATAGGCAAAGCACAGTTTCTCAGCTGTCATTGGTGAAATCCAAATCAGAAACATGCTACCACGACCAGTAGACCTTTTGCCACCACCCAGAGACAATCAGGGGCTGGTGTCAGTGCACACTTCAAAATTAGGTGAACGCTGCCTGAACAAGAATCATCAAAACAAAATAAAGCTATAAGAGAATTAGCATACAATAGTAAGCAACTGAAGCGTTGCAAGTACTTAGGAATAAGCAGTCCTCAAATTCTGTATGAAACACCCAGCTGTTTCCCTGTATATTATGACCCCTGTGGGATGTTTCTTGGAGGTCAGTATTTTCCTTGACAGATGCCAATCCAGTTTGGAGATGCGTGCAAAACCCCATCCTGTAGGTTTCTCAAAAGATTTTGTAACCACCTTCTGCTGGATGTGTAGGCATAGACATTTTATGTGTTATATGCTGCTACATTTTGTACAGACATGAAGGATCTACAGCTGTTGCTGGCTGTCAGACAGATCTGGCTATATTCAATTTCTCAGACACATCTGAGCTGCATTTTCTCATTGTACTGTCACTGATCAAAATGCAAAGTTTTATTCAACAAGAATATGCACAACTGAATTTATCCTTAATTTCAGTTAAAACCAGGATTCACTAATGCAGCAGGTGTAAGCAGACTTGAGTTCACGACCCGTGCTCTTTAATGAACTCCTAAGTAGTCTCCCTGATCTTTTATGAACATAATACTGCGGGGTGGGTCACTGTGCCAGTGACTTCCGGAGATATGTTACCGTAAGACTTCGATTTAAAGACTTATTTCCCTTCCATCTACACTGAATATCAGTTTCAGATAGCAAACACTTAGCTAAGCCCTTTTTCCATAAAGATCTTGCTTGTATTTTACATGCTTTTCTCAGCTTCTTTATTTAGCAGTGGGTTTAGTGGAAATGTTGCTTAAGTCAATAAGGTCAGTAACTCATCTGTTTTAAAAGGTTTGGTATATCAAAAGAGGTGCAGTACCCTAACTAATAAACACTGAGGGAGTTTATAGCTCATGGGTTTATCCTATGTGCTGTCTAATTACAGCACAACCAGGAAGGCAGTAAATTAAAGTCACAAAATGAAGTGTTAGATGTGAGCTTTACAGCTAGAGACTAGGTAAGAGGGCAATTGCAGGTAAGCATCCACATATACCTTTAGAAAGGAAGGAACAGAAGAAATGAAGATTAAAGAAGGCTAATTTAGGTTGGAAATTAATGTCATAATCCAATTTGTTTTCCTTGCTAACACATATAGAACTAAATACGCCCATTAGCATAAGCTCTGTGTACACAGAAACCGTGTTATATGCTATTAAGCATTTTAAATGGTATTGTAACATAGCCAGGACTAGATTAAATCTCTTTCAGCTGTGTGCCTGGGCCTGATCTCAGTTCATTGGGATAGTTTGGTCCTAAATCTTCTAGAAACCCAAACGTCCTAAACCCTTAGCTGCCATTTCTGCTACTAACTGCAGAGGTATCACTTATGCTCTGCAGTCCTGCAAACATTGGAATTCCTAGTTCGGCTAGATAGTCCCTAATAAATTTCACTTGAAACTGATGGTTCAGCCCTAACAAATCTACAGTTTAGTGCAGCTATTGATGGCAGCGGATTGTTACCTAGGAATGATTTGAGCTATTGTTAACTGACCTGCAGCCTCTCCAAAAACTCTAGGAGTAGAAAGGTGCCTTCATCAAGAGTGACAAGGCTGTGATAATTTCATTTTATATACACATCTCTGGTGTCTGGAACACTGAAGCAGTGGAGGCCAGGTACAGAATCTGTATGTGGGAAATATATGAGATCTTTAGTCATATTCATGATGTTAGTAGCTATCATTCTTTCTTCCTTTAGTAAGAGTTTTAATATTTTATGCAAACACAGGATATTTTAAGAAGAAAAATGAAGCTAGACCACTTTCTATGCTAGTGCAGAAGGCTGGGAGTTCAGGGGTTAAATCTCTGCTACTTTGCATGACAGAAGACATTTTGATATATACCTTCTAGTCCTTAAATAACTGTACTAATTACTAGATTATTGAGGCCAGAGGGAAATATGAAGGCATGGTGGGACCAAAACCGAGTAATTTCAAGCTCTCTGCTAGAAGAACATACACTCACTTCATAGTTCAGTTCCAGGAATGAGATTAGCCCAGTATATAGTATTTGTGGTTAAATGTCTAATTATTTATATCATGCTGATCTATTCTTTGTGATCCAGTCAGGTTTAGGGTTTTTTTAATGTATTAAATTATTGATGGCATATCCTATAAAGTATTTGTTCATTGTTTTTAGTCTGAACTTTTGCAAACTGTCATTTTCTTTTTAAATTCCTCAAGAATTTGTTATAAAATGCAGTAGGACCTTCTCATAACACCTTACTTAAATTCCGGAAAGTTTAAGTATTACACAGTATATGAATGTATGTGTTTCACAACTTCAAGATCTCGTTTCCCACAATCCTCCTGTTTCAGAACAACTTTCATTAAAAGGATGACTCGACTTTCTGCAACAAGTCTCAACATTTCTGTTCCCATAAATTAACAAATCACTTAGAGAAGAAACCTACAAAATAAGTTGTTTCTCAAGAGCCTGGGTGAGGCTTACCCTTGGAAAGCACCACTGCAAGCCAAGGACAGTATGTATAAATGCACTTCATTGAGTACATTTTTCACTCCATGGAGACCCATCAGTCCTCCAGGCAGATTCCTCCCACGTTTTCTCAGCACACCCATAAATCTTGAAATCCCTCCCACTGAAAAAAAAAAAAAAAACCAACAATAAAACAACAAATTATACTTACTCCAAGGTAAGCAGAGCAAGTCAGCTGATACAGCCAGGCAGATCGGCTTTTATTAAAGACAGATGAATATGTAGGTTGATCCTTGAGAAAACGTCACAAGCTTCTTGCTGACAGTGATGAAGTCTTTTGACAGTTGGGTTTTATTATTTGCAATGTCCAGACTTTTCATGTTCAAAAAGAAAACACAAGCTTTCTGAAATCAATGGAGTTGGGGAAAAGAAGTGTCCTTAAAAGGACAGATCCTCAGTACCTACCACAGGCTGAGCAAACAAACCTTCCAGAGGAAGTCTTCATTTCCAGAGCTTATGGAGATCCCTGTAGCAAACAGTGCTGACAAAGTGTATCTACATCATCCATTCATTAATCTGCATTATTTCTTTTAGTGCTTCTCCTGTTGAAGTCAACTCTGTGATTGCAGTGTATTTGCTTTGGAAGGTTTTCTGCTGTATCATGCACTAGGGAGAAATAACTGTTGAGTACAATTTAACTCTCTAAGCTGAGGGGAAAAAATGAATAGCAATTATTCCTGCTTGCTTGCCTTTCAGGAAATGTGCATTTTAAAGGCTCATGTAACTATAAAAGCAGTTGCATGCTGAGCAGTTTTGAAAGATTTTTAAAAGGTTTGAAATTCATGATATTTACTGCCTCACAAGGACCACTGACAACTAGGATGGGTTCAGATCCACTGTTTACTTTTCCTAAATCAGATGTGATTGAAACAGGGAACAGAAGTCTGAATCTCATGAATCATTGCTAACATGGTTTCTCTGTATCAGGATTGTAAACATTTGCATTATTGGAAGCTTTCATGCATAAGAGGATTCTCTCGTACACATTGCGTTATCTGCTAGTCAACAAGTCTGAAAGATACTCAGATGCAGAAAATTCTTCCATCCTAATTGGAGTACTAATTATTTGTAGCCATGAGTTTCTTCCCTAGATTGGAAAAGCACATAAAATATCCTCCACTTCCAGGAGTGTTTTAACATAAATCAGGTACAGAATAATAGAATAATTTTTGCTGGAAGGCACTTTTGGAGGTCATTTAGTCCAACCTTCTACTCAAGGCAGGTGTGGCTTCACAGTCAAATCAAGTTACTCAGTGCTTTTTCCAGTCAACTTTTGAATATTTTCAAAGCAGCTGGGCACTCTGTTCTGGTGCTTAACCATTCTCATTACATTTATTGTCCTTATATCTAGTCAGAATTTCCATTGCTACAAATTATGAATGTTGCTTCTTATTCTTCTCAGATAAGAATCTGTCATCTTTCTCTATAACCATCATGAAGTTATTGAAGAAATAAGTTAGATTCCCTTTAGGTTTTTCTTCTCCAGGTTAAACAAACCTGGGTCTTTCAGTCTGTCCTCATATGTCCTGTGTTTCAGGCATCTGCCCACCTCATTGGACCTCTGCTGGACTTTCTCTAACTTTTGAATGTAGCTCTAATACTGGGGGAATATGACAAAACTGGGCACAATACTCCAGATGAAGCCTCATGAGTGCTGAGTAGGGGGTGATAATCTATTTTCTCAATCTGCTGGCTACTCTACAGCTTATTAGTGTGTACATACTTAGTCTTAATTTCTGCAATGCCACACAATTTCTTGTGTTCAATCACAGTCCCTCATGACTCCCTGCAGAGCTGCTCCCTAATCAGTGCGTCCCCATGGGCTTTGCATTTGTTTTCATTGAACTTCATAAGATTTCTGCAGCTGACTCCTCCGGCTTGTCAAGGTCCCTCTAAGTGGCCATTCTGAGAATCTGAAGAAGGAGCATTCCATTCCATCATCTAGTCTGTTGATGAAGATATCAGACACTAACTTCTTCAGTATCAGCTCCTAAGGAATGCCTCTCGTACCTGTCTGCCAGTCATACTTTCAACCATTGAGCAACACTCTTTGAACACTGCAGTACAGTCATTCTTTCACTCACAGTCCACCCATCCAGTCCTTAATCTCTTAATCTGGCTACAAGGATGCCATGGGACATTCTGTCAAAAGCAGTGCTAAAGTCAAAGTAAAAGACACTCCCTCTCAGTCACTGAGCCAGTCATTTCATCATAGAAGGCAATCAGGTTGGTCAGGCCTGATTTATCCTTGTAAATCTGTGCTATTTTCTCCCAGGCACCTTCTTGTTCTTCATGTGTCTGGAAATGGTTTTCAGGAGGACTGTCTCCATAAGCCCTTCCAGGAGTAATATGAGGCTAACTGGCCTGCTGTTCCCTGGATCCTTCATCTTGCCTCTTTTGAAAATAGCTGCAACATTTGCTCTTTTCCAGTCATTAGGAAATTCCCATGGCCATAGAAGACAGTTCCCTGTCAGCAATACCGACCATACAGCCTGGTGTTGATCCACAGGCTCCACAGCTCCTCTCTGACTGCTTCCCCTTGACCAACAGTTTCTCCTTGCTCTTAATTCTAACCCTAAGGACCATGTACTGACCCTTGATCTACTCAAGGTCTCCATTGGCAGATACCCACATGGACAAGCAGCAATCAGTAGTAGCACTGATTCCTGGATGAACTTTGGTGAAGTCTCCACAGTATTCCAGATTTGGGCCCCAGATGAGCAGCAAGTCTCCCAAGACAGCAAATCTAATTGGAAGATGGCTTTCACTGTCCCTCACAGAAAGACCATCATTACCTTTCCTCTCTGAGTCACTGGATCCATCATCCAGGTCAAGCATGAACAGTCTGGGTGCCTCCACAGCAGCACCCATTCCTCCTCTCCTGCTTCCAGACCCCATTTTTCCAACCAAACATGTCTAAGGAGAAACACCCCTTTTTGTGCTGGAAGTCACCATCTTCCAGCTCCCACTGTGGCTGGAGTCCCTGTCCTCCCTCCACTTGAGCACAGTCACTGGCTGTCCTTCCTTCTGCACAACACGGGGCTCGGATTCTTGTCCCCACAGGGTCTCTGCAAATAAACTGTTGACCTCCCAGTCATCCTCCCTGTTGTGACATGATCTGTTCTCCTCCTCCCTCTGCGCACTGACTAGGTGGTCCATTGATGTCTCCAGATCACAGCTGCTGGAGGTGAGGCTGTGGTTGCTCCAGCCCTGGCCTCGACACTACCATTCCATTCAGGCCGAGGCCTCACAGCTCTGTCCTCCTCCAGCACATCTACCTGGGTTAATTGCAATGTTTAATCCCCTTTAAAAAGGTTTGACATTTTTTGTTATCTTGTTTGCTGTCTTGTTTTAAAAAATTTATTTCAAGTTTTCCAGTTCTTGTATTAAAAAGAATGTGTGTGTATATATATATATACACATATGTATGTATACACTCATGCGTGCACACATACACACAAACTGAAGTTTTCTGATTAAAGACAGAAAATGAAGTCAGTTGTGAAATTACTACTTCTACAGTACTGGGTAAATCGTCGTCTTCTGCTTCCAATCTTTTAACCTTGTGTACAAAGACTGTAAAAAGGCACACAGTATAATAATCACTTATTGAGGTTACAAATTTCTATGTGAGAAATAACTTCAGGTCCTTTCATGAAGTGTCTCATGAATTGTTACCCTGAAGCTATTTCTACATAAGTTCTGAATTTCCTACCTTTCTGTTCTGACAGTTTTTGAAGCACTCTGTAACATGCAGCATCCAATCTAGAAAAACTCTGCACTCTGGTAAACGTTTAATGTGCATTTTAATGCCCAACCACTTTCAGCTTTTCAGTTTCCTAGGTCGAAATTAACATCAAAAATGGTTTTACTTAAGTTCCTTCTCTTACCACAATTTGTATTCTTCACCAATGCACATTAAACAGTTCATAAAAATGCATCATGGACTCATTTAAAGTATGTGATTAACTGCTAATATGAGACATTAACTTGCAGTGCTTTGATAGAGATGATCATGTACAATTATATTTGATGATGGTAATTCATAATTATCATTTTTGTTACATTTCAAAAATACAGTATGGCAACTGCTAGGTATGCAAAACTTCTGTATAAGTTTAAGAAATAACTGCTGACGTAAGGCTGGCTGTCCTGTCACTACACCATGATTGATCGGTCATTTAACTCTTCTCAGCTCTGCCCATCACAGCACCTCTTGGACTGCTGAAGGGTCTTGTAGCTAAGCTATATTTATAACATGTAACAGACTTTTTGCTCCTATCCTTTTATGTTGAAATTAAATAAAATAATTGACACTATCAATTCAGTCATTTTACTGGTTTTACTCAAAACACAATTTTGCCTAACGAACCCTTGTATGCAAGAAAAATCTAAGGCTCAGCTCACGTTCAGGTGTAACTACAGACACCACATCTGATCCATGGGGAAAGCTGAGAAAAATAGGAAACTTCTGGACCACATTATGCAAGTTTCTCTGAAACTTAATGTATGACTCATTATCTCTCTCCGTTCTGGAAGAGATACATAGACCAGAAAGAGAGATACAGGTAAGCAGGGCTTTAATAGCATTTAAACTCCCTCCTTCAGATTTATCAGTAAATTTTATCTGTATATTATCTCAGATAGAAATTTCCCTTAAAAAAATTCCCTTCATTAGGTGAAAGAAAGACTAAGGCCTCAAGACTGAAGAGTAGTACTTCAGGTTTCTTCTGGTTTTCCTTTTACTGTGTCTTACAGCTCACCACAAATAGTTTGCTGCAATACTAATGTTTCAAAATTCAAACTACACTGATGGTGCAGGGAGATTATATCGATGATGGTTAGGATATTAAACAATTTTTAATTGTTGTAATGTTTAGTAATTGCTTGGGACATTTTGAAAAGAAACAATCTTTTCTTTTTTTTGAAAAGTCCAATTTCTGGGGGAAAAAAAATTAAAGGATCTGTTGTGATTAATTTATTCACTCATAATATAGGGTGCAAGTTAACAATTTGTCAAAAAAGATTTAAAAAAATTATTTTTTATGACTTTTCATTTTAAAATTTATAGTTATTTTAGTATAAAATGTGCAAACATTGGGGAATAAAATTATTAATCTCCGTACAGAATCCTTTGCTTCATGTAGTTATACTTGCAGAGGGAAAATACATGTATTTACAGAGAATGTACTATTGGACCTGAATAGTGAACCATGATGTCTTTTAAATGAGGGAGAAATCTGGAAGATGTTTTTTGTTTTTTAAAAGTCTTTGTAGTAAGGAAAATAATTCTTCTGGTATATTGCTGCCAGCTTTTTGTATTGGCAGTGTTCTTTCTCATATAATTAATTAAATACTTAAAGTGGTGAGAAAGCAAAAAAGGCATAAATTCTTGATAGTGATCGACATGCTTACAAGTGAAGAGGAATACCGTGGTTCAAATTTCTGCTCTGAAAAAGGTGGTCATGAAGTCACCATCTGACAGTTATGAAACTTTGATGTCCACATACTCTTGCAGTCAATCTGCACTCTGCTCTCTTGCTACTCTGCCAAGGTTGTAACAAGTTACAGGATCCCCTTGAACGTAGGTCTAAAAATTATATTTTAAACAGATCTTTAGGTGGCAATTGCTATGTAGAAGGCCTCTGAAAGACCTATGCAAAAGACCATAAGGAAGAGGAAAACTGGTCCTAACAAATGAAGCTTATTTGGGAACGAAATAAGCAAACCTTGGAGGAAGGCATCGAAACGAGTTTTTGCCTCATGCTCTGGGTTACTCTGCCTGCACTGAGCGGTGATAGACAGACTTATCCAGAATGTAGAGAGTGCAAAAGGAGTGTTTGAACAGCATCCGTGCATCCTCAGTTCCAAAAGGTGTTGCACATAATTCTCTGTATTGGCTTGCAGGAGGATGTGGCTTAGTTAGAAGCTGTATTTCCTTACACCACGAGGACAGCAAAGAGATAGGTTGACCATGTTAGTCATGGGACCAACTGATTTATCTTGCCCCTGCATTCTTCCTTTTTGTAGTGCAAATCAAGAGGCAGACACAATTAAACTCTTCACTTTAAACTTAGAATTAATTTTTCAATTATTTCTAACAAACTGTTGGTCCATTTACATGTATATCAGGTTCTTTACACACAGACTATAACTGCTGTTAGCTGTGAGAGTAATAACATTGAGGCAGCTCCTATGGGGGAAAAATGTTAGCATTCAGCTTTCTAATTATTAACACAATTAATCTTCTCTCTTGCTGTTTTTAGAATTCCAATCAAACTATTTAAAAATTTAGAACCTGCTCCATGGGAAAAGAAATCTTAATTGGTCAGGATGTGCAGATTTTCTGCACGTAATTGAGGGTTCAGGTTAACTACTCCTTGCCAATGCTATTGTGAACTAGCGAAGTTGCTCCTTCTATTTCCCCTTTAATAGAGCAGGAGCGAAAAACCTGGGTTTAAGTCCCCAAAGAGTATTTGCAAATGTGAGGTGATTATAATAATTATCCACAGGATCTGTGTGCACAACAGCAGTATAAAAATGTTGCAAGTTGCATGCGTGACTAAAAATGGAACCATTCACGACTTAAAGGTCACAAAGGTAAACAGTGTTATGATAAAGGTCTCAAAATCACTTGAGTCGTTTAGCCTGCTTAAATATAACAGGCATCTTTCTATTTTTCTTTTTTTCTTTCTTTTTTTATGAGGACAGTTCCCAATGCAGGTAAATAGGAGTAAGCATTTAAAGGGGAAAAAAAAGCAAGGTAAATAAATAGCAAATAAATTTAAAAAAGAAAGTTTGCACATGAAACACCTCCCAGATTAGTCCATAGGTGATTCTCCTTTTCTGACTTTCTTTTTCCTCATACAAATTCCTGCCAAGTTCTGCTTTGATGCTAACAGAAAATCATACAACTACTGATGAGAAGACTGAGTTACAACCAGGGAGCTAATTTTATGCATTAAACTGAAGTACGGTCATGGGGAATTTCTTAAAACCATGCACAACACAACTGCAGCAATGCTAATGACAAACACCCTCGCGCTGAGAAATTACGCAGCCTATGACAAGAGGGGAAACCCTGTCTCCCACACACTCTGCCAGGGAATTTTTGCCATTGCCTGCAAGGGCAGGATTTCAGCCAATAATTTCAACATCAGCAGCAGTAGGGCTTCATCCTGTAGTCGGATCACACAGCGATAGCCTTGCACTGTCTTTGTACACGAGGCCATTTTGTGAAAGAGCTAGTACTCACAGGGGAGAAGGGGGAAGGGGGTAGTGGTATGTTTCTTCTTAGAGCAGAATTTCCACAGAGATTAAGTTGAAAGAGCTGCTGCACAGGAAAAATTAAATGTTTGAGTTTTAATACGAAGGCTGCAACCTGAAGAGCATAACAGGCATCT
Source organism: Phaethon aethereus (assembly GCF_964289735.1). Classification (NCBI taxonomy): domain Eukaryota; kingdom Metazoa; phylum Chordata; class Aves; order Phaethontiformes; family Phaethontidae; genus Phaethon; species Phaethon aethereus. The sequence goes on from NC_138582.1 coordinate 157,863,776, forward strand.
TAGCTTTACAAGCTGCCCTTTTCTGAAGACCATCTATGCAAGTTGCTATTTAATTCAGTTTTAAGCTGAAGACTTACAAAATCTTCATGAAAATCTGATTGGATGGAATGAGTAAGCTTCATACCACAGTTGCCAAACTTTTCCATTCATGACTCCACTTCTATTTGCACTTCCAGGCTTGCTTCCAGATTTCCTAGTTTGGGAAATGCTGCTTTGAGACCTCGAATTAAAAGCATATGTTGAGATTTAGCCTGACCTTTAGAAATCGCAAAGTAGTTGCAGGAGATGATGAGCGGGTAATAGATGGAGGCGCAGAAAGAGTCAATAAGAAACTTTTTCCCACCCACAAAAAAAAATTTCATTCTAATCCCTTTTTTAAACTGTGTTTTCTTTTTTAAATGAAGCTTCCAGCATTCTGCTTTGTGTATGCATTTGTATGTGTTGATTTATCAATTTTCCCATTGCTCATTAATAACTTTGTACCTGTTGGTCAATTTATAACAAGAGCAGAGCTCTCATTCCTCCCAATTGCATAAAAATAAAGGTCAAGTAAAGGAAAAAGGATTTTTTTGTGGTGTCCCCCCTGCAGAGTGAGCTTTTACCCTTCACTTGTCACTAGAGAATTCATCTTTCTGAGAAGTCCTTTGGAGATCCTACCTCCGGAGCAGCACCGCTCACTTGTACTTTATTCTTCTTCTAGCACCAAGGAATACATCTGTAAGACATAAAGCCACAGGAAACCAGGCTTTCTCAATTCCTCCACCCAGGAAATATGCATTATTAATTAATATTGGGCTGGTGCCTAGAGGCTAAATGTGACACAAATATGGCAGTGCTGGGCTGGATACCAGTAGAGGGAAGCCAGAGGGTTCAGCAAGGTCAGGTAAATTAAGAGAGCAGATCTTGCTGGTCCCACAGTGTCTGCTGGTGCCTGGAAGCATACACTGGGGTGGTTAATGCATGATAATCCCTTTTGGACACACTGTAAAGAAAACTGCCAACTGAACTGCCTCAAGCCACCAGGAGACAAACTGAACCAGTTCTGATGGTGATTGCACACTGGAGGAATCTATAAAGGCCCTCTGTTTGTGTCTCCATAAAACACTTAGACAAAAATATTTCAGAGCATGATTTGCGAATCCTTCGTCCAGTCTCTTGGTTTCTGCAGCAAATGCCTGTAAAACCAGATGCTCGGTCTAACATATGTAGTCTTGTCCTTCAAAACTTAATTAAACTTACCAGCATAAGGTGACTCTTTACTTTGCCAGTGAACAGTATTTTTGTACTCTGTATCAGTTTCCATCTTTGAACTGTTTTTCTATAAAGGTAAAATTCAAATAAAAAATTGGAATTAGAGGTTTAAAATTGTGCTACATTTTACACTAACATCGAAGCTACAGACATTGTAATTTAGCATCACCTGATGTCATCACCCAACGAACATCCATTTCTGCAGCTGTTTTGCTCAATAACCATAATAATATAGTTGTTAGATATAAGTAGCACACATCAGCTTTGGCAGAGCAAAAAAAGGATGCCAAGCTAAGTACCTGATAAGCTTTCACATTCAAGTGTTTGCATGTAATATCAGTATTTCTCTAATGCAAATGACAGTAGATGACAGCTGTCACTTAAGTGCATATGCTGCTCCGAATGAGAAGGAGCTCCGGAGAGGTGAGTTTAAGAACAATTTTTATTACACCAGTGACTAATTTTTTTTTTTTTTTTTCTGGACTAGAGGGAGGGAATCTCTTTGATGTCCACAAGTGATGGGGAAAAATTACAGTAATGATTAAGGAAAGAAGTAAAACAAAAGATTAAGCCTGAGGTTTTCAGTAGAGCCTAAGGGAGCCAACTTAGTTCAAAGGCCTCTAATTCCTTTAGGCTTTTTTGAAATTCCCAGCCTGAGCACCACATTGCGACACTGATGACTGCAGTTACTCAACCAAGAAGTCACACTAAAAGGAAGCTTGAGTAAGTCGAGCACTCCACGAGACTGCATTTTAAACAGAATTATAGTTGTAAGTGCTTCATGAGATCTAACTCTGTTCCCTTGCTTTACAAGGGCCCTTTGCACCACCGCTCCACCGTCCGGGCATGCGTGCACACACGTCCCCCACCATTCAGCTCAGATCCTAATTGGAACATTTCTGGGTTTAAACTAAGATTTACTCGAGATTGTGGTTGGCTGCTAAGGAAAGTTAAAAATTACTGCAGTACCTCTCAGAAGGATATACTAGAAAAGTTTTCTCTAGATTTTTTTGGTCAATCTCATCCTGACTATACCTTCACACAGACCTCATGGCACACTGTAAAAGCAGGAGCCCATGGGACCACTGAATAAGAAACTCTTTTCTGAAAGAAGTGAAAAAGTGTTCTGATGGACTTAGATACACCACGACATATTGTACCTTCTATATCCACGCAGAGCAGAACTGCAGTCCATCTCATAGGTGCCAGGTACCTTGGACTTACTTCACACAGACACAAACTGTTTTGTGTAGAACATTCACAGAAGGTCAGCTGCATCCAGAACATGTTGGACCTGAAGCAATGTGTTACATAATTAATCAGTGCATGAAAAAGGAAACCTAATGTACAAAAAAAATCAGCTTTACTGTGAATTCATAGGGCATGCAGGGTAGGTTAGGTGTGCAATTATCATGCTTGCTTATTGTAGAGCTGATCCGCACATGTGTGGGGAAGAAAAGCCAGAATTTCTCTGGCAGCCTAAGTGGAAATAGTTCTTACAGAACTTTCCCTGGAAAAGTCAGGGAAATGGATAAGATCCTCAAAAATTTCCTGCTAGAAGAAGTGGACATGTATTATGAAACATGTACAGTAGGACTGCGACTTGGGATCAAGGAGAGAATGCATCTCATGGGATCCTGGTAGTCCAGGATCCAAAATGTTGGGAAAATGGTTGAGACATATTACTGAGTTTTGTCTTTTTATACACAAGTATTCATTTTGTGAATGTCCACCTTCATTACAGATGTTAGATTCCTTACTTAGAACATCTTTAGGAACATTTTATAACATATTTAAATTGGTGGGATTTTCCTCCCTTCCAATTTTCCACTGTCTGATTGAAAGGATGAGCCAGTTAAAGCCTTTCAACCATAATCTTCTGCTTTACATGCACAAGACATAACACCTACAGCTGAGAGATGGCCATCTTCAAGAAATACCAGAGCAACCTGGGACGACTACTCATGAAAAATTACAAGAGGGAAGGTATGCTGAATCTGTCACGACCACTTTTTTTGCAGAATTTCAAGTATAGCTTTGCTTAGTTAGCATGATCTCCAGCATCACATGTAACTGTTCTTGGCAGGCTGGTTATTTGAATATATGTATAACTACACTGTAGAAAACCTGAGCACTTTCAGGTTGTTCCTGTTCCCATTTTATATACCTTCCTTTTTTTTTTTTTCTTTTCTCATGACATCTGTCATTTAAAATATCACAAGAAAGAGGCTAACACTCAGATTATCTTCCTGTAGGCTGTTCATTCGCAGAGAAAAAATACTTTAAATTCAGATATTCTGTATTTTCTATTTCCTTCAATATTTGGCTCTTTTTCTTTCTTTCCTCAAACTTATTTAAAAATAAGACTTTTTTATTCTTGCTTGAAATCACAACATTTGCTAAAATATTCAAATTTTTGGCACTTAATTTTGTCTCATTTATATAAACAAAAATAATAAGAATGTATATTTCCTTTTTTCCTTCAATAGTTTAAATTTTCTTCATACAAAAATAAGAGCCTTCAAAGTTCAGACAATAAAAATAATGTATCTTATTCCATTCTATAAATTCTTGAGAGTAGGTCAGTGTGTACAGTAGAAGAGGCAATGTAATTGTCTTATACCATGTGTGGCTGAAGTAGAACATTACCCACTAATCATGTTCACAATCACTAATAGACAAATAGCATCAGATATGCATGAAGCTTGGACAGGTACTGGCAAATCATGTAGGATTGTTTGTACTTGGGACAGATTGAAAGTTATATCTCTTGCCTCATTATCTGGAAGGAAAATTTCCACACACACACACCAGAAGGATCAAAACAAAGAATTTGAATGAGATTTTGATATCAATAAATTTTGGTAATCAGTTCTGATCTGTGACATGTCATATCATAAACTCACAGAGATTTGCTGCGAGTATTTTCCCCCCATTATTGTAAATGTTGGCCTCTGCAGCTTTCTGAGAGATCAAAATAAATGCGAAGGTAAAATTTTCATCTCTTCTCAGGCAATACAGGTCTTGGTATTAGCCCGTACTAAGTTCTCTTCTGCGTTTCCACAGTACACTGCTTTACATGCGTTTGTAGATACTGATTGGTCAGCGTTGTTTCTCGTTATAGCTGCCTATTAATGATTCTTTAGGACAGTCATTGTCTGATGTATAAATGAATTAATAATAACCCAGTAGAGAAATTCTGTAGTCACAGCTAAAGAAAATATTAAATACATCAGAGAGAAGGAGGGAAACGTATACTCGGTATGAAATGAATCATAAATAACATCCTAACGAGCACATAACCAGGTATTAAAGGGTTTGCTTTTGACTGAACATTAATGCCTGAAAGGGATCTGGGAATGACGTCATTGGCTGCCCTATTCATGATGGTTATTTTATAACTCATATCTCTACAGCAAACGTTTGCAGCTCATTGTAGAATCACATGTTTCCAAGGGATGTAACCATTTTAAGGAGAAGAGGGCATGTTTTGAATATCAAAAACAAGTCAAATTTTGAAACTATCCAAAGTGTCTAAAGCTTTATATATTTAGTTTATAAATCCATATACCTGTATCTCCACAATAGCTACAGTTTCATAGGTTCAAGAAAAACATTAACATTTGAACTAAATGAATAATTTAAAGCTTCTAATGTCACAGACATTTTATTTTTCCTCTAGAACCAGATTACAATCTTCTAGAATGATTTTCAATGTGATTCTTAATATTATTATTTCTTGATGGCTTTTATACCTTTCATTTTATCTTTGTGTGCTGACCAAAAGTGGACCTTTGCATAACTTATATTTTTACTTTGACTGCAGGTGAAATCTGTTTCTATGCAAAGGCCTGATAAGAACAAGGCATATGTTAAACTTGATATGTTTAAGTTTATGGAAAATGAGGTAGGGATGCATAAATAACATGTAGATTTGGGAACTGGATCAAAAGCAAAAACAGTAATATAAAAAAGAATATGACATGATCTAAACAATTTTTTTCTTCCCAAACTAAGAAACACACAAGTAAATACAAAGTAAATTTCAGAAAAAAATGTTTGATGTCAGCTATTTGTTGAAAAATCTAAGGACATCCAATTATGATTTATAAAACTGCCAGAGGATTCTCCCTTTTACATAGTAACATATTTGCTCATTCCCTGTTGTTTCCTTACCAGAACAAGCCTCAGACCAATAGTTTTCACTATTCAAAACCATGCTGAAATACCAGCCTGGAGAGTCATTCTCATGTATCTTGATTTTTTCTGCAGCTCTGGGTTCCCAGGCTTGCCCAGCATCAAGCAAAGTGGTTTGGACCTTAAACAGTACTTGAGCTAAAGACCAAAACAATAAGGATGAGTGCTGGATGAGTGCAAAGCAATAAGCTTGTTGTTCAGGCCACTTACCTTAGAAGATTTTTAATCTCTCTTCAAAGCCACTTGTAATTATTTCTATAGAGTGGAAAGATATCAAGCCAAATCCTTCTCTCTAAATTGGAGAGATATGGATTTGATGGGTGGACAATGTTGGGTGGATGAGGGATTGGTTGGATGGTCACATCCAGAGTGTAGTGGCTCAATGTCCAGATGAACATCAGTGATGAGCTGTGTCTCTCAGGGGTCCCTATTGGGACCAGAACTGTTTACTATGACATAGACAGTGGGATTGAAGGCACCCTCAGCAAGTTTGCAGATGACACCAAGCTGAGTGGTGCGGTTGACATGCCTGAGGGAAGGGATGCCATCCAGAGGGACCTGGACAAGCTCAATGCACGGGCCTGTGTGAACCTCATGAAGTTCAACAAGGCCAAGTGCGGGGTCTTGCACCTGGGTTGGGGCAACCCCTTGTATCAGTACAGGCTGGGGGATGAAGGGATTGAGAGCAGCCCTGCCAGAAGGACTTGGGGATATTGGTGGATGAAAAGCTGGACATGAGCCAGCAATGTGCGCTCGCAGCCCAGAAGGCCAACTGTCTCCTGGGCTGCATCCAAAGCAGCGTGGCCAGCAGGTCAAGGGAGGGGATTCTGCCCCTCTACTGCGCTCTGGTGAGACCCCACCTGAAGTCCTGCATCCAGCTCTGCAGCCCTCAGCACAGGAAAGACATGGACCTGTTGGAGCAGCTCCAGAGGAGGCCACCAAAATGATCAGAGGGATGGAACACCTCTCCTGTTAGGACCAGCTGGGAGGGGAGGGGAAGGGAAGGGACCTCAATTCAAGGGGAATAGTGTCAGTCTCAGCTGTGTGCAATAAAAGGGCAATACAATGAAATATTTCTAAAATTCCTGCTGAGAGATTTACAGAATAACATTTCTTTCTTTGGGGATCTTCACCAAATGTCGGCTAATTATTCCTGACATTTATTCTGAGGTCCCATAGTGAAGAAGCACATGACCAGCAAGATTTAAGAAACTAATAATAGCCAGGTTAAAATATTTACTGACTTGAACCTTGGAAGGTAGAGCCAGAGGGTTCCTCCCATACCTGAGAAAGTTGCAGCTGTGCTGTTGTATACCTTGGAGACATCAAAGATAAAAACAAGTACTAGATGCTATAAACCCTCAGTGCAAAGTCTACTTAATGTTTGCATACTGCACGCCAGCTTTGAGAATAGTGTGCTGGCTTATTTTCAGTGTCTAAGCTGCAGTGCACTTAGTATATTACCAGTTTCTTATTTGTATATATACCATGATGCTTCAGTACGTCTTACAGTAGTTATTTAAGGGAACCTGAGAGGATTGTATTAAGTAGACCATTGATTATGATGTTTATTTTTTTTCTTGAAATATACATGACTACTAACAGAAAGAAAAATTATGGATTTAATAGAAACATTAAAAATTAATAAAATATTCATAATAATTTTGTTTAACTTACATTGACAATGTTGATTTATTTAACTTTCCTTATTGATATAAAATATCTAGATCTCAAATAAGAAAAAGGCCTCAGAATTAGATATTGGATTTAGATAGAAGATCAAAGTCCATGAAATGAAGGGACTTGCTACTGACATGCCATTAAAGCTGCATCGAAGTATAAACAATAAGGACTTTGCAGTAATGTAGAGACTGAGGACAGTTAATGTTTTGTCTCACTTGAGACAGCCATTTCATAAATATCAGCAAAATGAGACACATGAGCAAAGGAACAGAGAGGATAAGCAGCTGCCATGGGAGCATCTACCGTCTAAGGCCAAAGACAGCTCCTGAGCTCTTTGTTCTGACATGGCCATCAGGCAAGGAGAGGGCAGGCCTGGGTTGTCTCATGCACATGTCTTAAGCATAAAGAATTTGTGATTTCTCCACTATTCCTTGATTCATTTCTGATGCCTGTGAAGCATCTATCCTGTTCTTCACTTCTGATATTTCATCAGTAGCACAAGGTTTGAAACTGATATCCAGACTGAAAAGTTAAAAATATTCCTTTCCTGAAACGTTGAAGCATCACAGTTCTTGAAAGCCAAAATTCGAAGAAAGTATCAATTCAGTTTACTCAAAATATTTTGTTTTGACAGCTTTGAAACACTGACTACGAAGTTAGGGCACTTCTTCTTTTACTATAATTAACATCAACAAACACTCTAATAAAATCAGACATATTTATTATAAAAACTACACCATAAAAGCTGGAAAAATGTATTTGCTTTCCCACTTTGTGTATGGGGTGTTAAAATCAATAAGTCAAATCAATCATTATAATCCATTTCAGGCATGCCAATAAGCCTATTTAATTTAAAAAAATCAAGCATTTTGCCAGAAAATTTCTAACAAGATTTACCAGTAGTGGAAACTTGTGATGTCTTACATGTGGCTGAAATAACTCCATGATCATTGTAATTTCACTGAATTAAAAATTGTCACAAATCCTAAATTAATTTTAAAGACACAACTGCTGTTATAGTTGAGACTATGTTATATAATAAAAATGGTTTCCTGTGTAGATTCATAGAATCACAGAATCATTAAGGTTGGAAAAGACCTTTAAGATCATCAAGTCCAACCATTAACCTAGCACTGTTAAGTCCACCACTAAACCATGATCACATCTACACACCTTTTAAATACTTCCAGTGATGGTGACTCCACCACCTCCCTGGGCAGCCTGTTCCAATGCTTGACCACTCTCTCAGTAAAAAAATTTTTCCTAATATCCAATCTAAACCTCCTTTGGTGCAACTTGAGGCCATTTCCTCTCATCCTATCACTAGTTACTTGGGAGAAGAGACCAACATCCACCTCACCACAACCCCCTTTCAGGTAGTTGTAGAGAGCGATAAGGTCTCCCCTCAGCCTCCTCTTCTCCAGACTAAACAACCCCAGTTCCCTCAGCCGCTCCTCATAAGACTTGTGCTCCAGACCCTTCACCAGCTTCGTTACTTTTCTTTGGGCACGCTTGAGCACCTCAATGTCCTTCTTGTAGTGAGGGGCCCAAAACTGAACACAGGATTCGAGGTGCAGCCTCGCCAGTGCCGAGTACAGGATCACAATCTCTTCCCTAGTAATTCAGTAGAAATTACTCAATTCCAGTGAGATACTGATCACATAATTGGTTAGTGAAATCCTCTGATTTAATAAACATAAATAAAAAGCTAACCATGTGACTTAGATTCATGTACTCTCCATCAATTTCACCACATATGAAAGGTGATCTGTTCCCACAATATGCAGAGATCAAGGAAGCCTTAGCATTCAGGGACACAATCAGTGAAAGACATCCTAATCTGGAGTACTACCAGTCTCAGAGAGATTACCTTTTTTTTTTTTCTTTTCCTAATATTTTAAAAACTCATCTCTCAGATTCTACTTGCATATAATGTTGCATTTAGAAAAGAAAAGTTGTAGAATTAGTGAAAGAAGTTTATTTCTCTTGATAGCGTACTCTAGAGAAAAACAACTGTAGAATACGTTTGTTATGCAGCTTGTAGGGTGACACCATTTTAGGTATCTTCCTCAGCAATGCTTCTGTATGCATAAAATGAGAGGACACCTTCAGGATGTCTTATGCATAATCTTTTATTTTCCAAATGATTCATATCAACATGAAATCTGCAATGTTGTTTCACCTACTATTTCTCTTGTGCAGGAAATGATGTAATTTTATTTGGGAAGAGTAGCCCAAAATTGATAAGTTTTCACCCAATATGTCACAAACTCATGGCTAGTCTCTGAAATCTTCAGGGAAACCTATGCTACTTTAGAAAATACAAAAGTACGCAAATAAATAATGTTTTTGAATGTAGAGGTCTATGTTTCATTCCCTAAAAATCCACCCTTACACAAATGTTTAGCGAAACTTTAATCTTGTAACTAGTTTCATGAATCTGTTCCCCAGCAAAGCAGAGGGCCAGCACCAATGGCATCAAGCAATTAAGTGTTTGTGCTTGTCATTGGGGGTGTTGGTTGATCAGAAACTCAGCATGACCGAGCAATGTGCACTTGCAGCCCAGCAGGCCAACCCTATCCTGGGTTGCATCTAAAGAAGCGAGGCCAGCAGGTCCAGGGAGGTGGTTCTGCCCCTCTGCTCCACGCTGGTGAGACCCAACCTGGAGTCCTGCGTCCAGCTCTGCAGCCCTCAGCACAGGAAAGATATGGAACTGTTGGAATGGGTCCAGAGGAGGGCCACAGTAATGATCAGAGGGATGGAACACCTCTCCTATGAGGACAGGCTGAGAGAGTTGGGATTGTTCAGCCTGGAGAAAAGAAGGCTCCACGGAGACCATATAACAGCCTTCCAGTACTTGAAGAGGCCTACAAGAAAGCTGGAGAGGGACTTTTTACAAGGTCATATGTGATAGGACAAGGGGTAATGGCTTTAAAATGAAGGAGGGTAAATTTAAATTAGATATACATAATTCTTCACTATAAGTGTGTTGATGCACTGGAACAAGTTGCCCAGGGAGAAGCTGTGGATGCCTCATTCCTGGACATGTTCAAGGTTGGGTTGTATGGGTCTTTGATCAACCTGGTCTAGTGCAAGGTGTCCCTGCCCATGGCAGGGGGGTTCAAACTAGAAGATCTTTAAGGTCCCTTCCAACCCAAGCCATTCTATGATTCTATGATTCTACAATTCTAGATTCTATGATTCTATGATTACTATAGAACAAACTTCATTCAACACAAAATTTCTCAACACAAAATTTCTCATATAAAAATGTGTCTTTATAAGCAAATTAGTTTTTCTATTTTCTGGATACAACCTTGCATATATTTTGGACATGTTACTTCCTCCAGAGCCATGAGTCTTTTTGCACTGTAATCTGTACAGTTTTCAGCTGCTATGTTTTAAATTATGCTGGTGTTCATACTAAGGCTGAAATCCCAACAATGCAAACATTATCAAGAAATATAAAGGTGAAAATCTGTTCATTGGCCACTCCTTCTGAGGGTTCTAAATGAAACAAAGGTCACTCAGTCAAAGCAGAGACCTAAAAGACACAAACAATAAAGGTAACTTGGCACTTGCAATGTACCACAGTTTCCAACAAAATGCCTGAGCTGCCTACACAGAGCATGGGTCTTTAGATGTCATTTAATGTGAAGGATCAGCAGAAGTCCAACTAGCCTTCTGATTAGGGATCTGGCTCTCTAGAAAAGCTGTGTAGGCATTGCAGGGCAAACCCAGAGGCAGGTACTCCTTCCATGAAGCTTCCTTCAGGTTCAGGTGCCTGAGGCATTGCTACGCCGAGGGCTGAAACACCATCCTGCTGCTGACAGGGGTGCTCTGGAACCAGAACTGGTAGAGATGCATCAGCACAAATCCCTACACTGACTGATTAACTTTGACTAAATTACATTGATTACTGCATTAAATATTGTATCACAAGTAATTTTGTATTAAAAATAGAATGAACAGCTAGTGAATAAAAAATACAATGCCAGCTCTTCACATACGTTATGGCATGCTTTAGAGCAACAGTAGGAAAGAACAATAAAACATATTTGATATACCACCAGTAAGATAACATCACTGTGCACTTTGTAATGCTTGTGTATGCAAGATCTCCTCAGGCTTGCTATCTCCACCTACTCTCTCAAGATAGTGATGCAGTGAGCTATGTGGATGTTGCAGATAGTGTCAGTGCTAGCTCAGGGCTTTCTTCTCTCTCTCCTGAGTCACTTTGTCATGGCTAGTCTGTCCTTTCCCCTGCAACAGTGCTCATTGTCTTCTTTCAAGGGTTCTAACACCCAGGATGAAAGACAACCTTGTTCAGTGCTTTCTAGTGACTAGAAAAACATGACCTCACCTCTTCACTGAACTTTCTAAACACCATACATCAGGGAATTCTTAAATATTTAATTTTCTTTATATAAAATGTAATCACGTCCATTGGAATGATAAACCCAAATATCAGAATGGTTTAAACAATGGGATTTTTCTGTTAAAATCTGCCCAAATGAAGGATTTAATTCCCCTTTTCCTAGCTGAATATGCTTAATACTAACACCTGAAGAAATAAAGAAGATTTTCCTCTCCTTTCAGGGTGCAGCTCTTGAAGTAAGGAAGGCACATGGACATGATGAGAAATTCCAGGCAAGATCAGTGAAGGAACAGGACTTATGAAGAAGAAAGGAACCTAGATGCCCGGTATTGCCTAGAAGAAGATAATTCCACACACAGACAAGCAAGTGCTCAGTAACTCCACTGGTGGAAGTTTAGGTCAGATCCAAGAAAGATATTTTATTACCTGACTATTACAAAGTAAGTGGGAATTAGTATCCTAAACATTTTCATACATCTTGCTTCAAGTTTTTTAGGTGATTGCAGAGGCAGGCAGAAGCTTAAGGACTAAGATTTTGGCCTCACTTCCCTAAAAGGACACAGGTTGTTAGCCAAGCTGTGCTTTTGGCACCTTGCTTTGAATTATTTCAGCTGGGTTACTGAAATTTTAGGGCCCAGACTTTTGGACTTGCAGAAAAAGAAGATTGCTTTTCTTCAAGGAAGGAATTTTTTTTTTAATCTCTGTTACTGTTTTCCTCAATAGAAAAACTGTTTTCATTTATAACAACACATATAAGTTAAATGTTCTGTTGATTGAGAAATTACTTATGAAAGCATGCAATTATTTTCTTGGCTGCTTGTTTTGATTCTTTTTCTCCCTGGTTTTAGTATAGACCTTCCAGGAATTTGGAGCTTTAGAGAATATTATTTTGTTTATCGGATAATTCATTCAGCATTTCAGTTCATTGGCAAATCTTCCCTTTAAGTTTCTTGTGCCTACTATTAATCTCAAATGTACAGCACTGCAGAGAAGGTAGTTAAGCAGCTTACATGAAGGCTAACTGGCTGCAAGTACAGTCTGGTACTTCTTCTATGACAGCCTGACAAGCTTGCCTTCCTATTGAATAGCCAGGATCGTGGCTCATTTCTTAGCAATGCAGAAAATCTTCCCCTTCACCCTGTGAATACCAGTTTTGTCTAAAACAGCTTATTAAAAAGGATGAAAGCCATTGGTCTTCAAACCTATTCTTTTTTAAGCAACCCTGTCTGAAGCAACCTTCACCATGTGCCTGGCAATAAAATATAATCTTTTTTCAAATATTTTATGTACTCACTTAATGCATTTTAAGCACTTGGACTATTCAAGTGCACTGCCCTCTGTGAGGAAGTGTGGTGTCAGCCGGATCCTGCATATGCTTCTCTATAATGTTTTCACGATAACGCAAATACAAACTTCCTCCTTTTTGTCACAACCAAGCTTCCAAATTCTCACTCACAAACTTTTGTAGACACAGTTTTATTAAGAAGAATTGCAATGCAAAGGATGTGAAAAATAAGCAAAGTACGTAGGACCTGTGGCATTCCTGAAAAGTGGGAAAGCTTCAGTGGCGAAAACACATATACTTGAAAACTTATATGGCTGTTTCATCAGCAACAAAAATGATGAAGATTTATTTTCACCTTTCCTTAACCTTCTCTGCAATCCTCACAGGTCTTTCCCACATAGTCCCTGCTACCTTCACTCCTCTTGCATCTTCCACCTATTTGGCTGGGCAAGTGGCAGCATATGCTGCGACAGATTTACGGCTGCACGTGTGCTGACTGTCCAAACATACATGTGTGCTGGCTGGCCAGCTGGCTCTTTCCTCCTGAAACAAGTAAAGTACTGGATTGCAATGGCTAATGCTATTTAGGGAATGCTAATTAGGGTCGTCACTATAACCAGGAACTCATTCATGTAAAATGAGTGGGAACTTCTAATCTTTGAGACTATACCTCTGTCAGACTTGGTTATGATTGGACAACAAACTCCAGGGATGGCAACAACAGACAGACAGATGGACAGACTGTATGATCACACAAGCCTCATTTCTCTAGGATGCACAACTAAAATAATTAGCTTTTCCTTGAAATCTTGCACTAAGGGATATTAAAATCTTTTACATCCTTACTGTATGCTGATGAATGTAAAATATCTTTTCTATATACCCAGAAGTTTTTATTTCCAAGGTATGTCCAGATTTCTTCCTGAAGCCAGTGAAAATTTCAAGCATGGGAAGGGCGGCTAGGTGGAGAGATGTTCAGAAACATACCTGGATCTGAAGTAGCCTAAGGATTTTTGTACATGGTTCTATAGTGGTTTCACATCACTTCTTCTAAGAGAAGCAGAATAGCATTCATCATTCTGAAGGCAAATTCTGAAGGCAAATTTTGCCCAGAACACCCAGAGAGAAGACAGCTTTCCTGTTGATCAATCCACAGCAGAGGATTAAAATTATTCCTCTAATACATACAATGCTCAGTTTGGTGGGTTTAAATACAGTGACAGTGGAAGATTTAAGAAGCATTAGTAACAGTGGTACTGTGCATAAAAAAGTTCTGTTTAAAATGTCAATTTATTGAAAGTATTAATTCCTCTTATTTTATCCTGAATGTGTATAACAAAAGTCAGAAAGTAAAACTTGCTTAAGTTGCTGTGTCACTTTTGCCAGAGAAGCTGTAAATTCTGACTTTGCAGTGTTTGTTCTGATAAAGGGGAAGGGGAATTTTTATGGCCTGTTCTGACAGATGAGATGATGCCTACCTTTAGACATCCATCACGTATGCATTTACATCTAAGCTGGTCACTATCAAAATCTTTACAGCTAATGGGAAGAAACAAGCACATACAGGGTTTGGCTGAGCTGCTTTAGTTGTTTCTTTTAAGATAATATGAGCTGAGCCCTAGAATGGCTTATTTATCTCCATTGATTAGAGAAGTCATAAAAAAATATTTCAGCTATAAATAGTTTTGCTATAGATATAAAATTTTTGCCAAACATAGGTATTTTGATAAAGAAATATTAGCCAGATTGTAATGAAATTTGAAAGTATTTTTCATCAGTTATATTTTCCAGCCATTTCAGTGATTTTTTTACACTCAAGCTGATTCCTGTGGATACAATCAGCGTCAGGTAGACCTTGTCTCTTGCTGAGGAATAAGAAGGAATTTAGTTTCTGGTGTTTTCTCCAGTATCCTTCATAAACAGTATGTTTACATCAAGAACAAAAGAAAGAAAGCTTAAGCTCTACTTGGGCTTAGCCAAAGCATCTATTCACCTCCTCACCCCCTGTTCTCATCTGTTACTGTCTGGACCTCTCTGTGGTCTCCTGCCAAAAAGAATCACGTTTTGATTTTAGGATGCTTCAGTACAGCAATCTTTTGTATAGCATCTGTTTTCATCAGCTCGGTTAGCTTTTCTGCCTTGAGCACTTTGAAAGTGTCTAGTGAATTAGCTGCCCAGTGGTACACTTTCATGCTCCCTCATCAGTGTGGATCTTACTGGTGATTTCAGTCAGCTCGCAAATTTAGAGGAGCTCAAATCTCTGGAGATCTATTGCTACAACTCTAATAAGAAGGTGTTGATAAACCTTTGGCAGGGCTATTGAAAGACTGGCTCAAGGTTATTCTCATTTTTTTCCACTGTACTTACAGTATGTTATTTGAGTTGCAGTATTATTGCTGTTGTACAGTTAACTACAATCTTTTTCTACTCTAAAGCAAAATGCCTAATCCTCTTCTGCATTTACCTCCATTTTATACTTTCAAGCAATCTTTTTTCTGATGGCATGACACATCTTGTTTATGTTCATATGATTCTCTATAACTGCTCTTTTTCTAAGAATGAAATATACTTCCGTTCCTCATAAACATAGTCTTATCTTGATTTTATTACTGTAAACTAGTTATGGGAGAATGATGAGTCATCATGACATCATGGCTATAGAAAATTACATTTATTCAAATTAATCTTACATGAGGTTAAGATTCTCTTACACCACAATTTTTCTATGTCCCTTGGTGTTTTAACACTCCTTCCCACATTATTCCCTGCAGGTTAAAATGTATTTCTTCTTGTCATGCTTTAAGAAGTAGTGAGTGCACACATGAAATACAAATCATATGTATGCAAGCATAGATCATCAATCATGCAAGTACAATAAGTTATTTCTTTACATGACTAATTGAAAAATACTCCAACAGTTGGATATCTGTGGAGGGATTTTTTTCTTTCTCTAGAGCCAACTGACAAAGCAACTGCACTCTGTTTTGCTGTATTTGTAACTGTCTGTCCACTTGTAGCTATCAATCAGACTCTGAGACTTTTCATAAAACCTCTTTGATTAACCAAAGACATTACCTCTGTGTTCATCTGGAATTTGTAGAATGTCGTAGGTCATGTAGATGTCTCCTTATTAGATATATAGGAATGAAACAATCAAAAATACAGCTATTCAACTGAGAACTCATAAATTATGTCACGAGTCACTTTTTTTTTTTAAAGCTACTGTAAAACAGCTTTAGGGGAAAAATAAACAGCATTATACACTTTAAGGGAATTTGGCTGTAATGAGGGAAGCTGACGGAGTGGGGGGAGAGAGCTGTAGACTTTGCAAACAGCAGTTTTCTTGGAAACATATGATACCACAGAAGGCAGATGCTTTTGTTTGAAAAGCAGCATGTCATGCAGATGAACACTGGGCTTTACCAAGTGTAATATCTGAAAGGAAAGAGCTGTCAAAAATAATAATCCAACTTCAAAGCCAGCTCTGTAATTTTAAAAATATTTGCATGTTGCCACTGGTGCCTCATATGGTGGCGTTAGAAGAGCATAGAATTTGAATTCACTTAAGGTGTTCACATCACCACAAAGTACAGATTATTTCCCATCACACTGGTAGGCTCCCAGAATGCGAAATTATGTGCACTGCATGAACAGATTGCATAATTAACTGTTGACTTTCTTGAAAGGGGAATTGGCAGCGCGGTGTGATTAGGTTTTCCAGAGTTGGCAAATGCATAGGTGAGGAGAGAGACACATGAGGACCATCTCAGTGAAATTTTTAATAATGAGCAGAAACTCTTGGGACTTTTTTTTTAACATAGTGATGAAACACCTCAGATGTGAGATATATGTTTGGTTGATTTGGCACATGATGCTAAATTGAATGAATGTGAGTTGGGTTAGGACCACTATGTTGCTGAATAAGGATGAAAAGGTAGCTTACTAACAATGTTCTTGTCGCCTCACTAGAAATTTTTTTTTTTCAGTTTTCCCATCAGAAAAATGTAATTGAAATATTTTTAACTCAGGCTTGATAAACAAAAAAAAAGCTGTTTGTTTTTTTTTAAGTAAACTTTAACCCCTTCAGCAAATTCTGAAACCCTTTGTACATGCTTGTGCAATCTTTACCTATTCTACAGAGTGGTATTAACAGCATCTCTGTTGTGAGTTTACATCTCATTTCTTCTGTGGTGAGATTACTAAAGATCTACCCATGCACACTTCACTGGATTCTCCACAGCAAAATTCAGCTGCAGATTTAGCTTGAGTCTGTAACTGCAATAGCCTTGGAGCAGACCCAAACAGTACTTCTCTACTGCTATGAGGAGAAATGGTGAATGTTGAGGGAAATGATGAGTGAACGAGCTGAATTATACAACTTGATTTTTATCTTCCTCCTCAGATGACCAGCTCTTCCAAAACCTGAAAACTAGAAATAAATCTGGTCAGCAGGAGAAGATTTTGTTCCAGCACTTTCTTGGTTGATGATCAGCCTGGTTTAACGAAGATGGCCAACTAAAATCTGCAGGAAAAAAGGTAGCCGTACATGGGTGGCATATTGTCCTGGTTTCAGCCAGGATAGAGCTGGTTTTCTTCACAGAAGCTGGCGTGAGGCTGTGTTTTGGATTTGGGATGAGGAACTGTTGATAACGTGCTGATGTTTTGAGTGTTGCTGAGCAGTCAAGGACAGTCCAGCTTCTCATGCTGGCCTGCAGCGAGCAGGCTGGGGGTGCACGGGGAGCTGGGAGGGGACACAGCCGGGACAGCTGACCCAGGCTGGCCAAAGGGATATTCCCTACCATACGACATCATGCCCAGTACATAAACTGGAGTTGGCCGGGGCGGGGAATCACTGCTCGGGGACGGGCTGTCGATCGCCGGGTGGTGAGCAATTGCTGTATTGGGCATCACTCGTTCTTGTACATTCCTTTGTTGGTATTATTATTGTTGTTATCGTTGTTGGTTCTTGTCTCTTGCTGTCCTATTAAACTGTTTCTATCTCAACCCACGAGTTTTTTCCCAATTCTGTCCCCCATCCCACTGGGGGAGGGGGGAGTGAGCGAGTGGCTGCGTGGTGCTTAGTTGCCGGCTGGGGCTAAACCACGACACATATGAAGGACACAATTTGTTATCTCTGTTCTATGGCCTGGGCTGCTCACCTACATTTACATATCTCATAAAAGTTTCATTGTGCATTCTGGGAATCGCAAGTCTCTGGTGCATGAGAGAATAAAACCACCCAGTTAGGACACTCCAGAAAATAAGATAGACATATAAGGCGCTAGATCTGTGTCTGCACAAGGCACAAAGGGATTCCAGAAGTAAGTGAAATAGTCACACTGAACTGTAAAATTAAAGTTCTAAACTGGGCTGGGCTTTTTTACATTGTTTATTAATACAAATGGTGGAAAAGTATTCCTATAATTCTAGAGAAGTTTACAACTGTCAGCATTTCTCGTAAGACATGTTGAATGCAGACAGTTCACACCAGGAAAAAAACCTATATTGTTATGTTTCAGGTGAGGTGGCTCTCCCTTGTATCTATCGTAAGTGTGGGGTGTCTTTCTTTTTGTTCACTTAATGAAAGGCAGTAAAGTAAAACTGTGTTAAAAATGGTATCAGAAAAGAATCTGAGTTTAGATGTTCAGTTTTCTGACTGCAAATATAGATTAAAAGGAAAACATTGAAGTGGAAGATTAAAAAAATACCTTTAAATTCTGTATTTCCATCAAATTAGTTTTCTACTATGTTAACGTGCAGAGGACAGGTATTCTGTAGATTAAAGACTAGAATCTTAAAATTCTGGCAGTGTGTTTCCATAGGTTTGCTTGAAAATCTTTGAATTCTTTGAACCATTTTCACTTCTGATTGGGGATCAGGCATTGCAAGATGTATATGAAAGTAAGTAATTGATTCAGAAGGGAAATCAGAGGTTAAAACTGCAATTTTCTCCAAAGGAAACCTCCCATGTTTTGAATTTTTAGTAGCTGTCTGTGTATTATTAACAACCCTACTTAGATTTGACAGGCAAGTAATAATGTGGTTATTCATCTCAAAGACAGTGGACCAGAATACATTTCTGGCTCTATAAATGCATTTTAAAAGCTGTAAGACAAATTCCATTACAATAAAGAATGGGGATTTGGTAAACGTAATCTTTGGGTTTTTATTGGTAGATAAATCTTTCTTTTTCTGCAACTGCTGTTAGGGTTTTAGAAAGTTTAATAAATAGTATAAGTATTCCCCTATTTATTCGTAACAGTAATATTTGAAAGCTGAGAGTGTGGCATCCATTTCAGAATACGTTGGATCAATCCATCCCGTGTATAATGGCATTGAACCCAGTCCAGTTACACAGATCTGGATCTGGCTCAACAAGAAAGCTTTACGTTTCCTGGAAAGGTATTGTCCAGTCAAAGTTAAAGATAAGACAAATGCTGAAAGCCTGTTCCCAGTAAAACCTACTGGAATTTGTCCATGGGTTTACAGAGGTGCCCAGCTAATGTCCCAGTGTGATTTTTTCAGGATATCATATATATATGCAGGTGTATTGACGGTAGTGGTTTCCTCTCAATATTTTTTGTAGAGAGTATTTTCCTTATGTCAAGGTGACTCTTAGATTTCAATAGAAAATTAAGATATTAAGTAATAAAAAAATAATTAAATAAAAACATATAAAAGGAATCTCAGTGCATTTGCCTTCATGTCATAAAGTAACTCTGTCACTCTTATTATACGTACAAATGGCAACTAGAAACTAAACATTAGTAGTTAGAAACTGCCAAAAATATTACTGTAGCATGTAAGCATTTCATTGTTTAAAGGTAAAAATGTAAAGGTAAATGTAAAAATTTTGATCTTTCTTAAGGTCTTTCTTTTCTCAAGCATTATATTCTCAGAAGTCTTTTTTTTTGTGATGCTGATCTGATATCTATTGATTTTTCACCAATTGGTTTGCCTCTAATTATTCTTATTACTTTTCATTCAGAATATAGTCTTTCAATTATGACTTATATATCTGTTAAAAAAAAATCCTATCATCCTGTTTCTTTCAAAGTGCTACATTCTAGAAGTCATTCAATGCATGAGTTAAGAAAACAGTAACTGAAATAATAGTAGTTTCACTTGACATGACAGAAACTGTCCAGATATAAAGCAAGTGTGGTATCTTCATGTAGTCTATTAAGTAAAGGCAATTCCTTAGGAATGTAATTTAATATTGATGTAAATGACAGTTTGAAGTTGTGATCTAATGAAAGGTGTCTGCTGTATGGCTCTTAGCAAAAGAATATTTCTTTTTTACATCTGTCATTTTAAACTTGGTATTCCTAAAACATAGACAGGAAAACAAAATACTTAGAATTTATTCTTCGCTCTCCCCAGGGAGTGCTAAATTCTGGTTCGTCGTCATAGTCTGCATGTTATCCCTTCAGCTGAGAAACTGAGTGATGAAGGCTTATCTTGTTTTTGTGAAGTTCTGCCAGATTAAGCACATTGTTCACACCAGTCTATGAAGGAAGTGAAGTGGAAGTTACTCTCTGGTTATAATGGAAGTTGTGTGATGTCCTAAAAGAGGTGAATGGCTTCTAATTCTTTGGCCTTTTATATTAAAACACATTAGTACCATAATACATTTGTTGCCATAACATATTGCTTCACTTTCCACATTGTTCAAATGTGTATATACTCTTCAATAGCGAGGAGAGAACAAATAGATATATATGGGAGTGTGAATGCTAAATGGCAAGAGAAGCAAGAACAAACTCATTTCAGGCACCTGACTGTCAGGTGGGTACCAGACACAGTCAGAGCTATGGTCCAGCAGAGGGTTATTAAAGAGCCTCTTTTGTTCGTGTCCACCCCAAGCAGTGAGGCCATCTGGAAATGTGACATAGGTGAAGCTGTGATCTTTAGACCTTCTGTATTGACTTCTCTAATTCCTACTTTCTCCTTTTGTCTGACATTTCTAAGCCATTCTCCACCCAGAAAAATAATCTGTGTCCCAGAAGTTCTGTGAAAGACTTCATATAATTTTCAGAGATCCATTTGACCTTGCCTTCTTAAGAACATTTCTGTAAACCACATAAATTTTACCCTTTTTTAAACTCGATTACAAATTGTAAACACACAAACAATACCTTAATTAAGTTGTTGCTTCAGATTTTCTCTGAGTTGTGCAATGATGAAAGATTTTGCCACATGATAACTTTTTCTGGCAGATTTGTTGGACACAATCCAGTTTTGAGTGGTCGAACATATATATGAACCAACAGTAATGCTGTTAGGTATTGCACTTGCAAACATCAACAAGGAGACCAGAGAATTAATGGAATGAACTATATTTTCATTTTTATATCTTCCTTCTAAATTAAGGCTGGAACATTTTGATAATACTAGTCTGGGAAATTTCCTTTGCCTATATTACACTGGAATAACTTGAATGGCAGGTTTGGTTTATAAATCACAGTGCTTTCCAGAGGTGTGATAATAAGCTTTATTTCAAAGCACATCTCAAAAGAGAAATACAGCTATGAAAAGCAAGAGCCTGACAGAAACAGTATCTCCTCATTTTTCCTCTCTTCACTGCAATTGCTCTCATCACTGCTCTGAGTTGTTGCAGGTTCATGAGCTCCCCAAACAGTAAAGGCATAAAGCCACATACAGCTCTTCTGGCTTTGTCTCATGAGCAGTGATGTTTGGGAACTAAAAAATAAAAATAAGAAGAAACTACAGATACTAATCATTTTGGAAGGAAAACACAACAATAGAAAACAGTCTTTTGTGCTCTTTGATTACCCCTTCGTTCTACACATTATAAATCTTTGGCAAATGTGAACATCTTCACGTATCTATCAGTCTTACAGTTAATTGGAGAATTTCAAACGGAAAGCTACAAATCTGCCATCTTTCACAAGTACTCAGCCCTCACAGAAACTAAATTTGTATGACACAACCTCTCTTGAATTCCAAAAATCAGCTAATCTATAAGTAATACAGACAGAAAGCACAAAACAGAGTTTATACCCTATTATTCACCTGCTATCAAGTCAATGCACGTCTGTTATCTAACCTAAGTTGTTGGCAGCAAAGTCAGAACGAGCTTTCTCACAGTGATTAGATGTCACTGCTGGCTCTGTCTCTAGTAGCATATGCTACTAGAATATATCTGCCCTATAAATTGGAAGAGTTACTGTATCAGCTATCATTTCATTGAACATCAAACCAATGGAGCTCTCTATTCATGAGGTCAGAATTACAAAGTGAATTATAAAAAGGATGCAAAGATTTCCAATATCTGCCTAGCCAACAGCCCATCTCATTTTGTATTCCTCTTTAGAAGTTGACCAGCATCAGGTTGCTTAGAACAATGTATAATAAACCCCATGACAGTAATAACCATGAGATCTGTCCATAAACATGTACATTCTAAAATATAGTAATTTATATTCTTTTGCATATAGATTTGTTCCATTTTTACATATATCTATGCTAAAATTGAGAGTTCTGTTTATCTTTTCCAACTTTGGATAGCAAGGACATCTTGCAATTATTTGATTTACAAGCTAGTTGGGTCTTATGTTCAGAATTACTTCGCTGAGCAGTGCACAATACTCTACTTCAAATTTTTATTGATTGTATTCCCCTTATTGTATTATGGGATGAATTATAGTAGAGTATCTGCTTTACTGTCTATAGCTTATACATTATTTCCTTTAAGTTTTTTCATCCATTACTTACCCTTATTAAATTTGAACAATCCACAATTTTTTTATTTCTTTTAATGTAAATTTTTCTCTATAGTTTTATTTGTTTCTTGTCTTTGATTTAATTTTGCTTCTGCTATATATTTTGAGATCAGGTGGCTAGAGCCATGCCCAGGCTGAAAATCTACAATTATTTTATTTAGTGTCTTAACACTTTTATATTTGTTTCTACCTTAAATTTGTTACATTACATAAGAATGCATTTCTGACCACAGCTGCATATGCAAACATTTTCATTGTCTGTCCTAGGATTTTCTCCCATGTGCTTACAGTTATTATGCAATTTCCAACTCAAACATAGAAGTATAGTTCAGATTATTTCTTTTACTTGTAGTATAAAATATCGTATTTACCACTAAAGCAACAACCATTAAAGTCTGTAGAAAGATTTGCATTGGCTGGTTTACCCACCTGCTTTTTAAACAGGCCTGTGTTTTTCTCTACCTCATTTACCACTGGTATTTCTCCCAGCATAAGAGAAAGGCAAGTTAGAATAATAGGAAACGCCTGCTCTGTTTTACCCAATCTGAAAGTAACATAATTCCTATTATTACTGCTATTTCTTGGCCGATTTTTGTATCTAAATACAAAATTAAAAAAAAAAAAAGAGAACACAAAAAGAAAAAAGCATAACATATAAAGTTAATTTCAGAATTTGAAGTACATCAATACTTAGATAAGTAGTCTTCCCAAAGCACTTAAAGATTTTACGTCTGAATCCTAGTGTTATTCATTTTAAAAGTCTTCATCTGAGAAACTCACCACTGGACTCAGTCCAGCATTTGACTATATGACATGACTCTCATGTTTCAAGAACAACCAAGAGAAAAAAATTCCCTTGCCTTTCCACACAGTCATTTATTTATTAGACATTTCCTCTATTGACAGGGAATTCAGGGTCATTTATTTCCAAGAAAACATATTCCAAAGGAACATGCTACACATAAGGCTACTCACTAGATTTTTCTCCAGTGCATCTTTTATTTGAGCGCCAAAAACTCCTGGACTGCTTCACAAAAACAATATAAACATATTTTATTGACTGAAATAATGTTTACAAATACTTTTAACTCTTCTGCCTTTTAGGGTCTGATAAAAAGCTTTTTGAAATGTGCTCATACACTTCCATTGATTTAAATGACCTTCTGACTAGCTCCTTGGAGTAGCTTGAGGGGAGAATTAATCTGTGATTAAAACAGATAAAATCCTAAGGGTTTCTAAAGCTACATACTGCCATCTCAAATAGGAACTCATTCTTCTGAATTCAGTGGAGAATCCAGTATAAAATCTGAGTTAGTGAAGCAAGGCTGAGACCTAAAAGGAGTGCTAGTACAGAAGCTTTTGTTTTTACTTTATTTTACTTTATTTTTCTTTCTCTGGTTTTGAAGTACCCAAGAAGTCACAAATAATAGCATTTGTTTTCAATAAGGACTATTTTTAACTGTTTACCAGCTCATGGCTACTTTAGCTGTTCTCACTTGCATGAGAGGTAAGAAAGGATAAAATTGTTCAGAATCACTCTGCAAATAACGTCAGAACCATACCCACTTTTCTGAGAATTGCTCATCTCTCAATCTGATTCTTCTCTTATTCATATTAAACTCACATTCACAAGGTGTCAGTTCCTTCATTAAATTCACTTGCAGATTTGCCATTAACAAATAATACCTTCCTGTTCTCCTATCCTCTCCAACCTCTGTTCTGCTTCCAGAATCAGCAGTACAAAAATCAATAGATAATATATTTAATTGACGGGAAAAGCAAAGTCTTAGCAGCAGAACCATGACAAGGTCATTCTCTCAGTCTCAGGCTACCAAACATACACAAACACTTGCCAACACTGAGGACAAGGAACAGCCTTGGATCCTGCCAGTCTGCTGTGCTACTTGGCCACGGGGTATATGTCAACACACAAAGCACATTCTGTGGTATAAATACACACACATGTGCATATGCACACACGTATCCCAACTTGGTTTTTGCCACTGCACTAATTTACTGCTTAAAAGAGCTGTTGACATTCCAGATGATAAAATTTAATGTTTATTCTCTTGTAATATTTGATCACAATACTTCTTTTTAAATAAATCCTAAGCTGGAGAATGGGATTTTCTGGATATATTACAATTAAGAACTAGAGATAAGTAGGTTCAGATCCTCAAAACCGCTTCTCAGCTCACATTTCTAACTGTCTATATCACTTGGAGTAGATACGTGTAGAAATGTTGAAGTCTTGACAACACTGAACTGACTGGTTTCTCTCTGTCCCGCAAGCCTTAGCATGATAGCGGGTACATATACTTCCTCCACAGGCCTCAATTCAGCATCAGAGTCTATATAGCACAACCAAGACAGATTGGTTGTGCTGTATTGACAGCGTGTGCTTTTCTTTCTCTACTTGTGTAACAGATGAGTAATCTATGGGAGACCCCAGTTAAGTCTCATTTACAAATGAAGACCCACTGTCCCAATTGGCAAAAACCAGCAGTGTCCGATTTCCTGTAAGAATTCGGTACGTAGTGGACTATATTAGCTATCTCTCCTGTTCTTTCCTTTGTAGCCCAGTTCGTAATTAAAAAGCAATGAAGGTGACAGGAAGCAAACCTTAGATAGAAATGGCTAGAACATTTCCGTAACACAAAGATTCAAGCCTAGACAGGTAGAAAGGGACTTGAAATCAACTTGAGTTTGAGCAGAACATGAGGTTCTTCTTGGTTGCATCATGATAGACAATCTTGGGTATATCTGCTGCATATATTTTTGCATATATATCTGAACCATTCACTTATGCTGTGGAACTATCCAGATAAAATCTAGTTTCAATCTAGGTGTTATTTAACCATTTTAGTATAAGCCTGAACACAAAACCATAAGCCAGTTGTTCATCTGGGTTTAGGTTTGCCATAATTTCATTATAATTTAGCTATGCAGCCCTTAGATCAAAGCTGTCTTACAGATGAATGCTACAAAGTATAACCAGGATGAAATGAGTCTACCTGTAAAAGATCATGAAGATGGAGCTTATGGATTAAGCTGGTTAATTATTAATTATGGTTAATTCCAAGAATTGTTTCACCTTTGTAGAGAGAGATCCCAAGTTCCATTCTTATTTCTTGAATGTAACTCCTGTTATAAAGAAAGTTGTTCTCATGTTGTATCTTCAATGTTGGCTCCTGGAAAAAAAAAAGTTGTTATCTTCTGATCTCCGCAGCCAAACAAACATGGTGTTAGATGCCCCACTCCTGGAAACACTCAAGGTCCAGTTGGATGAGGCTTTGAGCAACCTAGTGTAGTTGAAGATGACCCTGCTCACTGCAGGGGGGGTGGACTAGATGACCATTAAACATCCCTTCCAACCCAAAGATTCTATGATTCTATAAAACAGCAGCAGGATCGTGTCCTTATTTGAATGCTGGAATGGAATTTGGGACCCTCTGCTTCATGAGAAATCTCCTCTGAATGCTTGGACAAACTCATTCCTACATTTTTTTCTTTTTTTTTCATTTTTTCTTTATAAAACTAAGTAAATAATATTTACTTGGTTTACAGGGACATTTTTAACCTGTATTTAGAGACTATAAGGTTTTCAAAGAGTCTTGGGTACACATTTAGTACCATAGGTAAAAAGAAAGAGTTCATCCCTGTACCGGAAGCAAATACTTCCAGCAGACAAAGATTTGGAACATCAGATGAACTTCCCTGTGAGGACTTCCAAAATTGTATTTTTATTAATGTCTTTCATCTCAGCCGACAACATAATTCATCATAATTAAAAAGATAACCTAGGTTAGTGAAGCTTGTTCTGCAATGAAGCTGTGAAATTAATTTTTAGATGGCCTTTGCCTATACAGCAAGGTTTTCAATGCTTATGAGAGAAAATGCCTTCACTGAACACAAACAGTGATAATGACACATTCATCTTTTCTCTGGCTAAAAAAAAAACTTGACCAAATAAACTACAGGTCAGATTCTCAGCTACATGATTTTGAGAATGCCAGCAGTAATGGACTATTATGAATGGTCATACAAATATGCATACTTCATGGAGGCGCATGTGTCTTTTCGCAAAGACTTGTGATACTGGCCGATATGTATAAGGAATTTATTATCAGCATAAGTTTTAGAAAACAGAAATGTGTCTATGTGCATAGGCTTTATCTGCTACTACCTTTGTACTTAAGGCAGTTATAAAAGCAACCCATTGACACTGAGTATTTTCAGAGCTCCAGAACTGGAGCATCTACAGATGTTCTACTCATGCCAGGTTTTCTTTATAATTAATGTGGAGAAGTATGCATTTTTAAGGTGTAATTCATCTGGCCTGTTTAAAACAGCCACTTTAGGATGTGATGAATCACACCTTAGACTCCATTGGCAGTACTAATGAAAATTCCTTAGCTCTAAAGGATGTCTATGGTGACTGACTTAGACAAATTGAGCCCAAGAAGCCTAATATGGTGGACTCATTTTGGTTTCCATTACCAATTTTGCAAAGACTTGCTGCATACATATGGGTAATTATATTTTTTAAGAGCTAAGACCTCTAAAATTGATTCTCTTTCTAGGGGTCTTGACTTCTCAGTGAAGGATAGACAGGTTTTTGAGCATCAGAATGACTTTTTAAAGCAAGTGTCTTTTAGTAATATTGGTTTTAATTTCTCTATGTGTCAGCTGCTCCATATGTAAAATGTGAATTATAATATTAATCTTATTATGATCTGGTTTACCTTTATTAATTCAGATTTATAAAGTGCCTGATAAACTCAAAAGGATACAGATGCCAAACATTATTAGCTATGTTATTTCTCTTTATTACTGTCAGCTATTCATAGACATTTTCAACTCAGTTTGAATTTTGACCCCTGTTCATCTCTCCTTTCTAACTAAATAGCATATTAAAATATCCATCACTGTGCCTTGAACCCCCTGTATTTTCCTGTCAGTACATTTGTCATTCAGAGCATATCCCACAACGCCCTTTTCCGTGCTGTATTGGATGTGCCTTCCATATGTTATTAAAGATTCAGCATCACAATCTATCATTATATTAATTTTAAGATACTTTTTTATCAACAGATGAACAATCGCGATGATTAAAAATGCTTCTCCTCTCAAGGGCTTGTACAGTATTTTGCATTCTCTGGCACGTTGATTAGTTATGTTGATTGAAAATGAGTGAAAAACAGCGACAACTTATTAGCCAGTTTAGTTAGCTGCTACTTACATTAATGAAAATATCTGGATACATGCCCATTAAGAATACTTGGGAGATCAGAGGTTGGGAAATGATTCCTTTGCTTCTCACTGCTGACAATTTGGAAAGAAGCATATCCACAAATGGCTGTCGAAACACACACAGCCTCCACAAGGAAATATTGCTGCGCTGGAGCCCGGTCCAAAACAGAGCAGGGAATCACGCTCGGCGGGGGTTTGCATGGCACCCCCTGAACGCTGGCATCGCAGGTGCTTTGGCAGCTGTCGTACTTATCAGCAAAGGCAGCTAGCAGCAGCTCCGTCGCTGCCACTGCTAACAACACATGTCTCTCTCACTGCCAGAGGGGCATTGATGGAAATAGGGGAGGGCACATAGCTGGTTTTCTGAAGGACAGCTTCGTTTTTTTCTTCGCGATTTGTTTATTTATAGGACGGCCTCAGCGTACCTGCAAAGGAAAATTTCTTACATACATATTTCATTTCAGATGATGCCAGGGAGCTTCATGCTGAACACAAAACTCATTCTCTCAGCTGTGTACAGCTATTAAGATGCACTGGTGGTCCATGGTGGAGGGAGGGAGAGGGTAAAAAAAATGTTACTAAGATTCTTTTTCCACATTTGGAATTGCAAGGGTAAAAGCAGTAAAGTGATTTGTCCAAGGTGATGCAGTGAGTGCCAGGAACTGAATCCAGATCTCCTGAGTCACAGCCCAATGCCTTAGTCAGCTGACCATGTTTCCAAGCATTTGGCTTTACAAAATCTGTTGGCCTGATTTACTGGCAAAGTCTTACGATAGTGAGTTTTCCCACTACAAAGAGTCAATGACCTAAGAAAAAAAAAAGGAATAGGTTTCTTTTTTTTTTTCCCTGTTAACTGGAAACATATTGTACATGCGCAATACTGAAAAATAAATGCTGAAGAAAAAGGATGACAATAAGAAACAGGCTTACCAGTAGTGCAGCACCAATTCCAGCATCACTGCAAGACTCGGGTGACAATGATTTGTCATAAGGAACTGTGCATTAGAATGAAAGACAAGGATTTTATCATCTGCTGCTTGTCTGCTGCCATTTAGATGGTGGGAAAGGGTTAAGAAAGAGTTTGGAGAACTTTGCTTGTGATTATTAGATCACTCCATATACATTTTGTTTTTCCAAGTATTTAGTTCTATCTGAACAAAGAAACCAGATTCATAAGGGATAAAAACTGTAGAACAGAAGGCTTTGATAAAGTGTTTCTCCCACACTCTCTCTTTGGTGTAATTTTTGGACTGCTGTGTTACAAACCCAGGACTTGGACCTGGGTTGTAAGGGAAAACTACCTACTAATTGGCTAAGTCACCCTTATGAATGGTGGAGGTGATCTGCAGAGGAGAACTCCTGCCTGGAGAGGAATCTCACATTGCACAGATCGCTGGTATGCAGTACAGACGCATTGCAGATTTAATCATTGAACATAATCATTTCTTCAGCAGGTGAGAAACTTTCTGTTGTGCCATCCATAGGCATCTTTTGGGATACTTATATTTGTCATTCTTCAATTTCAAGTTAGATTAATGAACAGAAGTTAACATATAGAAAAAGTGAATAAAGAGCTCTCCTTTTCTTGGTGTTTTGTTGAGAGGTCATCAGTATACTAAAAGCAGCACATCTGCTAGTTTGCAACATCTATATTCAATTGCCTCCTAGTGTAACTTGCTTATTCTATTTACTACTACTAAATCATCTACTGTGGGCAGTGTTTCATTTTGTAGGTGTAGTGTCCATGTACTTGGGCAAACTCCCTCTTCTAAGATCCTGCTGGAATCTGCAGCCAGGGAGAGAAAACACACACACAAACATCCAGAAAACAGTAATGGCGAGAGTAATTACCTCTTTAGCTGTGGCTAAGGTGGCTGCTAGATACAGCTCCTGGAGAAGATGATAGCTGAGAATCAGCTAGAGAGAGTAAATTGTTCTTTATTCTTTTTTCTTTTTTTTTTTTAAGAAGGAAGACTTATACAACAGGCAACTATCAGGCCAGGTATATAAATATACCTTTTTCAAGTCAGATTGCACATATTAAATCTTTTATGTATATAGTTCCTTAATATATATTTTTATATATATATAATATATATATATATTTACTGAGGTAAATGCTTCATCTAGCTGTTGGTGGTTAAAGAAAAGCTCACGGGAGCTGCAGATTTTTAAAAAAACAATGTGATTGGAGAGCTTTGTGATTTAAATGTGTGCACAAATCCCTAAACTGAGCTAGAAAGAGCTTTGGATAGTTCTGAACATACCTGATATGATAAGGGGGAGGGGAACTACAAGATGCTGTATTTCAGTCATGGGAACGGCTTTCTTATTAGATTTTGAGTGATTAAAAGTCCAGTAGAATAAAACATTATGAAATGAAGTATAAAGCAAGCTGGAAGTACTTGGAGTAAAAAGAGCTTCATCTCCGTCTGTGATAGAAGAGAGTGGAGTAATAACCCTGTGTCATCTGCCTACATCAAACCAGGATTTTCTGGGGTTTAAAAAAAAAAGAACAGGGGAAAAAAAAATCAGGAAGACCACCATACTTGTACTGTCTTGCACTGTCTGGTAGCATGCAAGACAATACAAAGAGAAGTGGGCCAAAAGCCATATTCATGTAATCCTGAGTTAGCAGACAGTAGATCAAATTTACATCTAAAGAATACGCTTCTCTGATAACAGTAAAAAAGTGCATTGTGAATTAGCATGAATATTAAGCATGGCAAGATAAAAACACATCTCATTTCTGAGCACAAACATATCATTGTCTAATTTCCTCTGAAATGTGTCATAAACGTGCCTTTTGTTCGGTATTTTGAAAGAAAAATGAATCATATTACACTTCTCAGTAGTATAGTTATGCAATTCAATGGGGGATGAAATGTCATGATTTAATAAATAGGATAAAGATTAGTAAAATAATCTAATCACTGGTTTCTCCTATTTTCAGTCATCACTAAGGGTGGAAAAGAGCAGTAGAGGAAGATTAATTTGAGGCTTTATGCAGATATGGGTCAGTAGCCCACAGCTTTCCTGTTTTTTGTAAGTGCTAACGTGCTTCAGCACAGAGAAGATCGCTGAGAATGAGAAAATGATTGCAAATGAGCCACACGCTTCCCTGAGCAAGCAGGAGTGGGAGTGTGTTTCTCCTTGCAGGTGGCACCCAGACATGCTCAGGTCTCCTCTGCTCCCAAGAAAGTGCGCAGGATGCTTCTGTAGTGCCTCTGCACAGGCAGTCCTGAGTTCTATTTTTGCCTTGGGTGCTCTGCCTGGATTTAGCCATAGTTAGGGCTAGCTTTGAGGTGACCTTTGAAGCCTCATGTTGCACGTGGTCTTACGGGGTCTGGCTCGACTGTCCTCACTGTCCAATATTGCTTCACAGCAATGTCACACAACCACAGTCGGACAGAGAAGTAGCTTGAATTTGGGACTAGTTTCAAGCTCAAACCATCAGGTATGTCCTAGGTGTCTGGGTACACTCGTCTGCATCCCACTTTGGAGCTACAGTACGCCCAACCAGCCCCATCTTCTTGGATGTCCATAAGCCGGTAAGCACAAGCTATGGTAAGCAGGCCTGTGCAAGGCTCTGTCTCACTGTATATTTTTTGAGAGGAACATGTTGTCTGAACGCCTACGACACTATTCCAGGCACTAGGCATGTTGAATTACTTACAGGCTTTTGATGGTACCCAAGTGAGTCAGTGATTTCAGCAGCCACAGAAGTTCCCTTCTGCTTTCACGCAGTGGAGAGGCATGGCCTCAGCCTGGACCCCATCTCTCAGCAGTTTTGACCTCCCTGGTGCTACACCTGACTTCCACCAGCACGTTCGTGTGGAGAACCGGATATATAATCTGCCACAGTGCTCTCACGTGAACTGTAATTAACAGATGGCATTTTTCCTGTCTAAAATATGCGCCTGTAGCTGGTCTCTCTCACACTTCTCCCCCCATACATACATTTTCAGGTTTCCATCAGTTTTTCACTCTGCAGCCTCAGGTTGCCATCAAGTTTGAAAGTCAGTGCGCAGTCCAGGTGCTTGTGAATTTGTCATGCTACCTGTTTAGCCTCTGGCCAAAAGATTAAAGGCTTCTTCTGGTTTCACTTTAGTGCCAACAATATAACTCTACAACACAGCAATGTTTTGTCTCTGTCGCCGTTCCAGTGATGACAGGGACTTACAAGGGCAGGGTGCTGAGTCATAAAAGACATCTAAGAGCACATCTAAGAGAAAATCCAGCTCTTAGAAGAAAAACAAGGCTGGACACAGAAAAACAACACAAGGTTTGAAATTTGGGTAAAGAGTCTTTCTAATCATAAATTCCCTCCAGTTAGTGTAAAGATGGTTTCTTTAGAAAGTCAGAGCTGTGGTTTGTCTAGGGAGGCACTGGCAGAGCTCTGTGGGTATGATTTTGGTACAGGGTCAGAAGAGCTGCATTAGTTTATTGCTTATATGTGTTATTCCTTAATGTTCATCACATGCAGACCTAGATGTATGTAAAGCAAGCCACCTGTTTTTCCTGTCTAATCTGCCATGCTTAAATCATTTCCTGAATAAAGGTTTCTAGGTGGAAGGACGGTGTTGTTCACTGTAACAGCATGGCCCGTGCCGTACTGCCTGGGCAGAATCTGTGGCCCTAGGAGGTGTGTGACTAAGGAAGTTGAATGCTGTCATAGAAAAGCCAAAGGCAACAAGTGAAGTGGCAGTTTGGGGAAAGAGCAGGCAAAAGGAGAGGTAAAAAGGCCATGGCCCTGCTAGCGCCATTGTCTGCAGCAGAGGGTTGGAGACCCAGGGAATCCCCTGCCACCTCTGCAAAAGGAAGGGATGTTTCTGCTAGGACATGAGGAATGACAAAGCAGCACACTTTTCAGACTTTTCTATCCCTTTCCACCCCTCCCACATCAATTTCCCCTCTGACTTTCCATTCCAAGTTCTGCTGTTTCTTTCTTCTCATCTCCTTTCCTTAATAAGAAGCTGAGCAAGTCTCCAACCCATCTCCAAGGTGGCAAAATTCAGTGTAGCCAAGACTGCTCGAGAGCCTTCAGGCAGCTCTGACGTTCATTCATGTGATGTTTAAAAGCCCCAACAATCATCTGACATTGTCAGAGCATGTGCAGATGAGTTGACTCCCTGAGGCAACCCAAGACAATATTTGCCGAGTCTCAAAAGCTGTTTACCATGAAAACATAACGCTGCTCCATGGAAATCTGGTGCTGTGCCTTGCATCACATGAACACTATGTCAACGTTGCTTCTTTTTCCCCTGTTTAATCTGGTGTGTTTATAAATCTTTTACTGAATAAAGGTTTCTAGATAGAACAACGGTGATGTTTGCAATATCAGCAAACACCTGTGCTGCACTGTCTGGGCAGAATCCATGGTTCAATGAGGTGTGCGACCAAGGAAGGTGAATGTTGCCATAAAAAGTCAACAATAAGTGTTAATTATTTATCTGTCTTTTATGGCATGCTGGCATTTAAAAGGCTTGAAAATAATCTATATAAACCTCAGAAAACCTTTGTGATAGTCAGATACAATTGGTGGGATCATTTGAATCAGATGCTGGATGAGCTGTTGACTTTGGTAAAATTATTCAGAAAGCTTGTTCCATGTGAATTTTGGGATCAAAATCAAATTGTACAAGTTTTGCATTAAACATTGTGTTGTTGCTGGGCTTCACACGGCGAGGTCAGTAGAGAAGAACAAATTAAGATGCTTGATTTCCCTCTCACTGCAGGCTCTATATTTGGGGGATTTTACTCCTCTCTCTTCACCAGTTTGTGTAAGGGAGCTGCAACTGGCCTTCACCCCACTCTGATAATCTGTGTAGCCGTTAGAAACCCTGGGAAGGGAAGGAATGTTGCTTTTTCTCTGTGTTATCAGGGAATTTACGGAGACGTGATGTTTCCTGCATCTCCTCCTGCAAGGCAGTCCCGTCAAACGCACGTGTGCTGAGGCACAGCGGAGCTGTGCAACATCTAGTATACGCCACATCTAGTTAATGGCAGCTACGTAAGGGTAGCTTACATTCCTCCGGGGTTCACCTGAGGAATGTAGTTCTTGAGGACACTGCGACTGTCTCTGTGGCTATTCAACGGGTTTCGCATCTGGATTTTCACAGAAACCTCTAAGAATGTAAATCTCCTTTCTTTTTAGATGAGTCATCCAGCATGACTGCCCATGGTGCTAGCGGGGGTGGTGAGGGGGAGGTCCTGCAAACAAACGTTAGGGATAACTGCAAAGGTTCCATCAGTCGGTAGGCAGAGAGCGTGTCACACAGGGTCTGTCTGAGGGCTCCAGGGCCTTATATCAGCTGTGATATAGACCTCTTTGTTTCAGAAAGGGCTGATTTGTAGGCCCAGCCCTTGCCTGAACAGTTGGCTGTAAAGTTTAGAAAAGATCTTACCGTTCTGATGCAAGGTCCTGTGCTTCCTTACACAAACTGGGGAACCCTTTTATTGATCCAGTCCTGTGGATTTCCCTTCTGCATAACTTGTTTTCCTTACGAGTCTCCAGCCTAAAACAATAGAGGAGTTTCCAACAGTAAGGGGATTTTCAGCACTCCGAGCTTAGTCATTTCCTATTACTCAAAGGAAGAAAATGTGAAAAAGTTCCAATTTAGAAAGTCTGGCTGTTGGTCCAGCCAATATTTATGTATCTGTTTTCACAAAGTACTAAACTTCAGAACAGCAGGGGTGTTGCCTTTCTGTGAAAATAACATGATATTTTAGAACAATTGTTCAAACTGGTATAGTAAATAGCTTTCAACATAACATAATTTGCAGTGGACATTAGTGTTTCCATGGCAACAGAGAATGCTGTCCTGTTTTTATTTTGTTTTGCTTGATGTTACAGGAAAACCCTTCGAACAGTTCCAGTGTTACGGCTTATATTGTTACTACCGCTACAAATTGACCCAAATGAAAAAGAATCCTGTTCCAAACGTTATGTTGTCTGTAGCTCTTAGTATGTAAACACATTTAACAAATATTTTTTACTAATATTGTGGCTTATATTAAGTTCAATTTAGCTCTGTCTCAGGGTTGAAAACTTCAGTTAAAGAATAAAATTTCTAAACTAAGAAATAGCACTGATATTGATCAGTTAAATGAGAGACATATACCAAGTACATGTATTAGCTGTAGATCTTACTGACATATGATTCGTCTCAACGCTTTTTTTTGGGAAAGTGTGTCTTGTTAATTGGACTTATGTATATGTGTAAAATTCTTGTGGAAAATGCTTCAGGCTCTTTATCATGCTAGACTTTTTAACCAGTATTTTTTCCTGTACTTGTAAAACATAGCTTCATGATCACTTTTATTCAATGTTCACATTATTTCATCATATTATTTTATGAAATGTCAAAAGTAGTGTTATGCTGTAGTGTTCGGCTCAAGTCATTGTCTTGTTCTGATTTGCATATCACTTAAAAAAAACCCCACTTTTGGTGGTGTCATAGAATCATAGAATAACTTAGGTCAGAAAGAGTCTCAGGAGATCATCTGGCCCAATCCTCCAGTCAAAGCAGGGCTAATTTCAACATTAGGTCAGGTTCCTTGTGAATGTTTCCAGACGACTTTTGCATATCTCCAGCAATGAATATCACATAGCAACCATGTCATAGCTTGGAGAATAATTGCTGCTCTTGCCTGTTTGCTACTCCTTATACTGACATCCAATGAAGCCATCCATTTCTGAAGACAATAGCAGAGGTCCGTGACAACTATTTACATTCAAACAACATCCACAGTACTGAAATTATCTCAGCTGCCATTTTGGACAACATTGCATTGCTTTTATATCCTTCTGACCACTAGTTCCTTCACATAACATTCTGTTTCACTGTAAGCAATGGGAATTTTGTATGTAATTCTCATAGTTTGCTCTTTATCATCTTGTTTGTCTGGAATACATCTAAGAAAATGGAAGTCATTATTTTCAGCAATATCTTCCTGTGAGCTTATTGAATTTAATCCATATTTGTACTTGTCTTGGTTCTACCTTGATTTCATTCCGTTCACTTCTCTATATCAGCATGTTACTCCTTTCTGCTGAAGTGAGCAAGCAAAACCAGGCACTTCCCAGGCAAGTGCTTTAAATACCTGTTCTTCAGAAAAAGTATTGTTAGGTATCCTAATTATCAACTAATAATACCAGAGGAAAGAATTATTCTTTACTTTGAAAACTTTCATAATTTTTTCTATACTAATTTTAGCATCTGTTTTCCCAAATGGAGCTCTGTAAACTTCAAGCAATAGAAAATGATTAACAAACCTCCTCCTGAGACTGCAGAAGCACAAGTAGTCACCACAATCACAGAAATCATGAGGTGAAGCAGGATTAGCATATTACAGCTTGCCTGATCGCTTTTTCCTATGGTATGCCAAAACAAGATTAGAACAGCTGATTCAGGCTTGTCCAAAAGAGAAACTTTTTTCATATCAGTGTCATATCATATGATTCATGCAAAGCACATGTCCTAAAACAATAATAAACATTCTTTCATAGTTCTAAGCAGTCTTTGTTCTTTAATCAGGTGATAGTTATTTGATCTAAGCATACTGAACCAAAATAGCTCATGTGTTTTCCTTTTCACAATTACAGCATGTTCTGTAAGGAGCCGTAAGCTACTGTAGATATGGAAAGTAGCTAAGTACAACAAATTAAGTGGATTGCCTAAGTTGAGTAGATGTTCAGGGTTAATGCTTAAACTAGTTTGCTTCTCACTTCTGATGTGAATGTAAGGAAGATCATTACAGCAAGAATTATTTTCATATGCATTTTTAATGATGTCATTTAGTATTGTTTTATCTCATATTCAGAGCAGAAAATTATATATGGATTGATGTATAAACATATGCTTAAATGCAATGATCACTATTACAACAAAACTAGACGGTTTAGGACTGGAAACGCCAAACACTAATAAGATGAAAATAAGGCAGCCCAAGGAAAGGCTTCCCCAACTCTTAATTTCTCAAGTCATGCGATATGATTTTTTTAATTATTACGAATGGGTAGATCTCCCAGATTCATGGACAAAATAAAGTCAAATTCAATTTCTGGTCTAACTGAACTGACAACAAAAATACTCATCACTAATGTAGTTACTATGTGAGTAAAAAAATAAAGATATGTAAACTGAAAAAGAAATAGAAACTTATGTCCAAGAGAGTGAGCTTTTTCTGTAATGGGAACTGCCTCTGGCATATTTGGTTTTGCAATACTTCTAATAAGAACCGGTTCCTAATTTGATGTTAGATGCTATTACATTAGAAATAATAAATATTACTTAATACTTACATTTCGCATACAACATAGAAATACATCTACAAAGGAAGACAGATATAGAAATATGAACAAAACTCAACTAAAAACTTGACTATTTCACCCTATTGGGCAGATTTCTCCAAACATTTGTTCTCTTGGAATAGCCCATGAAAATACATAACACCTCAGCTACTTCAATTTTCTTGCATAAGTCAGGATTAATCATGTAAGTAAACCACTGAAGAGTATGACCACTAATATCATGTTACATTTCAGAATTCTAAACAAGCCACAGACCCAAGTATTTCCCACTGAAAACAAAGGAGATCTTAGTATGGGATTAATTTAATCTGATGCATCTGGCCAAAGCTGTTTTTCTAAGCACACTATAAGATCAATAGAGAGAAGTCAGCACTTTCTGTGGGTCATCTGAAGATGGATAACAGAGTCTGGTAGAATTATTCACCTTCTAGAAGTATCTACTTTTCTCCATATTGACTGTGGAGAGTGATAGGAGAATTTTGGGCAGATGACTTGACGAGAGATGAGTCTTCGAGAGATGAGTCTTCAAGAGATGTTGGATGTTTGATCTATGATGGTGACATATTTGTTCTCATTTCTTATGAGTCTGTACTTCTATGAAGACAGCAAAGTAGGTGAAAGAGAAAATGAAAAGTTAAAAATGAGAGAAGTTAGAAATAACTACTGTTTGTGGTATAAACAAAACACTGTACAGCAAGAGCAGTTAGGGTTTTACAACTACTTGTTTATAAAACCAGAATAACCTGTCCTTGTGCAAAAGTCCTTCAAAAGTTATGACATTAAAACTTTATAGTGCCATTCACTGTCACATAGCCTATAGATACCTCTATACAACACAAAGCAATGTTAAAACACCTCTATCTTCCTACACCAAAAATTTATATGAATTCTCTCCCACTCCATGTTTGTTTAGAATACATTTTTGTAGCAAAGATGTAAACTCAATAACATGCAGTGATTTATCTTGGGAATACAGACTCAACAGTAACTGCAATGAAAGCAATATGGCAGGAAAATAAGAGATCGGGACCATCTGGGTGAAAATATGTGGCTTTGAAAAATGTTTAGAAGGAAGAAAATTGACATATATCTGGAAGTGAAAAGCTTCGAATTCAACTGAGAGCTTTGTCACTCATTGACTTTATTCATGACACTGATGGTTGCTTTTCAGAGTGACATGGTTCTCACCTCTTCTTTACAGGCAAGAAACCAGGGAATTGGGCTAAACTTGGTTTCCCCATCCAGGGATGATGTATAATCAACAACTATTTCACAAATGTGGAACAAGCAATAATAAGTTCTTTAGTTACCTTTGCCTCAGAAGAAGTCATTTAGACAAATTGTTGAATTAGCACAACTGTTACAGTACCACTTCCCTCTCTCCACTGTGGTATTTCTGATCATGATATGAACATAATAAGAAAAATAATAGCCCCATGCCTGAAATTCAGGAGCATTATTCACATACAATACTCAGTTAACTATATAAAAAGTTTTGTTTCCTTGTTTAGTGTTAGCAATGTTTATATTCTTGCTCAGATAAATGTAAAGTGAAAGATGAATTACTAGTGTTTACAAATAAAGTTAGAGGCTTTCCAATGCTGAAACAAAAAGCAGCCTTTTGTGTCTCATTGGAAAGCTAAATGGGTTTGTTTCTAAAAGAATAAAAGTTTATCCTTATTCCTGTTCTGTTTTTTATCGTTTGTTATTGCACTGAAACTCTTCTAGTATTTATCAGGTGATGAAAAGGATAAACCAAACTCTTCTTTACTGGAAAACTGCAAAGCTTTCTTTTTATAGCTGATATCAAAGAGACTGCTAAGTGGGATAGCGTCAGAGTCCTTCCGAATACAAATGGAATCCAGAGTTTTCATAACCAGTAAAAATGTTAGTTTGGTGTTGTTCAAAATACTAAGCTGGATTCTGGTACAATTTATGCTGAAGTTCTAAGAAACTCACATAAAAGTCGGTGAGATTGCAGTACTCTTTATGTCTGTGAATAACATGGATTGCCCAAAAGGTATCTGAGAAAGCAAACGAGTACTGAAACGTGAGACCCCACCAGTGGCTGGAAACAGAGGCCTCTGCTTTTCAAAGCTGCATCTTCATTTGCAAGTCAAGAAGTTCTCATGAGGCAAAATACTTCATGGCAGCGACTCATGCAGTGGGAATGGCAGGTCACATGGTTTATCCATTCAGCACTGCACATTCACCCTGAACCAACTAAGCCTGTAGTCAGTCATATTTTCTTCCAGTGAATTCCCTCACATGCTCTCTAAAAGGAGTCGATCAGAGTGACAAGTCTGCAATGGCAAAGTTTTAGTTACCAAGAGAAAAGAGTCCATCTGCAGTGAATTGCTTCAGTACCCTGATGTGCCCGGCCTAAGCTTTCAGACCTGAGGGAGAGACTGCCTGGGTTAAAACGAAGTTTCATTTTAGAAAACAGTACAAAACAATGTTGTACTGGAAATAGGAAGATAATCCCTGTAGAAAGCTGATATGTTTAAAACCATCTAATGTAGGCCAAGAGAGTTTATCTCTTTTGAAATATTAAACAATCACTCAAGCCAAAAGAGCCTGCAAAATATCCAGGAACTGCTCACCTCACCAGGTGTGACAGCAGAGCATGAAACTCCATGAAATCAATTCCCCAGCCCACAGGTGAGACACAGGCGAGGAGAAGCCGGAGCCATTGCTTCCCAATCCTATCCTCCAACACCAAGCAGAACAGCTGATCTGCACAGAAGGGGAAGTTATCTGTTTGGGAGATACATGGTAAACGAGTCTCAATCCACCCCAGATGCATGCAGTAACTGAAGGCTCGAACTGTCAACCTAGAGTCAAAACAATTAAATCCCACTCTCACCTAAGGTGGTTTTTAATATACTAGGAAACCCTAAAACTTACCATAAGTTTCTGAAACACTATGTCTTAGGAGAAAATCTAAGGGTCTGTTTTTAAAGTAAGGTAAACTGCAGTAGGAGAAAGTAGAAACTCCTTTCAGAAGGCAGTCTAACAAAAATACATGGGGCCTTTTACAAGTTTTGGTTACCAGTGAAAGCTGAGCAGAATTTCACAGCCCAAATAAAAAGCCACGAAATTACTATCTTGCCTGAGGGAGTTCCCTGCTCCAAATATCAAAGTCTCTGTGAAAACAATGTGTGAAACTCTACTCAGGTTTTACTGAGAATAAACTGTTACAAACCACCAGTTCCTCTCTCTTGCTTCTGTTCCACAAAATCCAAAGTATTAGCTAAATGTATGTAGACTCACACTGCTCCCAAAATGGCAGGAGTGGACGAGGCACCACACAGAGCTGAGAATGCAGCAAAGGAGTCAGAAATGTGGAGAAAGATGTGAAAGAGGAAAAAGAAACCAAGGGATCTCCTTCATGGATTTTCTCTGTCCCCAAATTGGTCTGGGGACTTCTCCATTGCCATGAACGCTGGGGAGAAAGGAGGGCGGGAGCCGAGTAGCACCCCTCCTGGGGTCACTGCTCTCTAACGCTGGCAGCCAGCAGAACCAGGATCTGGAGCAGCAGCACCCGGAGCGATGCAGCTGGGGGAAGCAATGCCTCTGAGCCCTCCATCCAGCGAACCGCACAGCTGGAAGATGAGTATTAGGGGTGAGAGACTGCCCTTTGAGAAGAGGACTCTCAGCTCCCAGCTGAGCTTCTACCTGCATGCTGGCCCTCTTCTTTCTGAAAAATACAGTCAGGCGTGTCACCTCTGCAAGGGGTTCATAGTCATGACATATAATTTGACATAACGCATAATGTCATTATTTTTCTGTGGCATCTGCCATATCATTCAGTACAGAAGCTGTGCTTAGGAAGGGAAAGGATGCAAATTGGTGGCCACCATTAGTCTAACATAATTTGCTAACTTTGCTGGTTGCATCTGCAACTGATTTAATAATTTTAAAGAAGATTTCTGTATGCTGTTTCTTTTCTATATTCTAATAGCACATAATGATCAGATACGTATCTAATGCCCTTTAGTCTAAGAGAAAGCTACCTGGACTTAGTCCTGTTTAAAAACAGAAAAGACAAAGAATGCTTATGAATCTATTCTGCTAAAGAAATCTGACTTAGTACAGACACGTTCCTTAAGCAGAGCAGCCAAAAGAACAACTCATGATCAAACTTGTGAATACCCTTCTCCTCACATACACAGAACTCTTTTCAGTTATATATAATACGACAAATAAGACAGAATCCTTCCATGCCCTACAGGAAAAATATGACAACTGATTATGGGAATTACCCATTACCAAGCTACAACTGAGTAAATACATCAAATGAATATCAGAGAACACGAGACATGCCAAAATACAAAAACCAGATACCTAGGTGTAAGTGTTATAAATCAGCTTACTCAATTTCTTTAGCTATGTAGCAATATAGTATGTGAGAGGAATTGTAAGAGCTCATTTGTGCCTTGAGAAATTATGGAAGGGAGTTTACAGTATTTTGTACGGCCAAACACTTCTCATGATCAGTATGCAAGGCCCTGTCTCTCCCTAACCTTTCCCTGTTACTCTGAGAAGATTTTAGAGAAAAATTTTCCTCTGAGGTATGCCCCATGGATCCCTCTTCCATCCATCTGCATGCATCAGTCTATATTCACAGACGTTATACTGTGCAGTCTCCACACAGAGATCATATGCAGAGCTATATGTTCTCCTCAAGCTCCATCTTTGGCAGCAGAATATTTCTCTTAAATTATTGATGCTTGGCTGCTCTAAAAATACAACATAAATATCTCTGGAGGTATTATTTGTGCATAATGAATATGAGAATCTGCAGCTTTGCTTAGCCATGCTTAAGTTGCTAGAAAAGCTAACATTTGCATATTTCTCTATCTGTTACCAAAATATTTCCTCTCTGATCCTTAGCAGTATGATCTTCTTAGTGAGGAAATGCAAACAAATCATAAAATTCCTACAGAAAAACAACATTTTACAAACTGGAAGTACAAAAGCTCTTTGCTTTTCACTAAAGAGAGAGGTAAAAATACTGAATGAAAAGAACTGAAACCATAAAAAACAGTCACAGAAAGGCAGAAACAGTGATCAATAGTGAAAAACACATCCCTTCAAGGATGGGGAAATGAAAAATGAAAAAACAATAGATAGTGCTTTCTGGTTTAGCGCAATCAAGTCCTACAACTAAATCCACCAATCTTACCTTTCTTCATCAGTTACATTTCTCATTCATTTACCTCATAAACCATTAAGAAGATTCAGTAAGATTCATGGTCTCTAACAAATGGCCTCCAAAGTAGACTTGATTTAATTAGCAGACAAGCTTTATGATTTAGCTGTAATGGACTTCCTATTTGAGATAATATCCTCTCATTTTATCCTGTTGCCAAAATAACCCACATACTGTGTGCACTGGTCTAAATTCCATATAAATGCCTGATTTTCTAGCACCTCACATATTATGATGAGTCTTTTCACTAAACTTAATAGGTTTTTCACAGTGATAGAGGGCTCAAACACAACCTGAGGAAGAAAACGCTGTTTAAGAAGGCCAGTATTTTCTATTTTGCAGAGAAATTGTTTCATTAATCCCTAGGGGAATGGCTGAACTAATTGGAAATTATCAACATGAAGGACATAACTGCGAATTGCTAATCCATGGTCCAAACAAGTAAATCCAGGGATGAGTACAGGGCACATGAGTACATAGAATGAGTACATGAGTACTTGAAAAAAATTATCTTGGGATGAGTACAGGGATGCTGCCTCGTTGTGTAGGGATGAGGTCAGGAGGGCCAAGTCATGGCTGGAGCTGAACTTGACAAGAAATGCAAAGAATAATAAGAAGGGCTTCTAGAGGTATGTCAGCCAGAAAAGGGAGGTCAGAGAAAGTGTATCCCCCTTGATGAGCAAGACTGGCAAATTAGTAACAATGGATGAGGAGAAGGCTGAGGTACTCAATGGCTTCTTCGCCTCGGTCTTCATTGGCAGTGTCTCTTCCCGCACATCTCAAGTTCATGGCCTGCAAGAGGGGAACTGGAGGAGAAAAGTCCCTCCCACTGTAAGAGAAGATCAGGTTCAAGACTGCCTGAGGAACCTGGATGTACACAAGTCTCTAGGACCTGATGAGATGCATCCCAGAGGCCTGAGGGAACTGGCTGATGTAGTTGCCAAGCCACTCGCCGTGATATTTGAAAATTCCTGGCAGTCAGGGGATGTCCCTGCAGACTGGAAAAAGGGAAACAATGCACCCATTTTTAAACAGGGTAGCAAGGAGGACCCTGGGAACTGCCGACCTGTCAGCCTCACCTGTGTGCCTGGGAAGATCATGGAGCAGATCCTCCTAGAAGCTCTGCTAAGGCACATGGAGGATAGGGAGGTGATTCGAGACAGCCAGCATATGGCTTGACCAAAGGCAAGCCCTTCCTGACCAGCCCAGTGTTCTTCTATGATGGAGATCTCATCAGTGGACAAGGGAATAGCTGCTGATGTCATCTACCTGAAGTTCTGTAAGGCCTTTGACAGGGTCCCCCACAACATCCTTCTCTCTAAATTGGAGAGGTATGGATTTGATGGGTGGACACTGTCGGGTGGATGAGCAATTGGTTGGATGGTCACATCCAGAGGGTGGTAGTCAATGGCTCAATGTCCAGATGGAGTTTGGTAATGAGATCTGTCCCTCAGGGGTCCCTATTGGGACCAGTACTCTTTAATATTTTCATCAGTGACATAGTGGGATCAAGTGCACCCTCAAGAAGTTCACAGATGAGACTAAGCTGAGTGGTGTGGTTGACACACCTGAGGGACGGGATGCCATCCAGAGGGACCTGGACAAGCTCGAGGCATGTGAACCTCATGAGGTTCAACAAGGCCAAGTGCAGGTTCCTGCATCTGCGTTGAGGCAATGCCGCTATTAATACAGGCTGGGGGATGAAGGGATTGAGAGCAGCCCTGCCAAGAAGGAGCTGGAAATGAAAAGTTGGACATGAGCCAGCAAATGTGTGCTTGCAGCCCAGAAGGACAACTGTATCCTGGGCTGCGTCCAAAGCAGCGTGGCCAGCAGTATGAGGGAGGGGATTCTGTCCCTCTGCTCCACTCTGGTGAGACCCCACCTGGAGGCCTGCATCCAGCTCTGGAGCCCTCAGCACAGGAAAGACATGGACCTGTTGGAGTGGGTCCAGAGGAGGCCACCAAAATGATCAGAGGGATGGAACACCTCTCCTATGAGGACAGGCTGACAGAGTTGGGGTTGTTCAGCCTGGAGAAGAGAAGACTCCTGGGAGATTTTATTGCAGCTTTCCAGTCCTTAAAGGGGGCTTTTAAGAAAGATGGGGACAGTATTTTCAGTAGGGCCTGTTGTAATACAACAAGGGGTAATGGTTTTAAACTAAAAGAGGGTAGATTTAGACTAGATCTAAGGAAGAAATTTTTGATGATGAGGGTGGTGAAACCCTGGTGGAGGTTACCCAAAGAGGTGGTAGATGCCTCAGCCCCGGCAACATTCAAGGTTCGG
Organism: Phaethon aethereus; assembly: GCF_964289735.1. NCBI lineage: Eukaryota > Metazoa > Chordata > Aves > Phaethontiformes > Phaethontidae > Phaethon > Phaethon aethereus. Next base: position 157,908,383 of record NC_138582.1, read on the forward strand.
TTGTACGGGTCTCTGAGCAACCTGATCTAGTTGCAGATGTCCCTGGTCATTGCAGGGGGGTTGGACTAGATGACCTTTAAAGGTCCCTTCCAACCCAAAAATTCTATGATTCTATGATAAATTTGCTAAAGGAAGTCTGACTGGGAAATACTGCTTCATGACTGGCTGCTGAGAAGTTTTGATCCTCTGTAGCAGATGTGGATTGCACATCCTTTACATGGCAGGTGTTAACAAAGCACTCACTGGCAATGTAGTGGAGAGACTGAAAGCTGAACTGCCTTCCAAATAAAGAAGACAGCATTTTCCATTAGCATAACTGGATTGATGTTTAGAGGTAGAACACAGAGGTACTACCTTTTTTCAGCTATTCACCTTTCCGTACACACAGAAGGCTCTGCAGAGGGACCTGGACAGGTTGGTTTGGTGGGCTGAAGTCAACTGTATGATGTTTAACAAGGCCAAGTGCCAGGTCTTGCACTTCGGTCACAACAAGCCCATGCAACACTACAGGCTTGGGGAGGAGTGGCTGGAGAGCTGCCCAGAGGAAAAGGACCTGGGGGTGCTGGTTGAGGCTGGCTGAATATGAGCCAGCAGTGTGCCCAGGTGGCCAAGAAGGCCAACAGTGTCCTGGCCTGTACAGAAATAGTGTGGCCAGCAGGACTAAGGATGTGATTGTGCCCCTGTACTCGACATTGGTGAGGCCGCAGCTCAAATTCTGTGTTCAGTTTTGGGCCCCTCACTACAAGAAGGACTTTGAGGTGCTTGAACATGTCCAGAGAAGGGCAACAAAGCTGGTGAGGGGTCTGGAGCACAAGTCTTCTGAGGAGCAGCTGAGGGAACTGGGGTTGGTCAGTCTGGAGAAGAAGAGGCTGAGGGAGACCTTGTCGCTCTCTACAACTACCTGAAAGGGGGTTGTAGTGAGGTGGGTGTTGGTCTCTTCTTCGAAGTAACTAGCGATAGGACAAGAGGAAATGTTCTCCAGTTGCACCAGTGAAAGTTTAGACTGGATATTGGGAAACATTTCTTTACTGAGAGAGTGGTCAAGCATTGGAACAGGCTGCCCAGGGAAGTGGTGGAGTCACCATCCCTGGAGCTGTTCAAAAAACATGTAGATGTGACACTTCAGCACATGGTTTAGTGGGCATGGTGGTGTTGCGTTGACGGTTGGTGGTTGATGATCTTAAAGGTCTTTTCCAACCTTAATGATTCTATGATTCTATGATTCACTATCCTCTTTTCTCTCTGTTACCCACAGCAGTTCCCAGTCTCATTTTCTGATCCTTCTGCCTCTTCTCTTCATCTTCCACATCCACAGGAAATGTCTTTTACCCAGGTCTTAATTTTTTATGTCCTTTAAGTCCTTTTCCCTTTCTTACTCCTAATTAGACCCATAATTTTCTGTCTAGGACCTCTGGACTTCCCAGTAGCAATGAAAATGTCTTTCTGTTAGGCATTCTCCAAACACACACAAAAAATATACTATGTGTTGAATAGGTCAGTGACCAAACATGGGAAACTAAAAGCAGGAGGTAGAGGAGAAGAGCAAGGCATGGCAAAGAGGGTTGTTCAACTAAACCAGTTGGTGAAAAGTAGGTATAGAGAAAACCAGGAGATGCCAAGCTGCCTCTTTCAGAGACTACATTCTTCTGCCCTCTTTCAACCACATTCCCACAAAAATGTTTAGGGAAATGGTTCAGCTGTTGTGAAATGGGAATGGCACTTTGAGACTTGTTTCCCAAAGGAATACAAAGAAAATGAGGCCAATACAAACTAATATCAATCAACATACCATGCTCTGAATGGGGATATGCCAAACCCCTTAACTGTATGGGCCATATAAAGTAATTTTATCAAAAAATGTTGTCTGCACAGGGCTAAGTGTGAGTGACTGCGTCAATCCTCCTCGGATTCACAGGTACAGCTGTGTTCATAGGTGATGAATGACATTGGGCCCCAAAGCCCCTCCTGTCTCTCTTCCTCTTGCTATCTTAAAAAAAAAAGGCTTAAATTTACTACACACGATCAGATGTCTCTGATGCACAATCACACAAATTTCCAGCTATTCAGATTGAAGGAAAATTTCAGCACTCCCAAAATTTGTTTTCATTTTAAATCATAATTCTTTAAATTTTTTAATAGATAAATAAAATTGGAGCAGTTGCATCTTCTGTTCTTTTTTTCTTGAGAAAATTTTTATTTTTTATTTAGAACTTTATTATGAGGTTCCTATTAGTTTACCTCTATTTATCATTGTTCTGACATATTAAGAAGTCATATTAAACAAGAATGCAAAACTAATCAACATAAAACAGTGCTTATCAGAAATCCAGAATTCTAAAACAAAATTCCAACATCCCATCTTCCTCTGAAGGTAAAATTTGGGTTTTCTTATGAAAATTTTAATCAAAATTGTTACATTTTTATCTAATCCTAGGCAATTTTTTATTATTGGTAACAAACACATCTCACTGATAAATTTTAGACCAAGTCTAATCCAAAATTATCAGAAGGGACTTCTGTTGTACAGTGTTGGCACTTGTGCCATTGAAGAATAACATGCTTCCTTTCCTTATGCATCAGAATACAGCAATTATTTACCAGGTCCATATCTGAGCTCTATAATATGCATTACCACCTCAGTCCGATATTTTCTTCTTACTGATGACCTTTTCTTCACAGCTCTGAAAACATATCTTCTGGTTTGGCCATCTATGCCTAGAAGCTGTTTTCTAAAGTTAGTGCTAAAAACACCATGCATTTACCCAAAGCTCCCGGGAAGTTGCCAGTGTGGCCCTCTGTCCCATGAGTACAGTGCATCCTCAATTCTCCAGCCCTTCTTGCACACATTTCTTTTTACCGTAAGTAACACCATGGTATGTTTTTTTCTCTTTGCAGTTTCAAAGACGAAAGAAGAGCTAAGTCTTTGTCAACAGCCTCCCTTGTTTAGACCTTACAAGAAAAGACAATTTTACAAATTTCTGGAAGAAAATATGATCTCAGAAAAGAACATTTCCTGAAAGCAATATAATTTGGTCTTGATCCTGTGATTACTACTCATGTGAAGGGCAGCCTTGAAGTCAACATTTAAACACAATGGGACTGTTTTGCATGAGACAGATTTGAAGATGTATGATCATATGACTATGTACACTACTAATGCAGGATTTTCAAGACAGCCTGAAGCAGTTATGTGCCTAAAACCAATCAAAATTCATGACTTCGTTCCTACATCACTTGGATGCCTTTGAAATAATTAATTAAATAAAAAATTATTACCCTTTAATTAGATATCATAATTATACCTAATAACAATTATTATAAACATTAAAGGCTGGTGTAATATTTCTAGTTCTTTTCCAGACTTCTATAGTCTCATATGGAAACCTTACTTATGTCATAAATTTCTGTTTTCCTGTAAAAGATGTATTACAAATTAGCATGAGAAAAGCTGATGGTATTATCAAGCAAAATTAACTCAGATAACAGATAAAAATAACTTCAATATTCATGAATTTTCATTCACTCGTATTCTTGGTTATAAAATGTATAGGATTTAACCGGAATGGATTTGTTTTCTTTTTATCAGGCCAACGATTTTGTGTCAGTTCTTTGGCCATATCAGAATGAAAGTCATCACATTTCAGAAGTACAGAAGTTGGATAACCAAGTCCAAGCTATTCTCATTCCCCTAACAGTCAGTAAAGAGACATAGGCATCCCCAGAGGGCAGTTTATCTGATCTGTCCTAGACACCTATCTTAGAAAGAGACGAATTGCTGTCTGGAGAAGATATTTCTCTCCAGTGACTATTAAAAGAGAGTGTAGTAACTGTCTTCGTCACTTTGTAACTTAGTTACCATGTTAGATGCCTAAACCAGGGCAGATGGATCTCTTTTTAGGTGACATTTTTACTTTTACTACATGCCAGGTTCAAAAGAGCTTTACAGGCAAATCAATGTATTTGTCCACTGTCCCACTTTCTATATATGTACATGTGAACGTCTGTTTTGGAAGCTAATGAAAGTATTTCTTCAGATTCTTTCCTCAAAGTTGTTTTTAGCAATTTCTCCATATATAGTAAGTGCCAGATATCTGTTGAGATATTCTGTGCAAATGCATGCTTGCCAGTCCTTGGAAACCTGTTGTATCATGAGTTCCCAGTCTTCACGTTAAAGAAGCATAATGCCAAGGTGCATGTACATGCAAGCAAGGAATGTAATAAATTACAAAGTGCCAAAATAAAAAAAAAACACAACACACACACACAAAAAAACCTCAAACCAAAAAATCTTAGGGGAAGAAAAGACAAATATTTTTTTTAGAAGAGAACACAGAGTGCTAGAGGCTGAAATCTTTCAAAAGCAAGTGTACTCCACTAAAAATGTTCAAACATGGGAAAATGAATAACATAAGGTTTTGATAGTTAAGAGACTGGAGCGAAACACTGTGAATGGTGTTTGTGGAGTAACTCATTAACAGTTTCTGCCTGTTTTGAAAGGTTATATGGATCGTTGCACTGCTGGCCTTTCACATCTGGTGCTTAAGGTTTAGAACTCCCCTGCTCAGCTTTCATGAGACTAAAATCTTGATTACAGCAGTTATGCTACAATAGAGAAGGGAATAAAAAGTGCCTGCCTCAAACCAACCATAGGGATTTATAAGCAATAGACAATGTAACCTAGGGAGAGATGGGGGGAGAAGAGGATTAAAAGGGAGGGGGCAGAAATAAGAAATTCAGTCTTTGCCATAAGCTTTCACATATAATATTTAAAGGTGTGCAACACTCGCTTTCTATTATTCTCTTATTTTCTCAGTTTCATTTCATTCTACCATGTCTAAACAGTATTGAAAATATTAAATAACTACCAGCAGGACCAAAAGGCTTCTACATCACTAGTAGTGTCATCTCCTCTGCAGCCAAATACTGACTATGAAACACTGAAAGAAATCCAGGAAGTTTGAGGAGGAACATAATGTTTGTCAGCCTGGGGTCTTCAGACATCAGGAAACAGCTTGCAAAAACATTACAAAAAACCAGTCTCTCAAATGTATCTATAGATTTCCATGCCTACAAGCAAGTAAACAAAAACAAGCAAAGGGAAGTAGAGGTGGTACATATAGAATGATAGAATCACAGAATCTTTGGGTTGGAAGGGATCTTTAAAGGTCATCTAGTCCAACCCCCCTGCAATGAGCAGGGCAGGTTGCTCAGAGTCCCGTCCAACCTGACCTGGAATGTTTCCAGGGATGGGGCATCTACCCCCTCTCTGGGCAACGTGCCAGGGTTTCACCACCCTCATTGTAAAAAATTTCTTCCTTAGACCTAGTCAAAATCTGCCCTCTTTTAGTTTAAAACCATTACCCCTTGTCATATCGCAACAGGCCCTGCTAAAACATCTGTCCCCATCTTTCTTATAAGCCCCCTTTAAAGACTGGAAGGCTTCAATAAAATCACCCCAGAGTCTCCTCTCCTCTCCTCTCCTCTCCTCTCCTCTCCTCTCCTCTCCTCTCCTCTCCTCTCCTCTCCTCTCCTCTCCTCTCCTCTCCTCTCCTCTCCTCTCCTCTCCTCTCCTCTCCTCTCCTCTCCTCTCCTCTCCTCTCCTCTCCTCTCCTCTCCTCTCCTCTCCTCTCCTCTCCTCTCCTCTCCTCTCCTCTCCTCTCCTCTCCTCTCCTCTCCTCTCCTCTCCTCTCCTCTCCCTGAAAAACCCCAACTCTCTCAGCCTGTCCTCATAGGAGAGGTATTCTCTGATCATTTTGGTGGCCCTCCTCCGTAGCTGCTCCAACGGGTCCATGTCTTTCCTGTGCTGAGGGCTCCATGCTGAGGACTCCACGTGTGGTCTCACCAGAGTGGAATAGAGGGGCAGAATCCCCTCCCTCAACCTGCGGGCCACACTGTTCTGGATGCAGCCCAGGATACGGTTGGCCTTCTGGGCTGCAAGCACATATTTGCCAGTTCACGTCCAGCTTTTCATCCACCAACACCCCCAAGTCCTTCTCAGCAGGACTGCTCTCAATTTCTTCATCCCTCAGCCTGTATTGACAGCGGGGTTTGCCTCAAAGCAGATGCAGGAACATGCACTTGGACTTGTGGAACCGCATGAGGTTCACACAGGCCCTTTCCTCAAGCTTCTCCAGGCCCTTCTGGATGTCATTCTGTCCCTCAGGTGTGTCAACCACACCACTCAGCTTGGTGTTGTCTGCAGACTTGCTGAGAGTGCCCTCAATCCCACTGCCTACGTTACTGATAAAGATATTAAAGAGTACTGTGGTCAATATAGACGCCTGAGGGACAGATCTCATTACCAAAGTCCATCTGGACATTGAACCATTGACTACTACCCTCTGGATGTGAACATACAATCAATTTTTCATCTACCCAACAATGTCCACCCATCAAATCCATATCTCTCCATGTTGCGGCAGATGTTGTGGGGGACCCTGTCAAAGGCCTTACAGAACTTCAGGTAGGTGACATCAGCAGCTATTCCCTTGTCCACTGATGAGATCTCCATCATAGAAGAACACTGGGCTGGTCAGGAAGGGCTTGCCTTTGGTCAAGCCATATGCTGGCTGTCTCGAATCACCTCCCTATCCTCCATGTGCCTTAGCAGAGCTTCTAGGAGGATCTGCTCCATGATCTTCCCAGGCACACAGGTGAGGCTGACAGGTCGGCAGTTCCCAGGGTCCTCCTTGCTACCCTGTTTAAAAATGGGTGCATTGTTTCCCTTTTTCCAGTCTGCAGGGACTTCCCCTGACTGCCAGGAATTTTCAAATATCACGGCGAGTGGCTTGGCAACTACATCAGCCAGTTCCCTCAGGCCTCTGGGATGCATCTCATCAGGTCCTAGAGACTTGTGTACATCCAGGTTCCTCAGGCAGTCTTGAACCTGATCTTCTCTTACAGTGGGAGGGACTTTTCTCCTCCAGTTCCCCTCTTGCAGGCCATGAACTTGAGATGTGCGGGAAGAGACACTGCCAATGAAGACTGAGGCAAAGAAGTAGTAGAGTACCTTGGCCACCTTCTAATCTGTTGTTGCCAGTTTGCCAGTCTTGCTCATCAAGGGGGATACACTTTCTCTGACCTCCCTTTTCTGGCTGACATACCTCTAGAAGCCCTTCTTATTATTCTTTGCATTTCTTGTCAAGTTCAGCTCCTTCCAGCGCTTATTCTGCCTTTATTTTGGACTTAATGAAAACCACTGTAATATCCTGCAGAAGACATTGTGTTGTGTTTTGTTTTGTTTCCAACAAGCTGGGAGCCATGAAAGAGGCATATCTAAAAAGGCTGGAAAGCACTACTCTAATTAATCCACCTAAGCTAGTGCAGGATGAGTTTTATATTTATATTGTTTTAGATTTATGCTGTTACTTATTGATACTTTTCTAACCTTGAAAATTTGTTCTTGAAACCTTACAAAGACCACAGTTCCACATAGGTAGTTTGTGCTGTTGTTGGTGTCTTACTGAAGTCACCTCTGCAGCAATGGAACAATTGCTTCTTGTCACTCCCAGAGAAAATAGAGCTGATTGATAGAGTTATATGTGTTTTACACACAACTTTTGTACATGCTGGAACATTGTTACTGTGATCATTCTTCCCTCTGCATTTCCCCTCTGCCACCTGAAATCCCTATTTTTTAGATTAAAAAAAAAAATTATTCTTTCAGTCTTTCCTTAAAGGAAATTAATAAATCTTTCATCTTTACCAGCATTATTCCGTAGACTGTCTCTGGCTTGTCTATATCTTTCCTGAGATCTAGTGCTCAAAACACCCCTTCTGAAACATCATCAGTTCCAAAGAGGTGGAATAATTACTCCCTTGTCTGATATATGAGACTTCTATTAACACATCCCAAATGAAATTTGCACTTTTTGCAATAATATCACTATATTGACTCATGTTTGTTGGAAATGCACTATACCACTTAAATCTTTTTCTGCACTACTGATGCCTCCCACATCTTCCCCAGTCTCTGTTTGAGAAATTGATTTCTTCTCAAGCACTACAGGTTTTTGCTCAGAAAAGCAGGTGCTAATATTAATGTCCTTGAAATTCTAAAAGCAGTACTTCTGTTGTGCCATTCTAAATTAATCTTGAATCATTAATTACAAAATAGTGGGAAGACTCAAGTCCTCTACCAGATTACTGAATTTAATGTCATTTGTTCCATAGACGTAGCAAATGCTCACAGTGCAACTATGGTCGGCTGTTGCAGGAAAGAAAATATGCTACTACATTCATTGACTTTAAAGGCACAGATAAGACTAGTAGTTGCTTCTATTTGATTTCTGAATTATCAATTTTTGAGGAGTCTTTTGAATTCTGGGAAGTGCCCTGGAACGCTCATAACCACTCTCAGGCTGGAATAAGTCTCCAGTTTTACAAGTGTACTGACTGCTCCATCGGAGTCATTAAGGAGCACATTACTCCGAATAGGCTTCGAGACAGATCCCAGCAGAACCTGACTGGAAGTGCTCCCCTCATCTGGCAGCAAACTTCTGTGGTTTACCAGCCTGTTACACACCCTTCTTGTGGTAATATGTAGCCTTAGTTTTGTTATGTAATCTTCTAACACACACATATAAATACAATAAAACAGCATGTTCTGTTATGGCTTTTCCACTAACACATCAGCAAATTTCAAATTTTAGCTCCATATACTCTGAAAAGAGCAGAGAAAGGGGGTGTCTGACTTCCTTCATAAGTGAAATATAAATGAAGTAGTGAAATGTAAGTGAAGTAGTACTTTATAAGTGAAGAAAAAGAAATCACATATGAAGTCACAGTAACATTTTAAAGAGAAAGTCAGTGGGGATTTCTAATGCTTTGTGAAAACCTGAATTTTAGTACTAGATGAAGGAGTAGCTTAATAAAGAGGTTTACGCACAGTGTAATATTGTCTGATCTACTTTCTTCTCATTTCCATAAACTCATTGCCTGGCATGGAAAGTTTCATTTACACATGGTTGTTCTCCCTGTATGCAAATATTTTTTTTTGCAACACAGTTTATCTCTACAGACTGATCTCTGTGATCTTTCTGGCACATTTGGAAGCAGCTGACAATGTAGTTTCTACTATCTAAATGTCTGTGTTTGCAAACACATTTAATCCCTTTTAATAGCACTCTCTGCAACTTCCCTACTTCATGCTTTTATTATTTTAGCTCGGTGTTTTGATTAAAGATCTCCAAGAAAAGAATCAAATGTTACAGGGAGCAATATTGATGAATCAATAAGGTGACTTCGAATAGCCAAAGAGCCAATGTCATGTTTTTATAGTGCAATGGTCTGTCTTGTAACATGATAAAGGTCCTGGTCATGTACTATCATTTAATATATTTAATAGCTTTGTGAAAATAGTAATACTACTTCTAGTATCCGTGCCAAATTGTGGTGCTGATAATTGCATTGTACTAACTTATATTGTTCTTGCATATTCATAGGAAGGTTTTTTTCAATTTCCATTCTAAATATTATGTCATGTATGTGTATTTTTCTTTTCAACAGAATGGTTAATTTTAATCTTTAACAAGCTGCTAAGTTGCATCTGTAGAATTCAGACAGGTAGACTGACTCGTTCCATATCGTGAGTTACCACATTTCACAAGTTATTCCTCCTATTGGACCCAACAGCCTGTATTTGATTAAGTAATTAAGCATTAAATCACATTTAATTTCAAAGGGTTAGGCTAAACAAGCAATTTGAGTTGCACGTGATGACTGTTTTGTCCTCACCATGGCTGACCTTTATGTGGTTGACATATTTTGTCAATGGTAATTTTATGTTTATTTCCAGTTCATTGATGAAAATATCGAATGCCATATAACATGACTATTATGTGTATCCACAGTAGGAGCATCCTATTTGATGATTAATCCCCATGGATGACTGATTTTTTCAATGTGTTAGTTATTTCTTAATCTCTTCAATATACAGTGTATCAATATTATATAGCACTAATATCTTCACTGGAATGTCAAGAGAGCTAACTATATTGTCAATTGTAATAATGCTTGCAGTAGCCAATCAATCGGAACATTCCTATGAACTTCAGAGGCTGAGCTGAAGAAAGGGGGAAAGAAAAAAAGAAAAATTATAATTTTATCTGAAAAAATAAACTTGAATTGATCTTTTTTCACAAAAAAAAAAATGATATGAGAAAAGGGACGTGTAAGAATCAATGGAGTAAGAATATGTAGGTTTTTTACCCCATCAGTCCCAGATTCTAAAGATAGTTGCAGCTCCATTGCTTCCCTTCAGGTTTATCCAGAGCCATGTCCATCCATATCAAAAGTAACCCTTTCTTAAAGGTTGTGGCCCCTAACTTAATCCTTTCATAATGCCTTTTTAACAAGAATTTAGAAGCGTAGGGTAACTGTTAGGTAATAAGATTAGATGTGAATCCATTAGGATGTGTAATGTCTAGACCAGACCAGAGAGAGACAGAAGAGGTTGTTCAAAGGGACCTGACTCTGTGTGCCACACAAGACATTTCATGACATTTAAAATATCCCAGATATCCTCCCTGGTTTCCAGTTGCCACTTCAAAATAACTTGTGTATTCTGGAGATATTTTGTCATGTTTGCTAGCCCTGCATCTTATATAACATACATTAGCTCAGGTGTCATTGGATACCTATGTCTGGACAATTGAATTGAGTTCCAATGTTATTACAAGTGGAAAGAAATATAAGAATTATAATTAGAAATGTTAAACTATAAAAGTGTTTGTTCTTTCATCGAGGATTTAGATTTTAATACAATATAAATACACATATTTTTACAGATGTCTCTAGTCCGCATTAGCATGAGACTTATTTCTTTTACAGTTTACACAATCAAACGACACTTGAGCATTTTGCATGTCCCATTTTGTGTCCAAACCCAAATGAGTATGACTGCATATTCAATTTGCATTCAATCAACATTGGAAGTCTTTATTCAGTTCTGGTTTTAGTCAACACTGCGTTCAGCATGCAAAATTTAAAATAAAATAAAAATAAATTAAATAAATGTCAAAATAAAATAAAATATTGTAAATCAATGTTTTCTAATTACACTGGTGAAATTTGTGGCCTAATGGGTGAAGTTCTCAGGAGCTAGTTTCCAAAAAGACATTCAGATTTCTCAAAATGAGACATAGTGCAAAGAACCCCAGGCTCAAAAACACCAAGCCGGTAAGACTGCATTCCTTAATGCAGAGAACATGACAGTGCTGCAACAGAATAAAAGTGATAAGCTGCTGGTTTCATATGCTTGCATTATTTTCCCAAACATTTTCTTATTACAAGGTTAACGTGAGCTGGACCAGGCCAAGTCCTGCTATGTCTATTGACCCAAAGAATTCAATAAACTTCATTTCATTTTAAAGTTGGTAAGAGAGGGGAAGAAGGTACCAAATTAGAACACATAAACTCAATTACAAGGTATTTACGTACCAATCTTAATGAGATTTGGATGAGGCAGTAAATTTCATGCACTGCTTTTCTTAAGAAAATTATGTTATCTGCCTACATAGAAAACGTAGAGTCATAGAATAATTTAGGTTGGAAGGGTTCCTTATCCAATCCCCTCTCTCAAAGCAGGACTAATTAGATCAGGGACCGTTCACTAGGGCTCAGTGAGGGATCAGTCAGTGGCTTTCAGAACACCAGAATGGCCCCATTCACTTCTGAAAAAAGCTTCCACTCACTGGAAAAAAAAAAAGAAAAATGACCACCCCTGAAATTTTACTTTCCTAAAAGTTACAGAGGCAAATTCATTAGTGGATTATGCTAATCATTATGCCAATGAAATACATCCAATAAGTCCCTAACCTTGTTGCATATGCTGCCCTTTCAATGATACACTTGAATTAATCTCTGAGTAACAGGATCACATCTCCTTAATTAAAATATTAAATGACTAAATAAAAAAGATAAAAATCTTTATATTCTTTAATTAAAAGAAAAAGTTTCACCGGGTGTCTAAAGGGACACATAACTATCCCTGGAAGAACTCCAAGATATCACATATGAAGGGGAGGGGCAATATTTTTTTTTTTTTTAAGGGAAAGTGCAGAAACTGGAAATGGCATTAGGCCAGGTTCTGCCACACCTACACATGTTGAATAACAATTTTAAAATAGCTCCACTGAACTCAACTATAAAGCCGTTGCTCAAAGGAGATCCTAATCAAGACTTTATAATTTAAGGATTATACAGTATCCAAACTGAGAATGTGTTTTCTTGTATGATGCAGGAAGAGCACCCACATCAGCAAATATATAAGTTGACTCCTTTGAATCCTTGACCATTAGCTCTCTTCACTGTTGAAAAACAATTTTTTCTGCAGCGGTTTAGAAATCTGTGCTTTCAAATAGGTCATTAATGCCCTTAATTTTAATCTAATAGATATCAGCAATCTATCCAGATGGCAGCTTTCAAATTGGTGGTTATTCAAGCTTTTCTATTTAAAGCACAATTCCATTTCTTTAATGAGAATATCACTACTGGAACTATTGTATCATTAATACCATAATTTTGGTTTCCCTATAGATTTTTCTTGATTGAGTACCTTCATATACATGTATCTCTTCATAATTGCCCCCTAAAGAAAATATACATAAAAACTGATTTTGAAAACATTAATAGCAGTTGGCATATGGAAAATGAACGTTTATGTTCCCTCTTGGTTTTGTGCAGAATGATACATATGAAATATATGATGCTTGTAGACAGGATTAGCTGACCTCAACTGACATAGTAATGATACTGTTGCAGAGTCCCTGATGGTTTCCTTGAAAGTATTGGTATGCTAACAAAAACACAAAGCGTTAATAATGAAGTTATAAAAAAGCTTCCACTGACATTATACTACATCACCTCTCCTTTGGACACATTGCTTGGGATGTGAAGTGAACTGCTGTGATGTAAATTACTGTGTTTACCTTCAGGGAAATCTGGAAGATTACGAATAAAACTTCAATAATGAAAGAGCCAAGAAAATCCATGACTCACTCATAAATGAGAAGTCACTAGAACATCCTAAACTCATGTTTGCAATGCCTTCTAAATTCTCGTATGCCTGTTATTTCTTGGGTATTTTAATGTGCATTTTTAAAAATATTACAGACTAGAACTTTAGCTGAAGGCAATTGCAGTGTATGCACATATTCTGAGGACCTGATCCCAGAGGCTTTGTCTCAGGTTTGGCTTGATTTCACTCCATGGGTGGTGTTTAAAAAAAATAGCTGCCGAGTCGGACTCACTAGTACCAAAACACTGCTAAGTCAGTAGAGTTACAACAGTAATAAAAATCATCTGTTGTATATAAATAAAGCATTAAAGATTATCTAGGATATTATTAGAGTTTCAGATGGTGTGTATTTTTATGATCTTAATTCTTCTCTCTGTTTCACAATCCATAGATCTGAAGGAAATGAAACAATGGAAATGGGTGAGATGTGTACCACCAAAAAACTTTTCAAAACCAAGGAATTGCTTTTTATGGCATATCATCTAGTGTCTAGTTCACCATGACATTGACATCAACAGTATAAAGCTGCAGAAAGGTTTTGCAATTCAAGGCTCCACTGTACATTTATTTACATGAGCCCCCTTTTCAGAGTGTGAAAATTCTCTGCAGAGCAGATTGCAGATTTAGCAAAATAAGACTCGAGCCTGTGCAGGTAAGTGCGGAGAAAACGTCCTCTGTGTGAATTTCATGCAGCTTTCAGTCTACTGTGTGACCTCAAAATTTGCAGGGTCATATACAAACTCACTCATATAAATAACAACTGGAGGAGAAGTTCAGCTTTAGATGGGTATGGATACAGGGACAAATTTACATATGATAAATTCAAACCTTGGGTACCTCAGCTCTCCTGTAAGAACTGCTTGACTGTCACCTTCTGGCAAAGAACATGGTAGGTAAACTCACAAAGTAAGGCTACAAGCACAAGCAATTACAGCAGGGTTCCCAGGAGTTCCAAAATATCTAACCCCACCCTACCCTCTGACAACTTGTCTCTGTATTCAGAGGCATCTGTGGAATTTGGGTTATCTCTAAATTGTGTTGAAACAAAACTTTTTAGATTTTTAATTATTAAAGATGTACATGTCAAGTGCCTGGACACCTCTGCAGATCTAGTCTTAAGTGTCTAGCATAAACATATTTGAATACATATTTATATGTGTGGACATTCCTCACTAACCAGTGTGTGGCTTCTGAAACATCTGTTGGTAGAATGGGATGATTTGACCTAAAAAGTAGTTTGAAAATATGCCTGTTCTTAAGACTAGGAGGTATGAAAAATACAGACAAACACGCCCTGTAACAAGGAGTGTAACAACATTTCCAAGGGTAAGTAAAGACGGGAGACAAACATGCAACATATTCTACGTATTATCAACAAACTGCGCAGCTTCTCTACTATCTAAATGATAATGATGGAGGTATTTGTGACTCCAGCACTGCAAATATTTATTGCGTCTAGTCTGTTCTGTCAGGCATTAAATAACATTCCCATTCTCATTTTCAAGAACTATGTCTAATCTTTGTTTACACTAATGCTTCCTTTGTTGACTTTTAACAATTATGTGCCATTGACAATTGCTTATTGTTGTTTAATTAGGAGGTGGATTATCCCATGTTTTAATGATTACTGTTCAACAACTTGACAGAAATGTTATTCCCAAAACCACCAAGCACAAATTGGCTTTGATTTATTTCACTTAATCTCGTTATGATTGTAGTATAAGCTCTCCAAATTATAATTATTTTATTAATTATAATATCTCACAGTTTCAGCTCAGTAATGTGTACCAAAGGAAACAAATATAAATTCCCAACGCTGTTGAAGTCTGTTCTTTTAAGAAAAAAGAAAGTGTTGGATAGTAGAACAGATACGTACAATAAACTCATCAGCACTGACTCCAGATCTGATTTCCAGTTTGCAAATGTGAAGTATCCTTTTGCTGTATATCCTTCATCATCCAGGTAGACTAAAAGTGGCCATCGTCTGTTAAGTACGTTCTCAGTATTAGATGTAAAACTTGAAACAAGAAATTATTGATAATGGACAACTTACAAATGCTGATTGCTATGTAGAGAAGGTCATGGCATCCACCTTCATTAGCCAGCGCAAACATTTATTTTTTTGTCATGAAATATTGATGATCACTAAAATAATAATGAGGAAGAACTGCACAAGCTAAAATTTGCATGAGATAGAACAGCAGACATTTTCAAATGCAGTATTTCACATAACAACTGAAAAAATTTAGACAGGATAAAATAACTATTCTATCTAGATCAGGTGACAATGGGCCATATGTAAATTGTCTATCTCCCGTGCATTTCTGGCAACGAGTATTTTTAATAATTTTTTTTCCTGGAAAGGATGTTATTGTCATGATCATCCTTTAAACTATATATCTGATCATGTTTAAAGGGCAACATCAAAAGAAATAATAAAATCTAGAGCTAAGAAAAAAAACAGCTGAAAATTACAGTTTATAAACATTTTCAAAATTTCAGTATTTGTTTCCTCTGGTTTGAAATTCATGCTTGGAGAAAAAATACTGTGAAATGCTATAAATGTTTCATCTAAGAAGTCCCGATGGAAATTACATTCTCACGGAACTGAACTGAACCCGATTTTTGCCTAGATGAATAGACCTGTTGAGCAGCTCCCTCAGGTTTTTGAAGTCCATTTCTCTAGAACAGCCTTGTTGCATAGACTGCTCAGTGCCTAGAGACACCAAAGGTGCCAAAATTTATTGCAGCGCTGGCCTCGGGGGTTTTTCTGCTTTCACCTACATTATTGGAATGGGGATGCCGATTTATCTGGAAGACTTGGGGTATTAAGAGCCTGGGTACTCTATGCCGAAAATATTAGCAGTATTGGGCTGTGAAAAGCCAGCGCCTGTGGCTGGAAAGATCTAACAGAAAACTGAGCAGGGCTATGTCAGAACACTGCTCACCCTTTGTTAGAAGATTTTCTGAAAGCAGCATATTTTCATTAAGTGTTTTGCTTTCTTGACTCAGCTTTCTGACAGACTGATGCTGAAACTGAAAATTTACAGGCCAATGTACTTACCACCACTTGATTCCATCTGAAGCATTTGAGGAATCTGCCTCACTCCTCTGTAGTGTTTCCGGAGGCCATGCAAGACAGCTTTTCTCACTCTTAGTTTCCTAGTTACATAACGTAATTGTAGGGAAGAAACACAATTTCTAACATGTGAAAAAGTCTTTTAGGGATGTTCACATACCTTAAGGATGACACTAAGCAGTAATAGTTCAAATGAACAGAACACAGTGTGTACCAAAATGTGATCAAGGATAAATGAATGAGACAAGTGAAAGCCTCATCTTTCCTTTTGGAGATTGCGCACCTTTCTAATAATAAAATGTTTTATATTATAGTTGTTCTAAAATGTCTTCTTACTGTATAAAATCCAAAGATTATATTTTCAAAAGCACTTCTTCAGTGTGCTGGGAACCTTCTGCAGGGTTTGAGATCCTGATTTTGTTAGGCCATCTGGATCCTAATTTAGTTAGGCCATCTGGAAATTCCAGCTCAGGAGATCAAAACTCCTAGAAATTACACTATGTTATTTAAGTTTTCTTTTAGTGGCGTTCCATCCACCCCTGAAGTTGTATCCAGATGACATTTTTACTTTCAAAAATTTATTACAGACATACTATTAACCTTTTTCACCTGGAATTTCTTTCACGTTTCTAGGCAAAAACTTAATCACACTCCCTAAATCTCAATTTAAAGATCTTCCACATCTTTCCTACTTCTGCTTCCCCTTGTAAAAATTACACAGTTCTTTGTATGAATGACAGTTCAATACTTCTTCAAAGAGTTTTTGAGGCATTAAGAAGCTGGAAATATTGTGAGTGAACAGCAATACAGCAGAGAAACACCTAACATTGGTCTAGTTTAAGCCATATTTATTTTGACAACAATAACCTAAGAATTCATGGAGTCAGTAAGCTCCAACAAGGACCAGGTAGCATAATTTTTTCCATTATCCATGAAGGTGTTACTTCAGTTTTTGATGACTTAATATATTTTAGGAATTTACTTTATTTACTACTCAGATACTTACTGTTTAGGGCTGATGAATAGTAGGCATTTTTGAGCATCTTTCGGGCTATGTGTTTACAAGGATAGTTCATGGTAGGAAAAACCCAACATCCATGTGACAGATCTATGTGTAGCTTTGCCAGCTTAGGGCATGAGGACATGAATAAAGCAGTTGCTATTCCATAACACATCCTTAGATGATTCCTAGGAAGAAGCAAATGCATTTGATGGCAGCAGTTACTCAGATACTAGGTTTTTATTTAGATAGTTCCTGATGTAGTTGTGTCATAAAAATAATGCATTTGAATTCTTGCAAAGACATAAGAACAACTAATAGTGAATTAATTCCTTAAGGAAGAGTCACATTCGGATAACAGATTCTACTTCTTTTGAGATAAACTGCAAAGCTCACATTCACTTTGGTAGTAATGGGACCAGACTATTGATATGGAAATATAGAGGAAAAGTAAGGAGTCTTCCTAGGATCTCTTTCTTCCAGGAACATGAAGTCAGCACAAGATTTAATCCTACATATGCTAGAAATTGTGTGAATAAATTTTTGTTGAGAGAAGACTGATACAATTTTAAGCCGATTCCTTTTCAGTAAAATAACAAGAAGTAGTCATAAAAATGAATCACTCTTCTATTTACACATATAAAAAATGGAAGAAAAAATGTATTGTGTGCCATATTACTTAAATATGTAGCTATATTATGTAACAGGAATTGGAAAATGGAAGACAAAATTAAATGTTAAGGAAATGATTTAGCTTTTGAAGAATATATCTAGATTCCTAAATATTCCTTCTGAAATCTTCCAAATTACTTATAAAATTGTGTCTGAACTACAAATCAGCAAAAATTTATATTCTTTTTCAAGATAATCAGTTTTGCCATCGCAATTTCTTTCTTCATCCTCTTTTTTAACATTACATATTCTTCTAACACTTTCCAACTATAAATTGCAATGTTTTAGATGATCAAATTTTTTGAAATAATAGCTGACAATATTATGCACATTCCATATGTGTATGTCATGTATGTCTATGTGATATATATCTCTGTGAATTTGCCTAGATATGATGTCAATGATAAATGGAAAAGTGGTTCATTAATCACATCACCTGCCTTGTAGCATTAATCCATACTCCAATCCTTTATATTGCATCTGTCTACACAATATCTTTACAGTCACCAAGTGTATGAAAAAAACTCCATATTCTTTATCCCTAAATTAAAATAATAGAAAATAGGATTAAAATATATGGAAAAAGATGTTGACGTTATCAGGCCCATATCCAGATGCTGCTGTGTAAGGAAAATGTATCATATATTCCTTTTCCTAGGAAGTTGAAGCCAGTTGGGTTTCTTGTTAAAGGGTGACTGAGACAGGCCTCGTGCTTCTGAAAATTAGGAACCTTTTATTTTTATGCCAGGACCAGATTAAGCTAATTTATTCTTGCCCCAACACGTACTTTAAATATGTCTTCTTTCAACTCAATGTTTGTAACTTCAGGGTATTTATGAAGATCAATTTTTTTTAACTCTTATTTTTCTTAAGCTAAAAAAGCCTTCCTCTTTTAATTTCCCTTTGTAAAACAGGTCTTCTACTTTGTTCATTCTGGTAGTCCCCTGCTGTAACATCTTCCAGTATTAATGCTCTTCTCTTGAACACAGACAGCTAGAACTGTGCACAGCACTGTGTAAAATATCTTGCCAGTGGCTTTGTTACGTTTTCCTCTATTTCTCTGGCAGTTCCTTGCCTGACAGATACTATGGACACAATTATTTGTCCATGATCACATCTCATTAACGCTTTACTGATGCCTCTGGATCATAGGTCATCACTAGTGGATCTGACCATTCCTAATAACATTTTTTCACTTTTTATTATTACATGCAAGGTCTTTCATTTTTGTGCTGTATTTCTTGCTTACTTAAACAGATCTAGGAATTGTTATTCTGAAGGGATAGTTATGGTTCCATTCTAAAAATTTTATAAAATCATTAAGAATATTTTCTATAATCAGACTTGCAATTTCCTGTATCTTTCCAATTTCTTCTTGCATTCAGACATGGACACTACCAGTCTTCTTAATCTGCGTGCATACAATCATCTGGATATATTCATATTGCCAATTAATTGACTCTCTGATTATCCACATATATGTGTTGGACCACTCCTGGGGTTTCTGTATGGAAGAAACTAATTTTATTTTTTTAAGATGAAAACCAGATGAAGTTCTGGATGTAGCTCAGAGGAGAAAGGACTATTCTAGGTAGCACGAGCCATGCCAGGCTTAGTTCCCTCAAAAATACTTTGTCTCACATAGTCATTTAAGATTTTTCTAAAACACCTTTGATCTTCATATATCCCTCTCCTGCGTGTTCTATATAACCTCATACCAATGCCCAGTGCATGTCACACCCCCTCAACAGCATGATGTAAAAGTTTATCATGGCACAACATTTACACCATTTATGCTCTTTGATCAAAACCCCATCTGTTTTAGGGCTGCCAGATGTGCTCCAGAAGCAGTTTAGGCCAAGTATTACAAAATGTGGATACAACCAGTCTGCTCTGGATTAAGTAACTCTGAACTATGTAAACATGAGTAACTCTTCAGCACGTATTTTAAGGGACAAGAATCACTCACAGAATAACATCTTTATCAGCATAGTTTTTATGTTTTGGCATTGTCCAGATAACAGTAACTTCTGTCTTGATTTGCACATCTCCATCATCTGTCTAACCTTCTCATCTATGATTTGCAGCCTTGTCTAAGTTGAAAATGATTCATATCATTCTGTGCCCTTTTAAAGCTAATATTAGCTTTTGTCTTACAGTATTGTCAATTCCACTATGGCCTGCTTTTAAATTTCTGTGTTTAAAGATCCCTTTATCATTTGTGTTAATTTCTTTGCAAGGATCTATGCAGTTATTAGACATTTTTACTTTCACAGAATCACAGAATCACAGAATCACTAGGTTGGAAAGGACCTTCAAGGTCATCAAGTCCAACCATTAATCCAGCACCACCATGTCCCCTAAACCATGTCCTGAAGTGCCACATCCACACGTTTTTTGAACACTTCCAGAGATGGCGACTCCACCACCTCCCTCGGCAGCCTGTCCCAATGCCTGACCACTCTCTCAGTGAAGAAATTTTTCCTAATATCCAATCTAAACCTCCCCTGGCGCAACTTGAGGCCATTTCCTCTTGTCCTATCACTAGTTAGTTGGGAGAAGAGACCAACACCCTCGTCGCCACAACCCCCTTTCAGGTAGTTGTAGAGAGCGATAAGGTCTCCCCTAAGCCTCCTCTTCTCCAGACTGAACAACCCCAGTTCCCTCAGCCGCTCCTCATAAGACTTGTGTTCCAGACCCCTCACAAGCTTCGTTGCCCTTCTCTGGACACGCTCCAGCACCTCAGCATCCTTCTTGTAGTGAGGGGCCCAAAACTGAACACAGGATTCAAGCTGCGGCCTCACCAGTGCCGAGTACAGGGGCACAATCACTTCCCTACTCCTGCTGGCCACACTATTGCTGATACAGGCCAGGACGCTGTTGGCCTTCTTGGCCACCTGGGCACACTGCCGGCTCATATTCAGCCGGCTGTCAACCAGCACCCCCAGGTCCCTTTCCACTGGGCAGCTCTCCAGCCACTCCTCCCCAAGCCTAATGTTTTCAGAACCTTAACATGTTAACTACCTATACTGATTTCCTACTATATTTTCCAGCAGCCTTTTTAAGGTTTTCATTTTCATACAATTCTTATTCTTTTTTTCATATCAGTCAGTTATCCTTATTTTTTCAGTCTCTTCTCTTAATATTGAAAATCTTATTTACAAACTTATTTTGTGTTTAGTGTTTCATACATTTAAACACAGACAATCCATGCTTTTTCAGTACAAGGTTTTTTATTTCTCCAGGTGCCTTTCTTCTATATGACCCTGCTGCTTAGTAGAACTACACACAACACAGCACTAACCCTTGCATTTTCTCAGTGACTAATTGGTGGAGAAATCTGTCAACTATCATGGCAAGAAATATGTTGGATCTACATTTAACAGTATAATTTGTTCCCTAGTCTATACTGGGAAGTCAATTATGTTAATAGGTAATTATTTTAAGTAATTAGATTTGCTTGTGATGGACTCATCTCACTGTAGGTATGTCTTTATACATACATGGGTAACAGGGAGAGTTAAGGAAGCTATCACAGAATTCCAGTCTCTTTTCCATCCTTCTTGAACGGATATTGACCATTTACTGGTTTACTTCACCTATGTCATCATTTACTTGTTTGCAGTTAGCTGCATAATTAAAGTGTCATGCAATCTTTTCTTGTTTTGTTGTTGGGGGTTTTTTGCTTTCTTTTGAGTGTCTTCTGAAGCCTCTTCCTCATCTTAATTCAGCAAACTCATCTACTCTTCCTATTGTATCATGTTCATATCTATTACTAGTCATGCAAGTTTCTCTATTTGGTTCATCAGTGTATATATAACATAACAAACAATATATTGAATCTAACATAACTCCCATTCATCAAAAATGTATGACTTAGGAAGAAATTTAGTGTCTTGAGAGGAAGAAAAATAAAAAGGGATAGAGGAGTCATCTTACAATTTATAAGCGCTTTCATTTCAGGTTCTGCTAGTAATTTCATATTTTTTCAGTCTTCTAATTCATGCAGTAAATTACCCAAGTTTTACTTTTTTCCAGACCATCCCTTGCTATTACTTGTGTATCACATTGATCCACATTGCCCCTTGATTGTGAGAATATCTTGGCAAGTTACATAGTAATTTAATTAGGTGTTGAAAAGAAGGGTAGATATAAAAAACTACTGCCATCTGTCCTCTTTGTGTCCCCCACTCTTCTTTTTCTTCATCCACTTATTTACATGTGTGAGGATTTAAACATATTTTAGAATCCTTCCCTTCCTTTCCCTTCTCCCTGCCAATACAGAGAGAAATATTTTTTAAATGGATAGAGTTACTCCTTACCTTTTCTTTGGGATATTAGCTGGGAGAAACCAGTTGATCAATAAATTAATTTATCTTGGACTCAAAGGCATGTTTCCTGGAAGTATTGAACACAGCATCAAAGAGAAATAAATATAAAGACATATATGAAAGAGAAGATTTCTGACAATCAGGTCCTACTTTCTTTGCAGTTCAGTAGGAACTGAAAGTCGCTCACAAGAGGACAGATTCTGATGGAAAGAGACAGAGGAGGCATAACTCATCTTGTCTTGTCCAGCAGCGATGCTGTTCACTGATACGACTTGGAGTCTTTAAGCCTGCCTCTATGTATGGACTAGATCCCACCACTTAATTCCAATATCCCCCTCTCCAGCACTACAAAGCTACTTCAGTACATCAGAATTATTCAAGACATCCACTCAAGGACCACAGGTCTTCTGCTCACCCCTTTCAATTTATTTCCCATGCATAGGTGCTCTCTGTCTTTATACTTCAAAGTGACATAACTAGT
The DNA here is from genome assembly GCF_964289735.1 of Phaethon aethereus. Lineage (NCBI taxonomy): Eukaryota > Metazoa > Chordata > Aves > Phaethontiformes > Phaethontidae > Phaethon > Phaethon aethereus. Next base: position 157,930,964 of record NC_138582.1, read on the forward strand.
AATCTCTTTTCCTGAACCTATACATAGGGGAAAGATTGGGATGCAGGAGTCAGAGGTGAAAGGTATATTACATTTTTTTCCATCAACATCAAAGGCATCAAAGATAAACATCGAAGTCTACATCCTTCAGTGGGAGTCCTTGAGAGGACCTGCTTGACTATGGACATTAAAGGGAAATGGAAAAATTGAAGTCAGAGAGCACCTGTGAGAAAGACCTATTCTGAGAAAAAGCACGTTGTAGACTACATAGGCATGACTCAAGGTAAAATAGTCACTCACTGGATTCAGGGTATGACTAACTGCTAATGGAGGATTTTCAACACAAGAGGTGAGTCATCTGCCCAGACTTGGGGCTTAAACATCTGAATCTAAGGAAATTACTCAAGACATCATTGAGATTCAAAGGATAAAACAGATGTTTCCATAGTGCAATCCATTTTCAGATAGGCATCTAACTAGGGCAGACAACACCCATACAATTGTTTTTTGGACTATGAAAGGAGCTTACATTGACTGAATTAGGTTCAGATATCTAACTAGTAGACACCTAAAGCTAGCTGTCTTAACCTAGGTGAGATGAATCCCACTGTCCCACAAAACTTGAGATATGAAACTGAGATGGCTGCGGTAGGTCCTTTGTCACCACTGTGTGGGAAGGTGTATGTTTATCACCACTGACAATGGAATAAATAAAAGGTGACTATGCTTCTAGATAGGACACTTGATATAAGCACTTAGTTATCACTACGTGATACCTTGACCATTAATTTTGGCAGTCTACAAATGGACATGGAGAAAAGACTGCAGTAACAGAATTGACAGGTCTGAAGTGGAATCCTCAGTTCCATAAACACTAATAAAAAGGGGTTGCCTTAGAGAGGACTTGAAAATATCCAGCAATGTAGGATGAAGTAGTTTATCTATTGTTTATCTAATTTGTTCTTAGTGCAAAAGTATGTCTCTCTAGCAGAGACCAACTCTAAGATGACCCTCATTCCCACAAGAATATCTTCTGCTATGCCACACACTAATGAAACTATTTCTTCTTTAGTTTCATGAAATTACCTTTCCTTTTCCTTCTTCCTTACTCCAATCTTACTTGCAGGTTAATATTAAGGACACTTGCCTGGAATGTGAATTTGTACTTGTTCAGGCTAACAAGAACACTGCTATTCCCCTTTCAAATGAATGAAGGAGCATCCCATGACCCTGCTTTTTATATAAAAAAAGTGGATGATGGTATTGGAATTAATATGGTCAGGTCTTTTCCACTGAATTCAGCCCTAAGTGTAGTCTGAAGGGCTAGTTGTGAAAATAGAGCAAGAATTGACATTTCTACCATGGACATTCAGAGCAGCTAGAACATCTAGGTGAGAAAGTTTTGAAGTTTTCCTAAATGAGTGTCCAACTTCTCATGTCACAAAAATGAGTTTCATTGAGAAGTGGGCTGGCTGCATTGGTAATGTCCACCTCCGTTCTCAGAACATGGGTTGCTTCTTACCATGCTGCCTCCACAGGAAAGTGAGTTGGAGCAGGCAGATAATAAAACGCTACAAATGGGAAAGCCTTGAATAAAGCAGCTATCATGTGTGCTAGCCAAGCATTGGTAAAGAGTGCAAGTCTTTCAAAACAGGGTTCAGTGTTTCAGGTTTTTCCAGCTTCACATTGTTTTATGTGACAGAATGTCTTTAATTAGGTTAGCAGAGGCTGAGATAATGTCTGTGTTTGGCAAATGTGCTCTGCAATGGCCTAAGGGCTTCTCTGTGGTGCTGAGCAGCTTCAGTTCCTGTGAATGCTCAAGACTGTGCAGACTGAAACTTCTATCCTAGGCAAATTATGATTGCATCATTAGTAAGCAGTTAATTACTTTCTCTTTTATCTTAACTGGATCATGGCTTTTTGAAGGTTTTATACCCTGTTTTCTCCCACTTGTCTGTTTAAGTCTTGAACAACAGACTGCACTGTGTATTTTCACGCTCTTGAGCGCTTCTCCCAGGGAAGCACAGACAGACAGTATAGTATATGTATTCTCCTTGGAGTAATGATAAATAAAATATATTTGCCTGTGTTGCTGAAGAGGATGGCCTTCCTAATGCACAAAGAATTTCCAGGTGTGGAACTTTGTTCCCTGTATGTACTCACGCTTCCTCATGTGGATAGTGCAACTTTTTCAAGAAGCAGATTACAGCAGCAAAAGTAGAAAATGAAGCAAGACTGGCATAACTCAAATAATGTGTTCTTTTAATTTCAGTTTATAAAATATTGCTCTCTTCTCCCTTGTTTTCATTTTGCCTGTTTAGAAAAATACTTATGACGTGTGCAGTGTTGAAGACTAACCTCCTTTCCACATGTTAGATCACATAACTTCAGATTCACCCATACCCTTTAATGTATATGAACTGCATCTGACTTTGAATAGCAGTATTCAACTGTTTAAAGTTATGCACCTGCCAAAATGTTCTGCTGAATCAGATTTAGTTAGAAGAAACATAAGTTTTAAATATACCTTTCAATTTAACATAAAAAGCACAAAAAAGAATGTATGTGCATATAGCAAACACACTCATGTCATCACCTTGATATGATGGATTAACTCTCCATTAAGAGAAGCAAAAGAAAAAAACTTTTGCAGTCCTACTCCATGCCACCCATGAGGATTGGTTGGAAGGTAAATTCTGGAGCTGTTCCTATAATTGTTAAATTAATTGGACATTTTTCCATTCATTTTAATGAGAATAGAAACTACTGATAGAATTATAAGGTCCTTCACCTGTAAGTGTGCTCAACACATTGAATGCATGGCAAGGAAGATGTTAAAAACCTTTGAAATCAATATGAAACAATGAATTCTAAGCTGAGTTTTTAAAGGATGCTTCTCATCTGCTACCACAAGTCACAGAATCACAGAATCACAATATGATTAAGGTTGGAAAAGACCTTCAAGATCATCAAGTCCAACCATTAACCCAACACCACCATGCCCCCTAAACCATGTCCTGAAGTGCCACATCCTTTCTCAGAGGACCTGTTCCAGCTGATTGTTTTCTTCTAATCAATCTTCTGTAAAGCCGGTTGTATTGTGACATGAAAAAACTGATTAATTGATTGAAAATGGCTTTTTCTATTTTTAATTTCCCTAAGTATGGTATACAACTGCAGGATAGTCTCCTGATTTTCTCTAGGGCAAAGGAGAACTCTCCCTCTGGGGAGATGGTGAACATCAGGCAATACAAAACTCCCATTCCAAAAATCAAGAGGTTATAGATAAAAAATTATTTTAATTAATACTGAGAACGGCTTGCACTGGACCAAGATCATCATCACAGCAGAAGTATCATACTTAGGGAAAAAGGGAATGCAGGAAGTTTCAATTTTACTGAATGGTTTTGCTATTTAATATTTGCATTCCACTCTTCCTTCAGATCTTCTACTTAGATGTGGTATAAGAATGTACTGATGTGAGTTTAGGGTGAGGGCTGGGCATTGTCAAGCTCTGCCAGCTGATAAGGATGGTAGTCCCTAAATTGTCCAAACCCTTCACATTCCCTAGTCACCTTACTCCCAGTGATCCATTTCGCTTCATCCATCTGCAATCCCTTGTCATTCATGTCTTACCTTTCTTACCATGCTACAGTACATTCCATTTTCCATTCCCATACACCTACTATTCCTTTGGGTTCTCACCTAAAAAGCACAACTGGTTGCCGTGAAACCAGTTTGGCTGAAAAGCAAAGTGCTAAAGATCAAACAGGCAGATGTAGAAGTTGCTGCATCTTACCAAATCACACTACCATGTAAAGTGTAATGAACAACCATGTATCCATCATATGGGATAAGAGGAATTTTTAACTCTGTATGGAAAAGAGCAGGTTACTTATTGTGAGGCACATATGGGCAATGGTCATGCTGCAGTTGGTACATGGTAATTTTAGGAGAGGGAGATTTGGAAATGTCAAGTTTGGAGGTTTAGACCTAGGATCACCCTTGCTCAAGGCAGCTATGTTATTCATCAGTTACTCTGTTTCCAAACACAAGTAATCAATGCTTGTTCCTGTACCCTGAAATCAGTGCCCTCTAAAACCTTTACTTTCGTTAATTGAACTGTTATTTTTTAAAGTTGAAACAAACCATTGCATTGGAAGTGCTCTCTGGAGATACAGAGGAGTGAGCAGAGCACAGCTGAGATCAAAAGAGCTGTCTACAAAGACCTGAATAAGATTGAATGTCATATATTTTACATGGATTGCCAAGTTCACAATGAAGATAAGCAGGTTTGTATATGAAAAATTCCTTTAAAATGAGGGTCAATATTACATTAACAACAATAACATTAAAATTATGCATGTAGTTTAAGAACGTTTTGAAAACCATATAACACAATTAACTCTATTACTACAATAGTGTTGTCCTTTAACCTTCAAAGAGTAACTTATAAATAAATTGTTATAAGGAAAGGTTCTTCTTTATGGGTTGGATTAGAGCAGTCCTTAATTTTATATTGTTTCACTCTTACATACTATCAGCATTTCAAGAATAAAGATATCCACAGAATATTAAATTTTGCTTAAATACAGTCAAACCTGTGTGACAAATGACAGAGATTTTTATCATAAGACAAAAGAATAGTAGCAATTTAAAAAATCTTAGAAATTATGAAGAAAAGTCAAATGCTTTAAGGATAATTGGAGCCTAATTAGAAATAGAGATGCTATCAGTATGATAATAGTTGCCATTTTATTCATGCCAATGCGTAATTTCTCCCAGTGACACAATGCGGTTCTATCCTGAGAGCATGCACTCATAAATTGCTCACAGCAGTTAGTGGTTGAATTAGTAAAATAACTGTGTTTTGTTTTCCGTAACTAGTTGTCTTCTAAGTACTGATCTGATCATTTAAATTAATCATTGGGTATATTTATGGAAATTAGCATCAGTTGCCAGAGATTTTGTATGAGAAATAATTTACATTTGAAATAAAATTTTAACTACATAAAACCACCTTGATATCACAGTAATGCTGGATGTTATGGAATAAAATAGGGAAATTCATTATAGGAAAAAAATATTTGAAAATATTTTGTAAAATGAGAAAAGAGTAATATATTCCTCTTTCAGTGTCTTTGCCTGACACTGACCTACTAGACACCATAACTGTATTTTTTTTAACTGTCTTTGGTTAATACAAGTTTACCAAAAAAATACTCTTTACAAAGAATATATTTTCAAAGTGATTATCTTGAATGTCAGCATATTATTGCTTAATGTTCTTATTAATCTATTAACCATAGGAGACTGATTATATTTGCTTATGACATGAAGGATTATGAAATTTAATTATTATTTTTTCAATGTTCAAGGATTCAGAAACAACCATGAAAGAACAAAGGAGAGAAGGTTAATCACTCGTTTTGTCTTTCAAAGTGCCGCTTGCCCACTTGCAAATATGCTAGGTAGATTCTTGAATGTAGCCAGAAGATATTTATTTTCTTTTCTTTATGTTTTCCCAAATTTTTAACAAAGCAATACTCTTTTTCAGCCAATGAATTTGGTTTTAAAGATAATAAAAAAAATTGAGTTATTTTTATTATTTTTCCTCTTTGAAACTAAGCGCTAGGTAATCACATTTGCTCATTTTTTTGAAAATGCTCAAATATCACCAAGGAAACATTCCCAGCACTGCAATGGATGTAGAAAAGACTAAACTTTTGCTTATTTTTCTAGCTGTGGTGACTAATTTTTAGTGCAATGTGCTAATACAGCCCTTAATTCTCTGAAATCTCAGGATGCCCTTCTAAGTCAAAGGCAGTCTCTCCCAGTACTCAGGAGTAACTAGAAGACATAAGTGTTATACTTTCCATAACTTACAACCAACAATAAAATCATGCATAATTTTTATTATTTTCAGTCAGGAATTTCTAGCAAAAGATTGAGGTCTTCAATGCCACTCTAGTGACATAAGACCCAGCTAGGCAAAAATTCCCTATTCATGAACCACTAAGAATAACATCTAGTGACTGTGCTAGAAGTATGCATAATTCTGTGAAAAGTGTCAACCAGCTAATTCATTCAAAAAACCTTCACTTTATGCCTTGAGTAAGAGTAAATGTAAAGCCACCAAAATTCTTCTACTTCTTAACATTTCAGATCCAATTCATTCACATCAGGCTTTTTCCAGCAGCAGCGAATCCCCCAGAAGTCATGTTGCTTTCAGACATTATGTGACTTCACAGCCACAGCCTTCAGTTTGGTTAATCTGCAAGTGAGCACAGTTTATTTTAAATAAAGATGCTACGTTATTATCTCCGTTTATGTTCTCTAGATCACATACTTCATACAGATTCTGGTTAAAATCTTGTTAAAATCACAGTCAAGTGAGCTTCCCTGAAGAAGGACGGTTGCTTTACTTGATATGGATGGTCACCGATAACTTTATTTATCTCATGGTTGAGAAATAGGCTGGGGAATTACAATTTAGGATTTTCTGAAAAAAAGATTGCACTACTCCAAATTCAGACTCTGCCACAGTTACAACTGACTGCTTCCAATAACACAGTTCAACCTCCTACTCACACTGGGCTGTAATGCTGGCTACACCAAAACATAGTCAGCTATATTGTAAACATCTAGAACTGAGCCAGACTCCTAAATTCCCTTTAGAGTCAGTGGAATGACGTAGGAATGTTTAAGGCATGATTCACTTATATTTAAGAGAAATGTCTACATAGGTCAGGCGTATCTCAGTCTAAAACACTGTTTTTTTCTCTAAAGCCATGGTCCTGACTCCTTAGAAAACCCACTCTTGTACCACTTTCCTTCATTTTCATCATCTTTCTCCAGACCACAAGCAACTGAAGAAATGACACAGTAACCTATCAAAACTTTCTACCATTTGAAAGAAAATGTTTTCACAAAATCACAGAATCATTAAGGTTGGAAGGGACCTTCAAGATCATCAAGTCCAACCATTAACCAAACACTACCACGTCCCCTAAGCCATGTCCCAAAGTGCTACATCCACACATTTTTTGAATACTTCCAGAGATGGTGACTCCACCACTTCCCTGGGCAGCCTGTTCCAATGCTTGATCACTCTCTCAGTAAAAAAATTTTTCCTAATTTCCAATCTAAACCTCCCCTGGCACAACTTGAGGCCATTTCCTCTCATCCTATCACTAGTTACTTGGGAGAAGAGACCAACACCCATGTCACCACAACCCCCTTTCAGGTAGTTGTCGAGAGCGATAAGGTCTCCCCTCAGCCTCCTTTTCTGAACAACCCCAGTTCCCTCAGCCGCTCCTCGTAACACTTGTGCTCCAGACCCCTCACAAGGTTTGTTGCCCTTCTTTGGACACACTCGAGAACCTCAATATCCTTCTTGTAGGAGGGGCCCGGTGTCATTTCTAGTGGTTTCTATCTAAGATATTAAGCTAACTTGTTCAAGCTCTCAATTCTTGGATATTAGGAAAAATTTCTTCACTGAAAGTGTTTTCAAGCATTGGAACAGGCTGCCCAGGTGGTTGAGTCACCATCCCTGGAGGTATTTAAGAGACGTGTAGATGTGGTTCTTAAGGACATGGTTTAGTGGTGGACTTGGCAGTGCTATGTTAATGGTTGGATTCGGTGATCTTAAAGGTCTTTTCCAACTTAAATGATTCCATGATTCTATGATTCTTTATTCAAGCATTGTTAAATTTGAGAAATGCAGGTTGCATTTTTTGGCTAGCCATGAAGTGCATGATTTCCTGATGCCAGGTTGTAGACCCAAATATTTGTAATGGGCACAGTTGTATATTGGGGGAAAGAGCACATTTTCCAGAAAATGACAAAGTCTGAATAACCAGCCATAGGTTAGACAACTATTTTAACAAATAGAACATGGGTTTCTTCCCACAAAAGTAAGCAGTCAGGTAGCTATAGACTGAAGACATTCATTATAGCCAGCTATATCTGACCATTACATCTGTACCTTGAACAAATGTTCCTCAAGCTACCATGTAATAATCATACAGACACACTCTGATATACAGTTAATCTTTTTTATTCATTCAGAAAAGACAACAGAAACTTTCTTATCATGAAAGAGGCTTTGTCTCTTAGGTTAGTTTCTTGGAGGGCTCTTGGCTATTGCCACTCCAGTTCATAAACAGGTATCAGCAACAAATAGTGCCAAGTCTTTCAAGGCTTCAGGCCAGAGATTTCTACACAACTACATATGCAGCTGGTAAAGGTTATCAAATATTCTCCTTTACTTGTTCATCAGCATTGACCATTTGGTTCCTCACCCAGAATTGCATATGCTTTGGTGAAAGCATTTGTTCTTAAGTACCACTAACCTGTTGGTATAGCAATAAGTTTTTAGATGTAAGTTGAAAAAAATTATTCATGGCCTTGCAGTAATAACATTGACTTTAATAATTTAAATGCCTCTAATTAGCTATGGGAATGTACTTGTGAGTGTTTATGACCTTGACTGATGGAAATATTTCAATCAAAATTTCAGCATAAGCTTGGACAGTCAATTTCCAAAGAAAAGTGAACTCTTAACAATTCTTCACCTTCCTCAACTTCCAAGCATTTTGTCAGAGAATATTTCTGTGACCATCACCTACTCTCTGTTCAGAATATGACTCCCTTAAAAGGATGGTTTGATGCCAAATTAATGTCAAGAAGATACAGAGTGACTCTTCCAACCGACCACACTCCAGTGTAAAAGACCTCAATGATATTCTGGAACTGTTGAGCATATAAAGCTTGGCACATCTCCCCAGAATATCTAAATTCAAATCCTCTTGCCTGGCTTTTATTAACAGTAGCAATATGAAAGATTAAAAAGGGCAGCTTACTAAATATTTGCTTCGGATTCAGCACTTAATACTTGCTAAGTTCTTACAATTTCATTTGAAATTGTCCAGTAGGATGTGGCTATATCTTTTATCTAGATATCAAAGTTGTAGAGAGTGGAGAAAGTCTTGTGAATAATAATCTTAAGTAGCTACATCACACATAACAACTGATTATTTAATTAAATCTGTCAGTGCTGGTGTACTCTATACATGCACCAAATATGCATTATTTTGTCAGATGTATTAAGAAACAAAACAGTAAGGGGAGTCAATGCCATTTAACACATATTGTTTCTTATCTATCAATGAAGATACATGCAAGACTTGAAGTTTCTCACTGCCAAGATTGGACAATACTCATATTATTGTTGTTTTGTTCATCATCAGAACTAGTCTTCCCCCATTCTCAGTCGTCTTTGGCATATTGTCATTCCAAATTATTTTATTCCTTCCATAGCTACTGTCTAGGAGACTGTACATGGATCTGTCAGTAACTACTTCCTGAGAGATGGAGAGCTATCCACCGCCACTGTCGCTCTGCTTTCCTCTCCTTTGTTCCCTTTTATTAGCCATTTCAATGTGGATATCCTCTCATCTTTCCCTATTGAAAGAATTCAGACCCCTCTTTTTTCCCTAAGTCTTTCTCATTCTTATTTTTTCTCTTATCATAGTGAACAAATCCTATTTTTTAATTCTTTTATTTCTTCTTATTCTTTCTTAGCAGAAATTAAACCTGACTTGGAAATCTTTTAAGAAGTTTTATTATTTTTCATCATTATTTTTATCATATTTCATTTGCCAAAAGAGAATATTTTCACAAGGACTCTGTCAATAAGATTTCTCTGGTTCAAAATAAAACTTCGCATTTAACTCAGAGCCAGAATCATGCAGAACAGTCCCAGCTGCTTGTTCTGGAAAAAGGGAACGTGACCAAACACAAATGCAAGTCTGAATTTTTTGCATCTCAGATGACTATATTTACCTGGGGTTGTGAAACAGATTTTTGGATTCTCAGTTCACCCTTAGTAATCAAAAGGATAACTACTGAAGTCTTAAACAGTTTCACAGAATAAGAAAAGTATGTCCTGATCTATTCCAATGGCAATACATCTCTTTCCTAGATTACAGTACCTCATCTTACTTTAAATCCTAATCATCCTTCCTATGTTAGATACATATTGCTCAACCCCCTGGGAAAAATTTAAATACATGACTTTCATCCTTTAGATTTTATATGTTGTTGTCTCTTCTATTCTGGTTTATTTAGAAACACCGTCTTTTTGTAGTTTTTCTTTTTTTCTTTTTAATGCTTAATTCTGTGCATTGTTTTCCAGAAGGTTATAATAGTATATGTAAAGTTTTCTCATGTTTTCCATAAACCTGTCCCAAACTTCTTTTTGCTCTAATTGCATCTGAGCTTCCTCTCTTTCTTTCTACCTGTGCCTCTCCATTATATTTTATAGTTATCTCTTCCCCCCGCCATGTGTTTCCCTATATATAGCAATCTCCAATTTCTTGTTTCTTTACTCCGTAAGTTCTCCAAGACTGACTTTTTGTACGACTTCCTATTTATACAGTGTATACTACATTAATGCCTAAGAGCTCCTACTACCATAAAACAGCTAAATTATGTGTCAAAAAGGTTTTTTTTCTCTCTGTTTTTTTTCCATAATAAATATTTTATCATTTTCTGTATTAGACAATATGCTACTTGAGGCAGCTTTTCTCTGCATTGTACATTTACAACGTGTATTAGAGTGTCATAAAAGTAACGTCGTTCACAGAAATCTTCCTGGCCCTATCAGTGAGGCACAAAGAGGCTAATTTCAAAGAAAGAACTAAGAGAAACCTTAATAACCCAATTTAAAAATATATAGAAAACATAGTTTTAATTCAATTTTACAGCATTCCTTACAGGTCTTGATCTATAGAATTGTCTACTGTGAGGATAAATCCCACTTTTGGAAGCTATGGACACAATTTCTATGCATCTAGATAAAAAAGCGGACTACTTAAAAAACAGAAGAACCTGTTTATGATGTTTTGAAGAATGCTTTCAGGAAGCTTTGGAAACATCAAGGAAGTTTAAGACTTTTTGTTCATATCACTACAAATACTTATAAAAACCATATTTCGACATAGCAGAAAGGAAAGAGCTCTGATGTATATCACAAGTACTGTATTTTCTAACAGTATAGTAAGCTTTAACTTTTATCTTCAGCATATCTAAGTAATAAGTTACACAATTCAGAAACAGAAAGGAAAATTCAGGATTTCTAGGAAAGGCAAAAATATACTTTATGTTAAAGTAACCCTAGGGAAAACAAGACCAGGAGAGGTAAAATCTTCTTTACAAGAAAAATGTATTTAAAACATTCAGGTAAGCTTTTCTGCTCAGAGTCTCTTTGTGAACCTGTAAGCCTCAAAGCTTTTTTTCCTAGCTGTATCAGTTGGGGTAATAAAGGATATTTTCCCTCCTTTCAAAACCCTGTCTGCTGGTATTATTAGACCAATACAGCGACTTGACTAAAACTGAGTCATGGAGAAGTGGTGTTCGGAATAACACTTCAAGGGCAGCACAGATATTAATGTCTGTGACTATGCTTGTACCTTCAACCGTTTTTCAAAATGGAAAGTCTTCCATAGCATCAAAGTTCAGATAATTCAGACATAAACAGAAATTAGTTGGCCATGAGAAATTCTACTTAGAGCTGCAAAAGATGATACACATGCAAAATATCTTTTCTAGTGATAAATACAAGTTATATAATAAATTTACCAGTAATTTTCCTAATACCACTGTCCAGAAAAAAAGAAATGCCATTCTCATTCGACATAGTGAAATTATTCAGTCTGCATAAATTGAGAACAGACATTTCTAGGCTGATTCATCTGAGTTCTTTTAAAAATCTATGTCAGTGAGACAAGAATTGCCTATATTCACTAATCTACCATACTAAGAGTGGGACGCCTATACAATTAACTCAAAGCAGATGTCCACAATTTAGTTAGATTAATCCCACCCCTAGCAACAAATATCATCTTAGAAGTATCTTTTGAATCAAATCTTCCTACTGTTTGCAAATACCATGTTGAATCATAATTTAGAACAGTTTTTGGAGAAACATTTGAAACAGCTGAGATTTTGCTGGTTTGGGATTATAATCCATTTCTTGCCAATAATAAGGGATAAAAGATGTAGAATTGTCCTGGTTTCAGCCAGGATAGAGCTGGTTTTCTTCATAGAAGCTAGCATGAGGATATGTTTTGGATCTGGGATGAGAAAATGCTGATAACGTGCTGATGTTTTGGGTTGTTGCTGAGCAGTCAAGGACAGTCCAGCTTCTCGTGCTGGCCTGCAGCGAGCAGGCTGGGGGTGCACGGGGAGCTGGGAGGGGACACAGCCGGGACAGCTGACCCAGACTGGCCAAAGAGATATTCCATACCATACGACATCGTGACCAGTACATAAACTGGAGTTGGCCGGGGCAGGGAATCGCTGCTCGGGGACGGGCTGTCGATCGCCGGGTGGTGAGCAATCGCTGTATTGGGCATCACTCGTTCTTGTACATTCCTTTGTCGGTATTATTATTGTTGTTATCGTTGTTGGTTCCTTCTCTCTTGCTGTCCTATTAAACTGTTTTTATCTCAACCCATGAGTTTTTTTTGCAATTCTCTCCCCCGTCCCACTGGGGGAGGGGGGAAGTGAGTGAGCGGCTGCATGGGGCTTAGTTGCCGGCTGGGGCTAAACCACAACAGTCCTTTTTGTCCTTTCTGGCACCCTGGAGAAGCTGGACTGTCCTTGACTACTTAACAACAGCTCAAAACATCAGCATGTTATCAATGTTTCCTCATCGCAAATCCAAAGCACAGCCTCACACTAGCTCCTGAGAAGAAAATTAACTCTATCCTGGGTGAAACCAAGGACAAAAGTTCATTCACAGGAAGGGTAGTGCTCGTGGTCTTCACTTCCATAATTCAAAAGTATTTCAGAGTAAGTAAGCTATAGGGATGCCTCCAAAGGTAGTCTGAAATTGCTGTGGGGCACTTTGCAATATTAGAACAAGAATACCTTGACCTGTCATCAGCATTTTCCTGGCTTCCATACTCAACGGCATGGTGCTGTTATGAGCCACTTGACTTCCGTTGTTCAGGCAGGGAAGACAGGACACCTTTTCAATGAACAACTGCGACTTTAGTCTCAGTGAGAAATATGAGAGCTGCCAAATGTCTCCAGAGAGCTATTCCACCTTCAACATCTCTGTAGCAGATGTCTGTTGTTTGCTCTCAGCTGAAGAAAATCTGTTTTGAAGAATAATGATGAAATACCTACCTACCTTAAAACATATTATCCTATTATAAAAACATTTTTATATAGATTCTTAAATTTTCATTGCTATCTGCTTTTTATATAGGATTGCTTTATAGAGATGCTGTCAATAACTACTAGGAAGGGTGCTGAAGTACTGTGATGAAAAGTGTCAAGACAGACTACTAGGACAGAAATTGTAGTAGACATCGTAAAAATTTCCTTTCATATCATTTTTAAAAATTGCATTTTAAATATCTCTAAACATTGCTGCAGTGAATGCTATATTTACCTTCCCCTGTCCCTAGAAATAATTTTTAAACAACTAAATCTCTGCCTCATCCGTGGGGTTTTTTTAAATTTATTTTAAACTAATAGATAATTTACTTGCAACATGGCATAAACATTTTGGAATTGATTCCTGAAATAGATAAGTTTGTTTATTTTGAAAAGAAGAGTGACAGTTTGTGCCCAATATTCTTTCTGAAAGTTTCAGAAGGATTTTTATTATATAATCACAAATTATAATTGTGTCATTATGCATAATTACTCTACACCATTACAACACATAATTGGATCAGTTCAAGTTCTAATTGCATGGTTAGAGAGATTTACTCTAAGTATGTTTGGGATATAACTACACTAATTTCATAATTCTGGGACCTGCAGAGTCCAAATTCTGTAGGATTAATGTTTATTTTAGTGGTTCTGTCTCTCGGCAGGAAATATTAAAATGGTGTTTTGGTTGTATAACAGACCATATTTGTTTTCACCTGTACGGTTTTAATCTTTATTTGTGTCTGTAATGTACAAAATTCTATTTGTATGTGTAAAGATTAGAGTATTACTTGGTCTATAGCAATGTTAAACCTACTTATACGGGCCACCTTGGCCACTGGTCTAGAAATGAAAAGTAAGCAAACATAGTGGTCAGCACATGGCAGAAAGCAGATGGGCAGTTTCCTAATATCACTGTCCAAAAAGAAAGAAATGCCATTCTCATTTGACATAGTGAAATTATTCATTCTGTATAAATAGTAGGACCAGAGCCAGCTGGTGTGCAAGTGGCGGGCTCTGCTTCACAGTCTTGTGAGGAGCCCGTTCAGAGAAGCTGGTGTGGTGTTACTGGGACACTATTCACATCCCGGTACTTTAACGAGACATCCGTGGGTGGGCCTGCAGCAACACAGACACCACCTGAAGTATTGCTGGCTTTAGAAGACCAAAAGTCACTAGTCAGACAGCAAAAAAATCTGACATTGACCTTATGATATTGGCATTAAAAGAAATCAGATTACATTTTCTATTCTGTCTTTTGACTTTTAAATGACCAGTTGTTCCTCTTCTAACAGTAATAGGCGTATGATTGTTTCAGGTTGAAAAGTCAATAAAGTACAACTTTCCCCATTTCTTCCATTTGTTCCTTTAAGCTAGTGGAACTACATTCATTTCATTTTATCAAGTTTTCCAGTTTCTTTTTGTGTCTATAACACATATTAGAAAATGTTTACTAACAGCATTAAAGCATTAAGAGTTTTTGTAGACATTATTTTCACATCTGAAATATTGAAAATACTGCTAAACCAGCCTAACCTTGGAAAAAATAATACCATCAGAAATAAATAAAATTTCCAACTGTAATAAATGTATGTATTAAAAATCACCATCATCATCTTCAAAGCAAATCCCAAAATGACTGCAAGTCACTGAGATGGACTTCTGTTGGAGTATACATGAAAGACATGATTTGGTGGCTCACGAAGAACCACACATGATCACAGACTAGTTGGAGACTGTCCAGAAGTGTCAATCTGTTGCTTCCTATACTGAGAGGGAACAGTATGCCTAAGCTTCATTCTGTAGAACTGAAACTTTCTTTCTTTCCTTGTACACAACCTGATATTCTTGTCCTATTTTTCTTTTTTTTTGGGGGGGGGTAGGGGGGTGAGGACACAGACTGGCTTACATGTAGCATTCTCCAATTCTATGTTGATATTAGAATTATTAGTTCAGATTTGGTGACTATTTCTACGTAATAGATGCTGTTTGCTATAACTTACTACCCAACCATGAAACAATCATAATGTAAAAAATAGTTTATTTTTACTCCTTTCTAGAAAGTCTGTCTGTGATCCCAGCCACAGCATTTCTCCTGATTTTTGCACCGACTACTCATGATCCTTTGCTTATAAGTATTTCTCCTTAACCTGCCATCTCCATTTCCTTTCTTAGCATCCTTAGTAGTAGAATCAAGTTCCTTCTTTGCTAATACTGTGAAGGGTCTAACCCATAACCAAAGGCCATGTGGAGGGGCAAGAATCCACCTGCTCCTCCAGCTCCCTGCCACAGCTCTCTGGACAGGCAGACCACAGGAATATCAACATTTCTTGCCTTTTCCTGCCAGCATGAATGTCTTCTGGCCCACTGGTGCAGAAAAGTTGGTCCTAGAGGTTCTGGGACCCAACACAAATGACTGTGATCCTTTACAGCCACTGCAGAGAGCAAGCATGGAAAATAAAAGGGGTACTGCAGCAGATCACAGTATATCTCCAGAGAAAGGAGCTTATCCTGCTTCTGCACTACTTGTGCTCTCATGTTTGACATCTCAGGTTCGGGTTACGTGTGAATAACTAAACTAATGAGAGACTTTTTTTTCTTCCTTTTCATTGACATAATAATTTATCAAGGTAGACTTGTTTTAGGCAAAATCTATGTGCTGGTTTCATCTGGGATACAGTTAATTTTCTTCATAATAGGTAGTATGGGGTTACACTTTGGATTCGTGCTGAAAACAGTGTTGATAATGAAGGGGTGTTTTTGTTATTGCTGAGCAGTGCTCACACAGAGTCAAGGCCTTTTCTGCTTCTCACTCCACCCCACCAGCGAGGAGGCTGGGGGTTGACAAGAAATTGGGAGGGGACACAGCTGGGACAGCTGACCCCAAATGACCAAAGAGATATTCCATACCATATGATGTCATGCTCAGTGTATAAAGCTGAAGAAGAAGGAAGGGGGGATGTTCGGAGTGATGGTGTTTGTCTTCCCAAGCAACCGTTACACATGATGGAGCCCTGTTTTCCTGGAGATGGCTGAACCCCTGCCTGCCCATGGGGAGTGGTGAATGAATTCTTTGTTTTGCTTTGCTTGCGTGTGTGACTTTTGCTTTACTTATTAAACTGTCTTTATCTCAGCCCATGAATTTTCTCACTTTACTCTTACGATTCTCTCCCCAGTCCCACCAGGTGGAAGTGAATAGGTGGCTGCATGGTGCTTAGCTGCCAGCTCGGGTTAAACCACGACAGACTATTACAGAAATATCTTGATACCGATAGTTTTATGTCTATTCAAATGCATCTGTTTCACTGTATATAAGCAGAGAAAACAGCAAGGATAATAATGCCAGTGTTTCTGCAGGTGGAATGGATAAGAAATTTCGTTTTATTTTCCTTCCAAATTAAACAGAAAAAAATCTTTTCTGAATGTACTTTTGATTTCACTTTTTTTCTTATAATTACCATTTCATATATTGGATTACAAATCTTAAAATAAATACAGTTCTGCACCTATGAACCTTTATGTTTTGTGCCATAACTAAAGGATAATCAGTATAGTGCTGGACTGCCCAAAGTAATAAATAGCATTTTCAGGTAATTAAATACCAGAGCAAAGCTGAAGTATTTTATGACCTTAAAAGTCAGTTAGTGAGAGTATAAGCCAAAGCATTCTTTTTTCTGCAACCATATTTTTAGCTGCTAATAAGGTATAAGAGAGCTTTTTGGAACTAATGATCATTTTCAGTTGTCCATAAAAACTTGTGTGTTTCTCTTTTTAATGCTCTATCTTTAAGTGTGTAAGGTAAAAGGGGAACGTTTTAGCATTTCCTGCTGTAAACTGTATGAACTGTTTTCCTGGAAAAAATATTGTAATAGTTTAACTCTAGTTCACAGGAGAATAATAGGTGGTTGAAGTTAAGAATTTTTTTCTTGTGTATTTCTATCTGTTATATTCTAGAGGGAATGATGGAGAGAGGGGGGAAGAAGGGAAGACAGGAAGGCAGGATGGAAGAGAGGAAAGAGAAAGAGAAAGGGGAAGGGGAAGGGGAAGGGGAAAGGGAAAGGGAAGGGGAAGGGGAGGAAAAGGAAAAGGAAAAGGAAAAGGAAAAGGAAAAGGAAAAGGAAAAGGAAAAGGAAAAGGAAAAGGAAAAGGAAAAGGAAAAGGAAAAGGAAAAGGAAAAGGAAAAGGAAAAGGAAAAGGGAATGATGGAGGGGGGGAGGAGGGAAGACAGGACGGCAGGATGGAAGAGAGGAAAGAGAAAGAGAAAGAGAAGGGGAAGGGGAAAGGAAAAGGAAAAGGAAAAGGAAAAGGAAAAGGAAAAGGAAAAGGAAAAGGAAAAGGAAAAGGAAAAGGAAAAGGAAAAGGAAAAGGAAAAGGAAAAGGAAAAGGAAAAGGAAAAGGAAAAGGAAAAGGAAAAGGAACTGATATTCCATTTAGCTCCCAAGAAAAAATTATGTCCCATTATATTCGATACTATACAAATTCATAGAATGAGCAAATCATTGCGAGGAGTTTATACTCTAAATGGACATAGCAATGGGTAGGAAAGGAAATAGAAGAACCTATAGTCTAAAAAAAGATTCGCAGCAGAGGCAAAAATAGAACTGCCATTGTCTTTCTCCAGGCTTTTCTCTATCGTGTTCTATAGTCTGTCTGATTTTAATGATCTGTTCCTTCAAATTAGTGGGCTCCAAATTTGCCAATAAAGCTAACCTTAGGAAGGAAGATGGTACAAAGTACAAAAATGTGAAGATGCATTCTGTTTTTGTTTAAGGATATGCATCCATCATGCAGTCCAAATTCTCTTTAGTCCTAAGCAGCCTCTCAAGAGTGCTCACATGGAAGGCAGTAGCATCTGAAAATGATAATCAATATCCAGACTGACAGTAAAAAAATAAAATTTCTTCTGAAATGTTATTCAGAGAAAATACTCTGATCGATGGCAAGAGAGCAGTAGGCTGAAAATTAATTCTTACCCTCAGCAAAGGTACAGCATATGGAAGACTAGATTAAAGATTTCACAAAAGATGTTGGCTTTACTGACTTTTTTAATAGGCTTATTTTTCAGTTTTTGTGATCCTGTTGGGCTGCCAAATACAGTGGCGAGCTACCAAAAATACTAATAGTCTAGCTGTCTACAAGATGCAATAGTGATCCTAACTGAGACCCACAAGTGAAAGCACAAGCAGTTGAAGGCAAATTGCAAAATTCAGCTGATTATTTATACAAGAACAAAAATTCTTTCCTCTTGATTAAATCACTCTTTAGAGGCTGAATTTGTAATTGACCATTTCTCCGGTATTTTGAGAACAATAATTAGAATGAGCAGCTTGAACTTCTTTGATTTGAGAGAAAATCATGAAAACTAGCATAGTTACAAGACTCTCCATCACATGTAAGAGACACTAATAATATTTCTAAATGTTTCAGTTCATCTCTCCTTTTGAATGACACACAAATCCAACTTACAGTTTTCTTTTACACCATCCAGACATGGAGAGTGGTAATGACTTCAAAGCACACAGGGACTGAGAGATCTAACATCTGATTTCATAAGGAGCCCTCTATACTCTCCAGTAACTAGTGACTCTCAGTAGACACTGCACCTGATGAACAGATTTCCATCCTGCCAACATATTATATAAAAATCTTGCTTTGATCTTTGTATATTGAAATTTACTTCAGCTGGTACTAATTACACCAAAACTTCTATGACAAAAGATGGCATGTTCTATCAGCCATAGCTAAAACAAAAAATATCACAGCTCACACATGCTGTCTAGCTATAGGCCTTCCACACAGGTCATCTCCAATTTTGGCTCCTGCTGCTGCTTGAGGCAGGTGAGAGAATGGACTTTGGACCCGTAGCGCTACCAGAAGCTAACATATGCTGGAGGATTGCTGAGACTTGTCAGCTCCTTTGATGGCATCACCCACATAAAACAGATGGAAATGTGGTTGTGAAATTCCTATACGTTGATTTCCTGTCTGTGGTAGCAGCTAACTAAACAAATAAGAACGTCTAAGCCATATGGTCCTTCAACTGGCTCTTGATATCTTACTTTAAGGGAAGGAGAAAAGAGCTTTATTATACAATACTGAACTGAAAAATCTTTCTCAAGAAAGTACTATTAAGATTATTTTCTTATACAGTTGTTGATGAACAAAAAGCAAACACACTACACT
Source organism: Phaethon aethereus (assembly GCF_964289735.1). NCBI lineage: Eukaryota > Metazoa > Chordata > Aves > Phaethontiformes > Phaethontidae > Phaethon > Phaethon aethereus. Next base: position 157,950,356 of record NC_138582.1, read on the forward strand.
GCATACTGGTTTTAACAAAGACTGGGGGACTATTTATTTTTAGGTGGGGACTTTATTTTTTCCCTGTAATGACTGTGTGCTGTGTTTCTAGAGCTGGAGAAGAGAAGTTTAGGGTCTGGCCAAGTAAGCGCAGAATGTAATAAGTTCCCATAAATTCAGAAATTGATAGGTTAGCAAAATTTAGTTCAACATATTGATTCTGATACACTTTATAGAATTACAAAAAAAAAAAAAAGACTGAAAATACACTCTCAAGCAAAGTCTCTGTTACATACCAGACTACATTGTGAAATTATACCTACAGGCATTCTAGCCTCTTCCACAACGTTATCTTCAGCTTTTCCTTAGGGCAAGAATTTGTTGAATTATAAGTCAGAATCCTTTAGGAAAGAGGTGCTGACAGGAAATTAGAAAATATTGATGCAATAGTTTTATGCTTGTAAGAAAATAATATATGGATATTTTTTCTCTTTTCAAACAATAATGGGAAATTATTTTCTGAAAAGCCACTTTTGTACGAACGTTGCCTCCATCAAATGAAATGTTTTTTTTTTGCTTATGTTGAAGATATCTTAGCTGAAGATGAACAAGTCAGAATTCCTTATTAAAAAAAAAACCCATAGTTTGCTTTTTTCCCCCTCTTTTAGCTTCCTTCCTTTTGAGTTTAAGGGCTAAATAATTTTTTAAATTGCTGGTTTTGTTCTTGTAAGGAAGAGATTGCTAAAAAAAGGAAGTAAGTTAGCTCAGAATTACAATTTGCCTGTCGTCAGGTATTGAAGCTCTTTTCCATAAGTAGTGTGACTGCATCTTTCAGTGGTCAAGAAAAAGTAGCCTTACAAATATTGTGCTGAGACACCTTCTCTCTATAAGCAAACAGGCTGAGAAGTTAATTTGTTTTTGTTTAGACTGAGAAGTCAGCAGCTGTGACATACTCTTCTGTTGTATGTCTGACCCTGTTACAACTTGCCTGTTATTAAATAAAATCTCTTTTGTTCATTTATCTTGAATGTGAATCCCTGACCACAGTGAAGGGGAATCTGATATAATGCTCATTGGAATTCAGGAAAACATTCTGTCTCTCTCCATTTTCTTGTCTTCTGGGACAAACACTGCTGGTGACCTGCCTTTTCAGGATGTTCAACTGTTTTTAATAAAGGAGGCAGTGTTCACTTCTCTTTTCCTGCAGTTCAAGACAAGTTGCTTAGACAGAGTGCACTCCAAATTCTTTCATTTTGGTTACAGTTAATAGAAATAGTCCATAATTTTTCTGATTGTTACCACAGAAGTACTCAAAGGTCAACAGAGATCAAGGCTACAGTGCTATGTTGCGATGACTCACCAGAAGCTAGCAGATAGTCCCTCTTGAAAAGCCTGAGGTGTAAAGATATAAGACAGGAAAATTGTAGGGAGATTGAATGGATAGTGATGGCTGGCCAACATCATATCAGGTCCAGGATTGTAAAAAGAAGAGCAATAGAGGTGAATTAACCAAGTGATGATCCGAGGGATGGAACACCTCTCCTATGAGGACAGGCTGAGAGACTTGGAGTTGTTCAGCCTGGAGAATAGAAGCCTTCCAGTCCTTAAAGGGGGCTTATAAGAAAGGTGGGGACAGACTTTTTAGCAGGGCCTGTTGCAATAGGACAAGGGGTAATGGTTTTAAACCAAAAGAGAGCAGATTTAGACTAGCTATAAGGAAGAAATTTTCACAACAAAGGTGGTGAAACACTGGCACGGGTTGCCCAGAGAGGTGGTAGATGCTCCATCCCTGGAAACATTCCAGGTCAGGCTGTACGGGGCTCTGAGCAACCTGATCTAGTTGCAGGTGTCCCTGCTCATTGCAGGGACTAGATGACCTTTGAAGGTCCTTTCCAACGTAAACTATTCTATGATTCTATGTACTGTTAGAAGGAAATAAGGAAAATGAAAAGACAAAATAAGAAAGTAAAAGGGGCATCAGTGCAGAGACAGAGAAGAGAAAATTTTGAGTGTGGAAGCTCTCAGGCAAAGTATACACCAGGGATGGAAGTAATGTCCAGTAATCAGAAGAAAAGACTGTCAGAATAAAAAATAAAGAAACTCTTTGGGACTGCTGCTTCATCTGTTCCTTCTAACCTTAATGTGCTTCAACACTGACAAGAACTTGTCAACAAAATTTGGGGGCAAGAGGGCTTCACACATCCATATAGGGTGTCAAAAGAGGAGATGGCCTAGCACAGATCTTAGCGTCTTGTAAGGAGCTAGGCCCAGGAAAGGGATATAGAAATGGAAAGTTTTGGTGATCTGGGCTAGGAAATAATTAAAGCAGTTCAATACTGGTAGAAGAAGTGTTTTTATTCACTTGTGGATCAATTTTAAGAGATTCCCTTTCCTCCTCCAGCTTTTTATTTTTTTGTCTCCTCAGTAATTGAATGCAAAATTAATTAATTTAATGCCAGTATATTAATTTAGGAGGTGAACGGTTTTGATATAGACTGGTAAGAAAAAAATTATTGAAAAGAAAAAAAGACATATTATCATTTGTGAAATGAGTTACACATAACTGGTAAACTGATAATCCAAATAGCTCTCTAATAGTGCTAGTTATTATATAATGTTATAGGTATGAATGAACATGGCCAACACAATAATACACTTTCTGTCTTAGCTGTAGAGCTCCTAAACTGTGTATCACCAGAGTATTCCAACCTAAGAGTTTGATGCTAATGCTCAATAGAAAAAAATGCTCTACACCTTGTGAGACTGTTTCTATCTACTGAATGTACTGCATAAAGGAGCAGTTTATTGTCAAGGAGAACACCAGTAGTTACCATCTGCCAGATGTTCTAACAAGTTAAGTGAGCTGGTTTTTCCTATCCAGAAATGTTTTATTGATCAGAAGAACATTTCTTTAACCAAATGCAGTTCCACAAAGTGAAATCATGAAGACAAAGGATGTACACAGACAACATTTATTTTGGCAACAGGGTCTAAGAAAATGCTGCTGAGAATACACCACCTGAGACTGTTATCTGAAGCTGTGTCTAGACTTACTTTCTGGGCCATGCTCTGAAGTATCCCAGAGCTGTCCTGCCCGAGTGAACCACAGCCCCATTTGGCCTATGAACGCGTTTTCCCTCGCACAGAAGCTGCAGAGAAGGAAGCAGGTCTACATTTCTCTGCACCATAAATTGCTATGCAATCCAGAGATTACTATGTTATATATCCCACACAGGATATATAACTGGGAATATATCCTGGGAAGTTCTCCCAAACCCCTAACACCCATAACATAAGGAAAACCCAAGGATATAAAAGTTTACTTTTCTCAGTGAAAATCATGTCCTCTTACTAAGCGCCCTTCAAAGAGGAAACAAGTCAGATGTCTGCATGCCTGGCACTTTATTCTTGCTTTTTTCACAGAAAACTCGAATCATTTGTGGTGCCCTGAATCAGTCCCAGAAATGTCGAAAATTGGAAACGCAAGGATATTGATGGTGATGTACAATTCTGACAAGAAATGTTGTCTGTGTCTCCAAAAGGTCACCATAACACAGGGCTTCCCTCATTTTTATCTGTCATCTCAGCTGTGACAAAGAAATTTGTTCCTCAACTCTAGTACTTGACCGACACTGACTTGTGCTGTGGATGCCCAGACACCTGTCCAGATACTAATGGGCCCACAACGGCTTGTTTCCTACTTCAGAAGAAGCTCAGCTGCATTACCCGAATGAAGCAATACTGACTAAAAAAAAAAAAAAAAAAAAGCCAAACTTGGTACTAGGAAGGAGGAGCTGGACTGACAACCCTGATAGACAAGTAAAGACTACGGTTATTATCGTTTAATTAGCATTGGCAACTAAACATGGCCTTTTTGCTGAAATAATGTCATGGTAACACCTTACTCATTGTAAAAAATAATCATCAGTCAACCTAGACAGCGATCGGGGCTGCGCTTGAGTGAAAACGGTTCACTTAGAAAAGAAGGGTTAATAAAATACACAGAACAGAAAACAAGGTTAGAGGTGATGTTTTGCCTGTGAGGCATTTTTCAGAATGCAGAAGAAAAAGATTAGCGGCAGACACAAGATGAACATTATCTCTCTGGTTTCTCCTTCCTACCAATAACCTTTTAAGAGTCTTTCCAAAGCGCACAAAAGTCCCTGCAGCTGGAATGCCACCTTCAACCTTGTTATCTATCCCAGTTTTCACTATATATTGCTATCAAATTTTTTTCTTGCAATCTTTTGAAGCAGCCACCAATTATCGTTGTTTCACACCCTTATTAAGAATTTGGATCACTAAGTAATCTGACAACTTTTCATGTGCTGCTTTTTCAATTACTGGGAAAACCGAAAGTTTGTGAAATAGCAGTTGTGGTACTGACACTTCTCTTAGGAGTTTGGCCTATGACTATATAAACTAAACATATCCATGAAGAAACTGTACTGATTCATTTTGACCTGTTTTCTTCTATTATGTCATTGTTATATTAAAATACACACTAAGAGCATGCACCATGAGAAAAATAAAATGCTTGATCATCTTAACTCAGTTCTTACAATTGTTTGCTATGCATCTCCTTATATTACTTTTTAATATTTTATAAGTTTTAAAATAGTGGATTCTGAAGAGATTCATTTATCCCAACCTTTTAAATGTTTTGGATGCTGAGAACTGCCCAGGAACAAAGAACAACTGTAAAGCTCAAAGCCTGTGCACTTTAATGTACAAGAGAAATAAGAATTAAAAAAAACCTTACTGAAGCAGACATAATGACTTACACTTTCAACTGTTAGGCAAAGTTTATCTGCTTCATTCCAGTTAAATTCCTTGAGAAAAGTTGTATTGTTTGGAGATCTGGGGGGGGTAAACATTTCATGAAATTGAGCACCTACTGTTTTATAAATGCATTAAGGCAGTCACTCAGTCCATTTGCCTTTTTGGATTTTTAACTTGACTATGGATTTTATTTACAAAAGAGGTGAAATTAGAATCTTGTGATTTTTATTTATAGGAAGTGAATGACTGTCTATAATGACTAGCTATTATTTGTTGATAGTCATTTTGGCAGCAGAGTTGTACGAATCCTTATGTTCATAGCCAGGCCCCATTTATTCTTTTAAAGAATATGATATTTCCTCTTAAACAATTATTTCTTCTTGAAGTATTAATTCTTTACAGTCCAATAAACATCTTGAGTCCAGAGATGCCCTAAAGAAGGTGAAGAACTCAGTTTACTCTAATTTATTATGTAATTCTGAATAGCAGTTTACAAGATCATAAAGACTGAGTATGTACATTGAGTTTCTTTGTAAAACAATTTATGAAGCCTCAGACATGGCTAGTGGTAATACCACACAAAAAAAGCCAGATATATTTTATATTCATTTTGTCCACTAATTTTAATCAAGTCTTATGCAAAAATGTTATTTCCATATAAAGAAACAGATTAAGATTCAAAATTTTGGCACTTATGACTAAAAAGCCATCAAATCATTTTCCATCATTGAATTTTTAAAATTAGAGACAATAGACCCACTAAATATTGTCAGGGAAATATATTTTAAACCTCAAACAGACCTTTTGTGCAGGTGATCACTCACATTTCCTACATATTCTTTGCTTCTAAATTGCTTAGTGGCTTAGCGGGAAGTGATACATACAATCCTGCACCTTAGCAGTGCTCTGGAAGCTTGGAAGAACAGAGTGAAGTCCAAACATTAACAAGTTCAATGTTCACTGCTCTGCATTCAGAGAAAAGCTTTTCACCTGTGCATTCAGTTAACATAAGGACATGGAGCTAACACAGTTTGTTTACCTTTAAGTGCCATTCACAAGCAATAACTTATCTGTGGAACAGTTTAATAATAAAGAAGATTTTGTTTATTCCAAAAAGGACTTTATCTTATTTTTAATAACATTTTTTAACTTTACAAAAGCACTATAGTACTAAGAGCAGGTAATTATAAACATATCCCTTTGAATTTCTTGCTCTGTATTCATTCTATTTTAACTATCCTACAGCTGCTTCTGAACCTAGTCAAAAACAAAAAGAAAATTTATTGTTACAAGACAAGATATTTGTGTCATGCACAGTGTATATCCCTTTGAAGAAGCATTTCTGAGGATTATTTTTACATATGAAAATTATTTCCTTTTGATCATTAAAATGCAATTAAACTCTTCCTCACACATTGAATCCTATGCATCTTGTCAACAAAATGCAAGTTCTTCTTTGCCTTACTTAATAACTTGAAAGAAAACAATGTTTTCTTCTAACTGATAAGAAACAATGACATATATTTGAACTGAAATTTTATAAATAAAGTTAATATTCAAAACTGTTCAGTTCAATATCCACTGCTATGCAAATGACCATTAGGTACTCAAACCAACACGGTCTCTGATTCTGGTCAGTGAACCAAGATTTACACACACAAAAATGGGCTCATGGTTTGCCTAATTGGGACCATCTCCCTGATCAAGTTAATAATGACAAACAAAATAACAAAGACAGAAGGAGGAGGTAGTTTCTACATTCCTGGAGGGAACAGGGTGCCATGTTTTCTATATCCTATAACTTATACCTTTCTCAACTAGATATTACACCAAAAAAGCAAAGACTGCAAGACTTCTTCCCCCACCCCACACTTGATTTTATTTATTTAATTTTTTAATGAACAAGAGCAATACATTATTGCCATATAATAAAAAAACTAAAGATTATTTATTTAGGTTCACAGAATTCAACATATCCACTCTTGACAAATAGAAATTAAAGTATCTAATGTCTCCTTTAAAAAAAAAACCTCATTAAAGCAACCAGCTGCAGGCATTAGTCAGGGTATTTAGTATAACACCAGTATCTCAGAATGTTTCTGTTCCTTCAGGGCTACTTTTTGTTACATGGTTCTTCCCTGGACTGTCCATCTCTGACAGGGACATGATTTTTATGAGAAGTATCCCTAAGGACATAAAAGAAATCAAATGATCCTATAATTTTTCTGCTGAGCCTATATCTACTCTGGAACCTTTCCTATAATAGATGACCTTTGCTAAAAGTTTCAGAGGAAGAAATCAATAGCATGCTTTTTTAAAATCTTGCTAATGTTATGATTACTAAGAGACTACTGTTAAATGGAGTGAAAATTTTCTGTTTACATTGTGAAGTCTAAAAGTAATGACAGACTGACTATTTGGCTGTCTTGAAACGTGGCTTTCAAAACTGAATGATTAATCCCAACCAACCATTCTGCAAGTGTCACTTCTAAACACCCTTTGTTAAAAGTTGTTTTTTTTAACATGCTAGTCTTGCTTTCATTGAAGGAATACAGAATATCGCTTTTTGATAGCTGTAGACATAAACAGATAAAATAATTATCTATTAAAACTCTCTTCAAGCAGTACAATAGAGTAGTTTGTTTTGAGAGTTGTAAATGCAGAATCCATATGAATCTTGGAAATCAGACAAAGAACACTATTATCAGGTGAAAAGTATGCTCTATTCTACTTTTTCTAGTGCTCCGTCTGTATATCTTCACACAATTGGTATAACCTCATGATGGGGAACACAGGTGGATGATGAAACTGTGCTTTGTAGTTGTGTCTAAGAATTCTTGGCAAAAAGCTGTATGAGATTTTGAAAGCTGGGGAAAGGGAAGGAACAGTGATCATCAGAACTAATCTTTTTGTGAATCATTATTAGCTCAAAGAAGCCATTAATTGTCTTTCTAAAGTAGACACTACTATTAACAGAGTTGGAAATTTTAATTATTTCCAATGATTAGGTAAGACTTCAAGAGTTTAGTATATTTTTTATTACTAATGTACTTGTAAAGTAATCCTTGTAGATTTGGCAGGGTCTGGAAGTGAACAAGTTTAACGAAGTTTGCATGACAGAGTTCAACATGCTAAACGACAGGTTTCTGCCATTATAAGGTAGTGCAGGTGGTAAAAAGCCAAAGGTGAATTCCATGTACACAAATTCTGTCCATGATTACAAATAGACTAAAGGGCCTGAAGTTGCATTAAATCTCAAAATCACTTCTTTATAACCTTTGACATTTCATGCAGAAGTCATATCATTGTTGTTACATTTTTTCAACAGGTTGTTATATGTTTAAACCACTATCAGTCTTACCGCATATTCTAGCACGGTCCCAATGTGGTTGTGCAAAACCTCATCTAATAAACATGAATCACTTAGGGTTTTACACAATACTGAGATCTGATAGATCAGCTCAGAGCATAATTGTTTGAATTCATTGCTACAAACAGCTTACAGACTCCCCAAATATATGTATTTAGATTCAAAATGGGATTCAAGAAACTCATGAAGCCTAAATGTATCCGTAGCTATTAAATTAAATTGTGTGGATGCAATCTGGCTCAGAAATTCCCTACACAGCAGATTGGAAAGGCCTCCCAGGGAGGGATCTATGAGTTTCAACAAGTCAGATATTTTCTGGTGTCCTTAGCAAATATTTCTATTAAACAAAGAATACCCCTAAGGGTGAGGAACTGTCAAATCAAATTAAAATTCTCAAGAAATATAATTTTGTACAATTCATTTCAAACAAACCAACAAAAACTCCAACCACAATGTTGGAGTTTTGTAAATACATGGATATTGCCCATTTCCTTGTTTGAATATTAAACATAATGGGAAAATCTCAATGTAAAGCAAAGTATTTGGTTGAAGTGTTGTAAATAAAACCACCTGTTTTGAAGGTGCCTCAGAAATGGTAAGTTATTGTACGTAGCAAAGTAGAGACATCTGCAGGGAGTTGTTAACAATTTATTCTAATTTGTCTATGCTTAGCTATTATGCTTGCTGGAATATGCTGCTGGATTTCAGCGTGGCTACACTTCATTGCCCACAGCGTGTTGGAAGCTTACATAAGGACTGGAAAAAAAATGTGCTCCTAATGCAGTGTGACTATCGAATCTTTATTAAGTCAGGAAAACAAAGGTTAAGTGTCCCCTAGGTATTTCCATTTCCTGAAGACATATCCATTTTGGTTGTACATGCTGCTTTGTATCTCCCACAAGTGATCTGAACCCTTTTCTCCAGACTATGCACTGTCTGCTCTGATACATTTTTACAAAGGCTGGAAGCTGATGTATCTGCAAAAGCAAAGCTCTAGAGACCTTTTTTAGACCAGGTCCTTGTCTTCTTTCCAATACCTAGGTCAATATATTGATATGCAAAGGCCTGTGCCTAACTCTGTCACACACATTTTCTCCTGTCAGGTATCTGCATCTCTGAAGCAAGAACTCTGAATCACATGAGAGTTTCCGTCTTTGGCCTGACATCAGCAGACTGTCCTACCCCTGATGGAAGCAGGTTCCCCGCTTGAGTCTCTTCAGCAATACTGAGATGCACCAGCTAAAGAACTGGTGCATTCACTGGCCCTTCACTTGCAAAGTGTACTCTCCAGCCGCGAGGAGGTAGTTTCCTCCAGGGGACAAAACATGAAACTTCTTGAATTTGTATAAAATAGCCAATAAAAATGATTGTATTATCGTGCTGTGATAAAAACAATTTTATTACTGTGCTGATCATACCTAATTCTTTTACCAGTACCTAAGATGCCTAAACAGCTTCTACCCTATAATTTATGTTGTTTCTTCAAAGGAAGTGGTTTTGTAGGTGCTATTTGCATAAATGTACCCTTCTTTGTTATCAGAATAATTTCCTGCTTTTGGAGAAAGCAAGCTCTTCAGAGATGAGCGTATACGATAACAGTATTGCTATGAAAATACAATCGCTGTGATAAAAAAATGATACTTTGCCTCCTTTTAAACACTCCTTCATCCAAAACTCAGTGAACCTTGTAAGCCTGTAGTTAAATTATGCAGTGTTCCATATGTTAGGTAAATGCTTATGTCCTACTTTACTACAAGAAGAAATTCTGGCCTTCTCTGTATCAATAGCGATGTGCTTTCAACGAGGATAAGATTTTACCTGCAGTGGGAAATAGGACCTGACTCAGAGTATCTTGCTTTATCATTATAATCCTCATCACATTGGTCTGCTGACAGGGAGCTTGCATTAAACACACCCTTTTATTTATGCAGTATACATATTCAGAAGACCAAAAAATCCTCTTTTCAAATCAATGTTCTCATGATTAAACAGCTGCAAAGCTGACATGTTGAGAGCTAGCAGGCTGTTCAAAGAGCTGACAGGTGACTAAAGGGCCAATTGCATACCTAAACTCACCTCACTGAGTACAAGATCACGCAAGTCTTGCTTAGGGGCAAGATGTTATCTGGACTGGGATTGAAGGTCGAATACAAACCCAAAATAAACAAAAAGTAAAGGATTTAGATACCTTTCTGAGGAAAGGGTAATATATTGGTAACTACATCTGAAATGGTCTTTCTGAAAGCCCCTGTTAAGGTGCCACATAAGCATCATGGCACCTGGTCTTCACAGCTGTTCCCTTTTGTGACCCTAAACTTCCCAAAGAGCTTAACTTCTGCACCATTGCAGAAGCACTTATGTTTTGGCACAGTTGAACATTGCACTGTAAAGGTCACACTGAAGACCAGGTTGGGTGTCAAGTAGGCGTTCCTTCACTGAAGTCCCTCCAGAGTCTTCCTGACCTGGTAAGCATTATCAGGGTAGGGCTTATGCACATAGACTGGGTCAGACCCCCAGAAAACATGAAGTGTTTCTGTAACCGTTTACTTAAAACTAGCCGCTTCCCCAGGAAGTGGGACATGAAAGCTAATTCCTTTCTCGGCCAAAGGGATTTCTTCCTTCTTAGGTCTGTGGAGATAATAGACCACGCAGAAAATAACTCAGGTTCTTTGGGTCAGAAAGAAACCAGAAAAGGCAGCTTGATTCCTCTGAGTAACACATCCTTTGTGCCTTGGCTACAAAATGAGTGGCTACCTCAATAGTGCTTTCTTTTTAGAACTTCCTGAATCATGCATTCCTTTCTTCAAAGTGACAAAGCAAGCTTCAACAAGCATGTGGAATTTATCTTTCCTCCTCCAGCTGCCAATGTTACCTGGAGATCTGTGGTTATCACATTTGCCTGAGGATAAGCAATAAGGAATTGAAAGATTCTTGAAAGCCAAAAAGAGCCTCAAACTCAGGCTGTGCCCTACCGAGATGCCATATATAAAGTGGATGGAAGTGGCTGTGGCTGGTATCTACTTCAGGTTGAACACAAATTTTCAGAGGTTGTTAACCTGGTGTCTGTGATGAGAGCCTTCATAATATAATACGTTAATGTTTATTGTGGGAAATCCAAGGAGATATAGTTTGTATAGAAGGTATGAGCATAGAGATTCACCATATTCTTGTAATTTCCATCATCTTTAATAACCCAGCCTCTTACAAACTTGTTTCTGTGTAGAGTCCACAAATACAACTTATGCTCAATTATGCAAAATAGGGACAAGTAAGGTCATAGCTAATACACCATTTTCAGTCACAGAGAAATAACTTCCGGTCAAAAAGATGATATGGTTGAGCACGGCCCATCTCCAGATCTGCTAGCTATACCCTGTGTATCTCAGAACGACACAATCTCAATGTTTCTATTACTTCTTGGTCAGAGATGATATGATTTAGTTTCATCCCTCTGGCTCTTGTGTGGTCTAGCTAGCCCTTCATAAAAGAAAATGGAAAGGATTAACCAGCTTGCAATGTGAAAAGAGATAAAGACTCAATAAAGATTTACATCATCTCTTAGTGATATAACACACATTTTAATGTGTTTTTGCTTGACATGCAGCTGCAGTACAATGTGAAAGATTGCTAATGAATACAATAAAAGCCTAATATTAAGCTTTTGACTTCATCCAGGAACAGCCAGAGAATGAAAAGTTAAGGTCAATATTCAATACCTAAATCTTTGTGCTACAGTATTTTTCATGTCAGTATGATCCAAAGTTGCTTTCAATTTATATGTCTTGGCATTTATCAGTTTAAGATAGTACTTTGAGATTTATTTAAGTATAGGATATTAGATGTAATTTGCATCTAATAGTGCAAGCTAGACCTTTTGCTGTCCTCATGGGTGTATGAATGTCAAAAAGACTCAGCGTTACAGGAATACCACAATGAGCTAAATCTGAAGGCAAATGCGGGGTTGGGGGGAAAAACATCAAAGGTGAAGTATGTTTTCAATTAATCTCTGCAGATGATTCAGCTAGGAACATCAAGATTGTATAATGACCTGCAGACCAGATTCCCATGCACAGATGTATGAAGTAAAACAAGAGCAAATGAACTGTGAAAACTATTATTGTCACTGAGATCCTAAGTAAAATTACATGTATTTGAACCCTTATCTGTTCCTATGAGACTTTATTTTAGAGAGACACCAAAAGCATAGCATAATTATGCATTAACCTTTCTTGGCACAGCAAGGAATCCAAAATTGACCTCCTTTGGAATTCAAGTTAAAATTACTTTCATGCCATAGCTTAAAAAAAACCCCAAATCCCTTCTGTCTTCGAAGTAAAACTGCATTAATTTATTTTCTACAGCTATAAAATTGTATAATACATAAATATGCCAGAAGTGTGCATGTTTGTAACTTTATGTATTTATGTATATAAACAGATGTATATATGTATATACGTGTATCTTTGTATACACACATACTTCTATATACATACATGTATAGATGCATATGTCTGCATATCTACACATATGTATACTTGTACGTTTTTAACATATTTAATATAAAAATCATACAGTGATTTCTTACACTACATGATTGTAGATCTACAGATGTAGAACACTACATCCTGTCTTAGAGTATGCAGATGTACTGTATGATGTTTTAAGATCTCTTTCAGCTCAGTGATTCAAAACTTCAGATCATGCTTGATGATCATAGTCTGATGACTATAAAGAACAGACACAGGTATGCCTCCTTCTTTTACAGGGAACATTGCATTCTAACAAAAAATTGTTATAATTGCTCTCTAAAAATTACATGTGGCTCAACTCCATGCAGTTACTCACTGTACAGAACCGTGTGAAATCTCATTACGAAACCTGGAATCAGTTAAAGCTCACCTAGTTAGGGCTTTGTTAATAACATGACATTCACCTTTGGGTGATTATAATGCCTGTGTGATCTTTTAGAGGATGAAGTAATTGTACCTGTACAAATTTTTTGTTTTGAAGCAGACACTACAGGAAAAAGTTTTAAATAAATGGCATTAAAGGTAGAAAAGGCCAAGACAAAACACTTGTTTATTCAGAACAAAAACAGTAAATTCTGTTTGATGGTTGCTTCTATTTATCTGCCAATGTGTTTATATCAGCAAATTTTTGTTTGCTTAGCGTGTAAATAGGGGTTGATTCATGCAAATATGCACGTACAAGTGTTTGTGCTGGAACAGTTTGTGAGCCCGTCTTGAGAGCTGATGTTGGCATGTGAATTTATCCAACAAGGAAACAGAAACAGTGTCACATATGAAAGAAATGACCAAATACCTAAGCAAGCAGAACATAATAAACACAGTGAAAACACAAAACAGTAATCAATCTTTTAGGTGAGGATCTGCTGCTTGTTACTGGAAGAGGGCTGTTCTGAGCATGGCACACAGGCAAGGTGCCCACAGGCGTATTATGAGCAACTCACCATCAGCCTTTTACTGAAGTATGTCATTTGATGAGTAATTTCAAATGCTGAACACACTGGAACATGTCAAAGCATATTTGTATGTGTTTCAAAAACAGTTAAATTTGCTGGATAAACCATTTTCTGGTGAAACAGATCACTCGGTGTGAGATGACCCTAAAAGAATTTGGGCAGTTTCCTCTAAGTTTTCCTGCTTTTTTCCCTCCAACCTACTCTGGAATCTAAAATCCACAGGCAAAGTGAAACACAGGAGAGGTTCAGCCCTGTGTATCAAAGGACAACACATGACACAGTTATAGAAATGAAACTCCAGGTGACATTATTCATTGATTAGTGACTCTAAGTTTTAGTGCTCACCAAACTGTTTGGCTGAACTAGCTACATGTGACGCTGTGACTGACCCCATTTTAACCCTGGGTTTAAATAGGTGCAAATGGAAAATTAATAACAGGGATAGCCAAATAACACATTTGGTAAGTTTAAAAGAAACATAAATTTAAAGGATTGTGTGCAGTATACTAACACCAAAATAGTTTTACAGCATATAAAACAACTGCTTTAATGAAAAACAAATATTACTGCTACACTCCGCATTCCTTTCCCATTTTGCTCAGTTGAATATTCAAGTTAATATTCACCATATTTAACATTGGCAGATCTGGCTGGATTTGATTGTTTATTTAGTTAGTTTTAACATATGTTCAAAATGCTATGCAAACAGTGACCACAAAATGATGGTCAGGAGAAGTTATTTGACATAGATTAAAAACACTACATCCTGTCTTAGAGTATGCAGATGTACTAGATGAAGTTTTAAGATCTCTTTCAGCTCAGTGATTCAAAACTTCAGATCATGCTTGATGATCATAGTCTGATGACTGTAAAGAACAGACACAGAAGCTTCTTTCATCAACAGTCTATCTTTTGCTCGTGCCTTGTAGCGGTTTATTCAAAAAAAACAGTCACTGACCAGGAAATCATGTCTGAAACCTCAAAAACTCGAGTAATGATGAATATTTAGGTTGAGTATGCTCTTTTGGTTTTTTTTCAGTTAGAATGATTGATAAATATCCCTCTAGCGAGTAACAATTCTTGACTGACAGATTACTTCCTTCTTAGACATTTTGAATCAAACTAACACAGACATTTTGATCACACTTCATTCTTTTATATTAATACAGCATAAAACACTCCCACAGCTACATATGTGTCAGATAGAAATATTATATCTAATTCATAAATATTTATTTATAACAAATCTTATGTCTGAAGTTTCCTGGATTGCTAACAAAAATGTAAATACAATAGATTTATCTCTGTAAGAACTCTACACACTGACTGAGTTCATTTATGTGGTGCAGATAAGGGCCACATCAGCCCTGTTGGCTTTTATTTTTCCAGACCCCCAAAGAACACTCTGCATTTTAAAAAGTAAACAGAAAAGGCTTTGCCCCAAGCTGTTTTTTATCTAACATTAAATGCAACTTGGTGGTACAAAATATTACAAGGGGAAAGAGGATGAATGTTACAATAGGATCATGAAGAAGGTCATCATATTTGTCTGCCCCAGGCTTCTTCACTGGAGAGCTTTCAAGGGGTACAGTTTTAAAGGCAGTGGGCCAGATCCAAAGCTCCCATAAAGAAGCCTGCTCCCTTTGAAGTCAGTAGAGGCAGCCTGATTTACACTGAAGAGACTACTATCTCTGAACAGGTAACCTAGCAATTTGATCATGACTAGTTAACGAGCTGTCAAAGCTTAAACACCAGTCATCCACTAGCCTGTATCTAGGAAAGTGATATACAGCCAGAACTATATATGTAGCATTTAAGCAACTGCCACAGATGGGGAATTTAGCACACTTGCTGAAATTATTCCAGGAATCCCTAAACCATACTTGAGCATCAGCAAGTGTATATAGAAATGCACAGCTATCCAGAATGCCATCTAGTGTACCCTCCAGCAACACTCAACTGTAACAAATTCTCTGTACACAGAAATAAAGTGAAACGATTATGAACTGTGTATCACCCAGGATTGTGATAGATGGGGCCATTAATAGCAACCTGAGAAAAATCAGATGTCTGGATCTAATGGAAATCACGTGGCTCTTCAAAAGTGACTTGGAGTGTTTTGTTCTATAGGACAGCACAAGATTCTTTGTATAAGATTATACAAAATTATTCCAGTTCCATCAAACCTGTCTCACTAATCTTTCACTAGGATGCCTTGTGGCAAGTCTATAACCAGAGCCCTCCACCCTCCTCTATCTCTGAATCATCCTACATTTAGTAGGGAAGAAGTAATTTTGTGAAACAAGGTTCCTGGATAATTCCCTGAATCCTGAGATAAGCATTAAGATGTGCAACCCCGGTAAAGATGCTTGATATGATATTATCTGGCAAGTGGTTAATCTTAATCTTACTATCTCACAGTTGCTCTGGTATGCAATAACAAATTGTAAATACCTAAATGTCTTCCACCATCCACATTGCATCTTTTATTTCTTCACACACAAGACTCAATGACTGCACTTCATCTCTGGCTGACTTCTGTGACAGCGCAATGTGTGAACCAACAGCAAAGGCTTTCCATTACCCACTCTCATTTCAAATCTACTCACTTGTAGTGGTTTGCTGCTCCATCTCAAACCAGTTTTCTGTCAATTGTGGGCGATATTACTGTGAATTATTTACATGCAAATAATTTCAATTTTTATACAGCCTACATTCATTTCCAAGAAAAATCCTGCTATGATTCCTGCTATTTTCCAGATTGCATTAAACAGTTGCTCAGACACATTTACTATGTTATCACTGGTCATGCAAAAGCATTTAGAATTGGTGTTCCACATTACATTTCACAGTAAACAACTCCATTTTCATCTACAAAAACAAAGATTATTTAATGAAGAAGAAAGGTCTAATGAACAGGGAACTAACTTAGCATTTAACTTCCCTAGTCGCTATATACTTCCTGTATGACTTTAGGCAAGGTGTTTAGCTGTACTCTCACTTCCTCCCTTGTAAATCAGAGAAAAAGGCACAGCTGCCACGACAGAGTTTTGTGAGGATAAATATTGTTAAAGACCGTGAAGTGTTCGAACAGAACAGTAGTAGAGGCAGGTAATATTTTAGACAGATCCGATGCTTTGTCCCACTTCCAGCAGTGCTAGTGCTTGCTCTCATCTTTGTAACATATTCGCAGTAAGCTTTGTCAACAGTTCTTCCAGTTTGTTTTAAATCCATTAATGAAAAGGGTAGATGCTTAAAGTGTTTAGTGAGATTGTCCCGAGCACAATCTGCAGCTTAGATGTCAGCTACAGCATACCAACGATGCTGCCCCAGGAGGAAGAAAGCTGCATTTTCCTCTCTCACACAGCTGCACAAACACTGTGGAGGCTGACACCGTGTATACTACTAAAGAGTATGGAAACGACAGTTCAAGAAACTGATTTACCACAGGATACCAAGTGTTTCTCTCTCCTGCATATTTTTCATTGAACTGAAGCCCACGTATGACTTACAAAACCACTAATACAAACTTGCAGTAAGAATGCATCTTCGCTGCTGTCAATGGAACTGCTCAACTCAATGAAAATATACAAATTCAAACCAGTAAGGAGTGAATTTATATTATTATTTATCATTTTGAATTAAGTAACGTCTTAGCAAAATACTAAGGCATCAGCAACCTCAAGATCTATATTTTCCACTACGAGAATGGAATAAAGTAGAATTAGAGCTCACAGATAAAGGCTATTGAGCATCCTCCTTAAGGTGGAAGATCCTTGTCTGCTGTAGAGTCTCCTAGCAGAGACTCTACACACTCTCTCACTCTGATTAATATGTGGGAATTTAGCAAGACAACAGAACAAGGAAAAAAGAGATCAATATTGAACATTTAGGGGAACCAAATCTCACATTGCAGAGCTCTTGATGCCCCTTCAAACTGCTGGTATATGACAAGCATCACTTACCAGTTCCATTAGTCACAATACCTTGGAAGCAGCCAGACAGCATCTCAGCAGGAGGTATAATTTACTCCTTAGTTATTAAACACTGGAAGTAGTGAACAAAATCCTCCTGTTACAGGTAGATGAAGTGAAAGTTTGACAGAAGGTTGTATCTTCACTATTCCGGGAAAATCAACTGCATCCTGAAAATAAATTATACTGAGGAAACTCAGAGGTAAAGAAATAACACAGGTAGGAGAAAGAAAAAACCAACCAAACAAAGATTATTTAGTAGACATAAAGTGAAATATTTTGCATGAGTCAAAGAAGGAGTACACGGTAGTCAAAGTCAAAAACTGGTAGGAATAAACACCATACTATGGGTTCCTATGAAAAAAGCTCAGGATCTGACCATAACTTTGTCTTTAAATATAAGATGGCATTTAACGGTATTTAAAAAGACTTTAAACTGCACGTATAAACATGCAGAATGACTCAGTAAATCAGTAGGCATGAAGGGATCGGAAAGTAGGTAAGATTCTTGGTAAAACTGGTATGGCTACTTTGACTTCACAGTGTCAAAACTGGCATCAAATTATGCCAAATCTACTCCAGGGAATTTGGATATTTCTTCTTTCCAAGGAACTGATTGACTTCAGCACAACAACCTCTCTGAGATCTTCACAGTCTTTAAATGACGAATGTGAATTTCAGCTGCACAATGAAACATTATCCAGATCTCCAGATGGCTTCCATTTCATATTCTCAGGGCCTGGTGTAACTTCTGTCCCAACATGATATGTAGCAGGTCCATGATACCTGAGTGACAAATGGGTCTGTGTAAGCAATTGCTTTGGCAAGAATTTTGTGCCTCTGTGCAAAATGAACCCTGTGAACTCCTCTGCAACACACAATACAAGAAGGCTTCAAGCAAGTATGAACACATGTAGTCCTCTCCTTGCATTAGTAGAAGCTTCACCCCTATTAAATGACATTTGGCCCAACTTCAGCCACTGTTTGTTAAAGACAATGTAATTTCTTGTGATTTAAATCACATTAATAACAATGAAGAGAGAAAATGTAAGGCTGCATTGAAAATGTATGTATATAACTTCCTGTAATATTAATAAATAGGGTGTGCTTCCCAAGTGTGCATTTCACAACTGCCAGGGAGATTTCCTCTTGATATTCCTTCTACCAAAGGGACAAAAATAGAGCATGAAAATACATAATAAGCAACCTAAAAGATGACTAAATTATTAGATAACAAGCAAAGGTCAAAATTTATAACAAAAAGATCTCCATCTGAATATACACAGTGAGTTATCAATAACTTTTCATTTGGAAAAAAAAGGAAACAATATGAATAAAAAACAGATCTCGAGGTTCATAATGATGGTTTACAGTGATTTCAGTGGAATCCAGGTAGGAAATATTTTTGCCACCATTTTTGGTGGCACTATTTTCCACACCTACTACCCATTTTTCGGTAGCATTTTTTAAACGTAAATGTAAAAACTGGATGCAGTTTGATTCCTGAAAAGCATAGCAGTTCTTTGTACTTCTTTTTTAAAAAAACACTTTTCAAAAGTTGGAATGCATACAGAAAAATATAGTCACAAAAATTACTTATATAGTTATAAACAAATTACCTTAAAATTCAGGGTTTACAGACCTCTACCTGATTAACTAATCAGACAGAAGATTTAGAGGTGACTTCACTGACAGGTATTAACAGTGAAAATACAGGCTCTGTCATTTAAAGCACAGCAAACAATAATGGCTGGAAGCAAAGTCAACCCTTTTCAAAACAACAGAAGGGGTAGATTTTTAAGAGTGGGGGTGTTTCATCATCAGAACAAAATCTCTAAGGAATTGACATAGTCTATCTTCTTATACCTTCAAATCAATATGTTACATGAAAATAAGCACAAACACATAGCTTCTGTGTCCAGTCAGGGGTAACTAGTCAAAATTGTATGCAGGGTGTCAGGAATAGAAATCCAATGGTCCTGCCTGGCTTTCAGTCTCATCAGTTAAACTCTGTGAATCTGCAAAATTATATGAGCAGAATTATTCCATGAAGATTCTTTGGTAATTTTATACAGTATTAACCATGTTTTGCTTTCCTTTTAGCAGACTTACCTCTGACAAAGTTAGGCAGATTTCTTCAGCAAGAGGTTGGACATTTGTATTGAGAATGATGAGTACATAATCATGGATGCCATAGATATGGTATATATCGTATCATTTCACTAAAATGATGAAAACCACTAAAGACTGGACAATTTATACTAATGTCTAATTAGTACTGCAAACAATTCAGTAATCATTAAGGTTAACATTAAAGAGTCTGTTTCCTAGAGGGAAGTAATTTTAGAAAATGTTTTATTATGAATTAAGCGTGTCCCATTTTGTAAGGAAAAGACTAGTAGATGAACGGGCATAAGATTCTGAAGAGAAAAGCTTCTAGGCTAGCGACTAAATGTTTTGTGAATTTGGTGAAAATGTTGCACATACATGAAAGAATAGGCATGTGTCTATTTTCATACCACAATGAACTTTTTGGCAAGCATTTACCACTATTTATGAATGACTATTCTTTGTTTTTATTTAAATTCCTCCTGCATTTCTTTTCTGAAAGAGAAAGTTTGAGTTTGCAGCCATATTCAGAGAAACTGTAACACCAAGGAGTGGGCCATATCTTCACACCCTGAAGGGACACAGAATCTAAACCCCATCAACAGAGCCCAAATTTGGAGGCAGTTGAACAATTTAGAAAACCATGTAACTCCATCCTTACAAGCTAGGAGTTGACTTTGTATAGGTCTGATAAGAGAAAACAAAATGTAAAGTCTGAGCCAAGACAATACCATAGCTTAATTGTTGCAGGAAAAATTAAAACCTTCAGCTAAACCTGTGTGAACCACAGAGAAAAAAAAAACTTTTTTTTTTCCATACCCTTCATCTTACCTCTACTTCCCCTTTGTTAAAGAGAAGATGCCAGAACTTTCCTTAGGTACTTCCCTTATTTTGAAACTATGGGTATCCAAGCAAGCAATAAATGTGAAAAAATTCTATCTATCTGAAAATCAAACCAAGAATCTCAGCAGAGCTTTTGTATATCAGGCATCAAAAGCACATATCAAAACATCCTAGGTTAATCTATGCAAAAATCAACACCCTTTAGAAATCCTAAAAAGGATTAATGGTGTGGGAGCTGTTGGGTTTTTTAAACTTGAGACTTCATGGGAACAGAGAGTTGTTCAGATCCACACTGCTCCTTTTGTGACAAAAGAGAGTAGGATTAAGTGAGGTATTGGTCTGCTAGTATAGTCTTAACACTCCATACTAATAGAAAGCCACAGGTGTAGAGGCAAAATTAAAAAAAAAAAGGAAGAAAAGTTAAACTCCAGTATATCAGGGTTGGAATTTTTATTCTTAAATTTTGGACAGCAGGAGGTACAGCTGCATACACAAGTAAAATAGAAGGAAAGTTTAAATACAAAACAAATCATGACATATACAAGATCAAACCTATTGCGTTTTCTAATCTGGACCATCATCTGAAAGGCAGGCGTTTAGAGTAGAAAAAATTATGGCATCATACTAAGCATTATCATTTTCTTGAGGTATTTCATACGACAAATAACCCAAGGGACTTGCAGAAAGTCACCAAGAATGTTTGAATGCTCCAGCTACCAGAGAAGCTGGGTGATATCTGCACATCATGCAGCCCAATTACCTCTCATAGACTGACACATGATGAGAGCCATTTGAGAATTCAGGCCAATATTTTTAATAATTAAAATCTATTTGGAGCTGACAGTATTCTATGGTGAGGATCGTATCTTTCACACAGAAGTAAATGCACTTTTCTATAAACGGTGGGCCAGATTCTCTTTTTATTTAAATCTAGGCTTTAAATCTAAGATTTACACCTCCCCAGTGATGTGGGATGAGTTTGCGAGGTGTGTTAAGCCTGGAGGCAAATCTGCATTGCATAAAAAAGTACAGTACAGAGATCTGTGCTGTGTATTGGCAAAGTCTATGAAACCCACCAGGCACTGGGTAACCAAGAAACAAATGCTGTGGGGATGCTTTTGAACTTCAGCTACTGACAGTGTCCACTCACCAAATTCCACCTCTGGAGTTAGCCTGGGCAAACCCAATTCAGACAACTTCAAATATGCAGAAGCAGAAAGAGCCAAACTAACCATGCTTTCTAGAGAAAACTTATGTTTACATAATTACTTCAGGAAAACATTTGAAAGGTTTTGTGCTGCCTTCAATTTTGTCTTAAAAAGAAAGAGCTATTTGGAGAAGCTTCCTAAATGACACATGACACAATGGCAGGAGAAAATAGAACATTTTTCTCCTCTCAATCAGAGTCCCAAGATAATAACTTCATGGCCTTACAGAGATTGAGTTTTTTTCAGTCAGCACCCACTTCGTCGCTTTTAGGTGAGTGGCAACAATTGAGAAAGCACAAAACAAAAGTTGGGTTTTGTGCTCAAAAAATCCAAGTACCAAAAAACCCATATTGAGCTCCACTTGCCCAGCAGGTTGGTGATTTTTCTGGAGCTAGGTTATAGAGAGAGGACTGCAAGATGTGATCCAGAGCGCCTACTTTGTGCCTGAAATGGAAGTTGGATGACACGTAGGCAGTGAATTCCAAGAAAATGGTCCAGAAAACCCAGGCAGCAAGTGGTTGTCAAAGCCAGCAGACACGAACACTCCAAAAACATCCTCCTGTTCACCCAGAGACGTTTTCCAGAGGCTTGTGCTTGCACCCAGCAACCGCCTCACCTCCTCGGTCCCTGGGGGATGAGGGCCACGTGCCCAGCCCCAGCAGAGCTCTGCGGCAGGCCGGTCTTGTGGTGTGAGCTCGGCGGAGACGCGCTCAGCCTGAGGAACGGCCGCTTTGGCAACATGTGGGAGCCGGCCTGCGAGGCGAGACAGCGGGGCTGCTTCTGCCCACCTTCCAGGGACTTTGTCCCGCTGGTCCTGGCGGAGCTGGACGTTACGTCTGCTGCACTCGGTTGCAGTTTATCTCCAGCATTGCACGCCATGGCAGTGCTGGTACCAAGGTTTCCCTCTGGGAGACACTGTCAGGGCTGAGGGCACTGATGAGCCGCCCTGTACCTGCCCAGCCCCCTGGTGGCTCCCCCAGCTTGGCCATAGCCCAAGATGCCCTTTCAGCCCCCCCAGGGCTGTCAGTCCCTGTGCTGGGAGGCCAGGCGCAGCCCTGTCCTGCTGGCCGGCCCACAAGCTGACACCCCAGCAGGCCCCTGTCCCCAGGGGGGTGTCCCATGCCCGGGGCCGGGGCTGTCCTGCTCCTGGCCGGGGCTGAGATGGACCCTGACTGCTGCCCCAGGGAGCCCCCACAGCCCCTGCCTGCCCTCCATGGGCAGCCACCATCCTGTGGGGGGTCGTGACAGGTGCCCCTTCTCCTGCCCCGTGTCACCGTCCTCCATGAGCTTCCTCAGTCTCTGCCCATTGTCCAGCCTCCCAGCACAAAGGAAAATGGCGTCGGCCATTCCTGCTGCTCAGTAACTCCTCAGCGACATGTGATCAACGTGGAGACTGAAGAGACAGCCACTTTTGTCAACTGACTTTTTTCTTTTAGCTTCTCTAGCATTAGAATTACTCCACTGTATCCTCAGAGAGAAAAACAGCATTACAAACGTATTGAAACAAGCTGTTACTGCCCTAAAATGTCCTTTTATGAGCTAAGGAAATTCCACTATTCCAGAATGACAACCATAGCGCTTCTGAGAAACCCCTGTAAATCTTGACTGCGCACAAGCTTGTTGTTTTAGCCAGGTTTATTACTAGGAAATACTGGGGAAAATGTGATGAGAAAGCCTGTCCTCAGGAAATCCAAACCAACAGTGAGATCGAAACTGTGGGATCTTTCCCTGCAGCAAACCAAACCCCTAAAACCTTTAAAGGTTCGCTCATCATTACACAAACGCCTCTACATAAATCAGTCAAATATAATGAGGCAATAAAATTTAATTCATGCACAGATATCCTGGCAATCAACCGTGCTGGGAAGAAAATACAGAGCACTAAACAGGAACTTCGGAGGGTTTCATGAAGCATGATTTAGACAACTTTTGTCAGAATGTGACATGATCTCTTTAAATCTGTAACTATTTTCACACATATTATTGTGTTTTGCCACAACTGAGAACCCCTGCAGAACATTTGTGGTTCTATAGTTCATCTTATGCTAGTAATCCAATAGAAACAATATTTACCAAAGGTTTACAACTGACTTGTAAAAATACACTTGGCATCAAAACCCAAAATTTGGCATATGAAGGACTGGCATAAGAACTGCCTAAAAGCATTTTGCCTCCCTTCCCAAATTTTACATACAAATAAACAGAGGCACTCTGAGTTATTTGTATGTATTAAAAGAATCAACTTAATATTTTCAAACAGATTTTTTTCACTTGTGTGATTCTAAAATGAGATGAATCCAAGCAAAATACCACAGAGTTCGTATTGATGACTTTTATTGGAGAGGTTAAAAATAGCTAAAATGTAGGTAAAAATAAAAAAGGTACAAGTAATTTCTTATTCCAGATGATGGAGAAATCACATTTGAGCTTCTTACAGGCTACACATTGCTCTAGTGCTTTGAAGGGGGAATACTACCACCAGCCCTGGGCATTTCCCTATGGCACACAGAGATTATCTCCCATTTATACCAGAGACACAAGGAATAGGAGGCAGTCAAAAGCACAGAAGGTGAGCCCTGAGTTTGATTTAGCTTATGTTGACTAAGGAGGTCCTAGCTAGACTTACTTTCTTTTTGTTCCTTCCTTTTAGTATTGAGCCACTGACTTTAAGAAAGAAGAAAGTCAAGTATCTTGTTTCTTTGAGCAATGAAAGCCTAGAAAGATGAACAATATATATTCTCTGCAAGGAGGTTGCCCCTTTCTAGAGCCCTCCATTTTATCACAGTGTTAAGCCAACTCAGCATGACTATTAAATAATGTATACCTTAGGTAGAGTGAGCATCCTGCCATGAGACACTCATCAAGAGAGTCATGAATTGAGGACCTGTGAGGAGGTACAAATCTGTAGGAAAGAATAATCCAAGACTATCAGACCTCAGGGATCCTCAAGATTTTAAGGACCAAACCACTTTAAATACTTAACTTAAAGGTCAACCAGCCCTTTTTCCTCCCGCCATTCTTCCCTCACTCCCTCTACACATTGACACAATGAATGATGTGAGGGAAACAGTGAAACTCCTTGAACTTTCCTACTCTTGGACTCTAAAATAGATTTTTTCCTTGGAAAGGGAAACCTGCCCCAACACCCAGAGACCAAAAGAAGGAAAAATACAGTCAAGTGAAGTGTTGTACGTAGGGTTTTTTTCCACCAAAGCTCAGAGGGGATTCTGGCAAGAGGCAATAATCTGGATAGAATCAGAGAATATAGTAGAAGGAATGTCTGAAGGAAACCGGGACCTCCTGAGATGAAGCCAAGAAAGGCAGTTTTTTGACTTCTGTCCAGAAGCATTACCTTTTTAGAGACTGAGGCCTGGAGAGCTTTTAAAGCTGTTAATTGGATCCTTTTAGGCAGCCACTGAGCCGAGGATTGGATTGGAGTGGAGAGAAGAATTAATGTGAGTGACTCAGATTGCATGTAAATCCAGTTTAGGCACAGTTTGGGCAGTATGAGGTTTTCCTTATTTCCTCTTTATTTTTTTTCCTTTTTTTTTCCCTTGAGACCTCAGTCATGTAGGATATAGATGAACAAAAATCATTGGTCCCCATACAGACCAGCTGGATGAAAATCAATAGTTTACGGGGGTTCAAATGTGATAAGCTCATGATACCTTGTGGATTTAAAAGCCTTCTAGCCCTGAGCTCTGTGACTCATCCACCTTCAGGAGCCAAGTAAATTCTCCCAAGTAATTCAGGAGCCGACTGGCTCAAGACCCATGACAGTGCTAGGGTGGCTCAGTTGCTGTTAGCATGGAACTACTATGAACGTTCACAAGCTCTTCCTGGTTTTGAGATAATGTGACATAAAACAAATCTCCGTTGAATGGATTCAAACCCCCTGCCAGACACAGACTCTGTGTGCACACAGACAGTTCCTGCAGTCCTACTGACGGGTAGTAATTTGTTAAATTGCGATATTTCTGGACAGATTCAGGGCAAAGGTTGCATAAATTACAGCTACAGAAATGAGTCTCACCTTTTTATTTGAAACTCTTGCTATTTCAATAAGGCAAAGTTAGACATGACAGCTACAGGAACACTATCACTATTGCCGTTCCATTCCTTTTACTCTGAAACTGTGCTACCTTCACTTTTTCTCCCTTATCAACCAGCAGATAATCATGCAATGACATCTGAAGAATATCATTATTCACAAGGGTACACAGTGGGTAAATGCTGCTGATGTCTTGTATTTTTCCCAGGTCCACAGTCGCTATATGCCTTCAGTCTTTCCTCTTTTTTTAAAAACATCATCACCCCATGAAATCCAGCACTTGTAAACTTAATCACATATCTCTGGTTGGTCGGCCAAGAATCTTATAGAAGATAACTCCTGTACATACACGAGTTCAGGAAGAGTCTTAGGCTTTGCAGTACTCTTTCCACACTTTTCTAATGTTCTTTTAAGAATAGTGTGATTAAATATCTTAGCAAAATACACATACATCCATGCAATTACCACCAAAACCATTTTTTAAAAATATTTTAAGCATACTTGGGAATAGCACTTTCCATTGCTAGAAGGCTCCCTGCAAAACATCATTCATTTTTGAAATGGCACACATTCAGGTTTTCTCCCATTCAAATGAGTGGAAGTTGTGGCACTGACTTCAGTATTGACAGGATGATACACCCAGTTTTCAGACCTCTCTAGTTCAAAAATTACGTTGGCTCATCATTCCCCTCTAATCCAGGCTGATTTTTTTACAAAGAAACAAAGTTTCCTTAGACCATGCTTCTGTTTTGATCTTTTATCTCTGTTTAATTAAGAATTCTGAATCATCTTTACCTGCCAGGATATCTTGTATCCCTGATTCATTTTCCCTTGGCTAGATGAAAAAAGGTTACTATTGACTGCTTTCCATTTTTGCTTTTGCATAGATGGTCTACGAAAAGTAACTAACATTTTCCTTCTTATTCATTTTTAGTCTTTTGCATTAGTCCTTTTCTACAGAGGCTGTAACCTTTCTGTCCTCCTTGCCTCAATCCTTGTAACATTACTAATGAAAGACATTTGCTGCCTGCATGTAGTAAATTCTTATTAAAAAAACTTAGGATTTTTTTAAATTTTATTGTCCCCTGCAGCACAGTGTAGCACTATGCTAGGATTTTTTCAATGGATACATTTGGCATCATTAAATAATTACAAAATAAACCAGAAGGAGCTGGTTCCAACCATTATATGGGAGATAAACAGTTTTTAAAATGTGGCCTAATTAAATAATTACTCAATAGACAAAACAATTCTGATCTGTCATGTAGCTAATGTGCAGTTTTCAAAAACTACCTAATTAAAGTAATTACACAATAGAGTTGATGGTTCTAAATGAGTCACTTTTTTTCTTTGGGTACTTGGTGCCCAGATTAAAACAACCTAATTGCATAATTTCTTTAAGGAGGTATTCTGTTATATCAATCAATAACATACTAGGGTCTTCTCCCACTTCTATTACTTTTCAGCTTTTTAAATTGCAACTCTGTTGAAGACATCACAGACTTCTGTGATCTCTGGGTGTCAAATGAGGGATTGTTTCAGTTCCACATGAAAATCTGGGATGCCTCTTCAGTGACAACGTGACTCTCCCTTTTTTTCTTTGCTATACTTCCATTTAAAAAAGAAATATCAGAAACCCCTTTGTAAATCTAGATGCTTTGTATGACATCTACTTATCCTACCCTAACACCAATATACATATTTGAAGTGCCAGTGTGCCATACTATTATTGACTGGATGATTTTAATCATCAATACATTTTAGCAGCAAAACCTTCCTAATATGAATGCATTTTACAGAAATAAAACTGTGGTTTGCCTAGAATCATTTAAACTTACACTACCTCTCTCCTTCCTCCTACCCCCTCAGAATAAAAGGAAGCATCAGAAAAAGCATACTTTTGCCAATGGGACTGTGCTTACATGAGCAATGTCACCAGCACAGTTCTGTCAATCACACATCACACTTTACCACCCTCCTCATCAACATAGCTGTTCCAGCAAAATTTTGCATTACAGACCTGACCTGAGTCTCATTAAAGTGGCCAAGGGTCATAGGCTATAAAGTCACACAGACATATTTGGAAAACAGCAACTTCCTATCTTCTAGTCAGTTTAATTGGTTTTGAACTTAAATGGAAGTTGACCTTGTTTTCAATTTTTGACCAAAAAATTTCCGTAGCTACTTTTGATTTGTTTATATTTTTAGTCACATAAATCTGTTACCTTTTCAGCTGTACTTTGAGAACTCAGCTATTTTTAAATCCCAGTCATAGGGTTATAGTAGGAGGGGTTTGAAGGAGTATCCAAAAGAAGAAAGATACCTGAGGAAGATCAAGAATATTGGATAAATTTTTATAACAACTAGAAGGAGACCAAAGAGGTGGAGGATGAAAAAGACCCCAAATACCAGAAATGCCTTCAGTAGACTCAGTCTGAACTTCTAGAACAACTTTTTTACTTGGTAGGAGACGTCGCAGCTTGCCAGCTTTAAGAACAGTACTCTTTTTATTTAGGAACTTATACAAAGCTTTGGATATGTAATTTTAGTCACCCACGTGTGAATGTACTGTATTTATTTTAGAAATATACTTAACCTTCTGTGACTCTTTGCATTGGTAGCTGTCATTAAACGGCATGTGTTATTCACCATTCTATTTCTGATACCATAATGAAGCCTGGAGAACATGTCTATTCTTATGTTAACCTAATTGACTCCAAAACTTCACAGACATAATACGAACTGAGGTCCTCTAGCTATGACAGTGAAATCCAAAGTCTTCACTATAGTGTGACAGCTTTACTGTTTGTAACAGTGAAAAACAACATATCTAACAGTAGACAACACACACAACTGTCCAGAGGAGCTTTGATTTGGAACAGAGCAGAGTATTAAAAAGCCAGCAGAGCGATGAGAGCCCTTAAACCAAATCAAGGTCTATTAAAACAGTAAGTCTACTGTCAGGATTTTCCCTTGTTTAAGATCACCCAAAGTGACAACATGCCAAAAAAATCCAGTTTTGTTTCAGTCTGGAAAAAAACACGTTAGTTAATAATGCAAAGCTTATCCATGTTTTTACAGTAACTGAAACCAAGAAACTGAGATGATAAAATTCCAGTGCAGAGATTTGAAAATGTTTATATTTCATAGATACAAAAAAGATCATAGGTATGATCCTCATTTACCTTAGAAAGAGCTTTTTTTGTGTGTGTGTAAAATCTCTGTAGCAAATATAGCAACAATCCCGAATTTCCACTAAAGAGCACTGAACTATGTGATTTCTTGAAAAATTATCTTTTTCCTCCTTAGCCATATTATTCATTCAAAAATTCATAAGAGGAGATCTTTGACATAGATGATGAAACTGACTTTGATTCCTGGGACAGCCCATTTGGTTACATGGTTCCCTGTTCCGTGAACAAAAATCTTGCTATATATTCTTTGTGGCTGCAAGGGAGGGGGCTTACTAAATATAAGGTCAGGACATATGTTTGAGGTAAGCAAAGATACAATAATTTTCTTCAGCTGCTAAAGGGCAAGCAGACTGGCACAGTCTGTATATCTTCTGTCTGTGAAACTAAGAATGGAATGACCAGTTGCATTTTGCAATTTTCTTGGATCGCTGTTGAAAGCATAATATTCTAACTTCTTCCAGCGTTGATCTCAATCCTGAAATTATTTCTTTCTTACCATTCATTGGTGATTATTGCTGTGGAAAATTAGAGGGGGGAAAAAATGATGAATTTTTAAAAAAATTAAATTACTGTGCTATTTAAGAAAATGAGAGACTGATGATAAAAAATTTTATATAAGAAATTTGCAGCTTCCATTTCAAATATTTTCTTTTTTGTTTGCTTTCAGAACTGCTCAGTGACCAGATCTGGGGCTTAATTGTGATTGCCTTATGTGATTGGACAGAGGAACAAGGATATGCATGTTTTTCTTGTATTCA
The DNA here is from genome assembly GCF_964289735.1 of Phaethon aethereus. Lineage (NCBI taxonomy): Eukaryota > Metazoa > Chordata > Aves > Phaethontiformes > Phaethontidae > Phaethon > Phaethon aethereus. Next base: position 157,980,106 of record NC_138582.1, read on the forward strand.
AAACAAAGTACATTTTTTGAGGACATTTAGGCTGTAGAACCAACTGCCAAAGAATTCTGGGGATGTCAGATGTATAAACAGGCTCAAAGATAGATTAATCAAATGCACCGAGGATGGGCTTATTAGTGGCAATTAACCATGACAGTCCAAATCCAACTTTTGCCTCAGAGGGTCTCTACAGTACTGATTAGCCAAAGATGGGAAGAAGTATGCCAGTGAAAGACGTACTTACCCTGGTTCTTCGACTGCAGTTTCATAACAGTTCAAGACCATGTAAATACTGTGCTTCCTCCTGCCCCGGGCACGTATTCCAGCCTCGTCCCTTTATCCAACTGGCCCAGGAAACTGATTCAATTGAAAACTAAGTAATGTCAGCCAAGTCAGCTTCCTGATCTCATCATATAAGCACAGTTCCTTAATTTTTTTCTGTAATCTTCTGCTACTGACAGATTTATGGTGGTTTATGAAGCCCTACAAACCTCTGGTCAACCCCAGTATAGCGGGTTTAATGCTACGTGCCTCTGAGCCATCCTGTTCTCACCCATATCCTCCAGTGGTGGGAACGTGGGGAGGCAGTTGTGCTGGCTGGACTGCTGATTTTGTGATAACTACCCACAGTCAAAGAACTAATTCATACGTGCACAGGATGAGTTATCTTACTCCTCTCTGAGTGTAACAGGCAGCTTGAAAAGTGGTCTGCTCCGGCTGAATTACAACTGTGCAGTGTGAGCTAGTGATCCCTTCACAATGATATCCCTGTCACTGGTGTTTAGAAATAACCCCCTGTATGGGCTTTGTAGACCTTCTGACTTTTTTCAGCATTTGTTTTGTCTTAAACTTCACTGGAGGTGGCCGTTTTTCTACTCACAACTGTTCTATAATGACATCTAAAATACTTTTCTTCAAAGGTGCTGTTAAACTAACCCTTAATTTTATAAGCTTATCAGCTCAGTCTGTGGTAAGGTAACAAGAAGATAAGAGCTCTTGGCATGTGCATGTGTGCACCTGTGTAACCTTTCCCACTTTGTAACACTTATCTGACTTCAAGAGGAAGACATCAAAAATATAGCATTGTGAATTATTTTCACAGCATACGGGCCTGGCTGTGCTATGTTTTAAAAACCCCTCTGGTTCAAGTGCCATGCATATTTTCTGTTGGATGCATTCATTGCTGAACTTCAGTGAGAATGGCAATAGTGTCCTGAACCAACAAAAGCACTTATTCATGTTACCTTTAAGATTGCAACTACTCCCATTGAAGTCAATAGGGATACAAGGGTTAACTGTTTAAATTTAAGCAGATGTCTCAGAGCTTCTTGACTTGAGAACAAAAATTGTTCCTATTCTTAAATCCCTGGACTGTTAAATAAAACTGCATAACTTTGTTTTTGGATTCTCTGGAGAGTGAGAATTCTCCAAGGGGGATGACTGTGGAGGAAACCAAGAATTATCTATGAAACTACAACAGTACTAAACTAGCTATTACAGCCAAGGGAAGGATGAAAGAAAAGAAAAAAACCACACTAAAACACACACATAATATTTTATATCCAAGATTTTTAAATGTTTACATTTATCTTGAAATGATGAAATGTTATTTCATGTTCATTTTTTCTAATTAAACCCTAAGAACATTTAAAAAAAAGAAATGCAAAGAAAAGAGGATTCAGATAAAATTAAGTAATACATAGTTGAAAATCATATTTCATCTTCAAATTTAAAATGTTTTCCATTTGACCTGAAATTTAAAATTAGATTTGCATTTTGTGTCACACGGTTCAGCCTCAGAGTTCTACCATCTTGACCTGGTAGAAGCAGTAGCAGTAGTGTTAGCATCTTTGTGGAGTATTTCTTTTTCAATTTGTGATTGATCTACTAAACTAAAAATGCAGTATTCTTCCAAATCCTCTCCTGAGTGATGGAGAGGAGAAGGGTTGAGAGGGAAAATGCCTTTTGGTGGATGAGTTTGTGTCTTATGAGGGGTCTTTTTATTTCAGCAAGCATTATGGAGCTCGCATCTTACATCTTCCAGCCCCTTCATGGACCTGTTGGAGCAGCTCCAGAGGAGGCCCCAGAAACAATCAATCAGAGGGATGGAGCACCTCTCCTGTGAAGAAAGGGAGAGACAGTAGGTGTTGGTCAGCCTGGAGAAGAGAAAGCTCCAGGGAGGCCTTATTGCAGCCTTCCAGTACTTAAAGGGGGTTGATAGAGTGAGGTGGGGACAAACTTTTTAGCAGGGCCTGTAGCAATAGGACAAGGGGTAATGGTTTTAAACTAAAAGAGGGCAGATTTAGACAAGCTATAAGGAAGAAATTTTTGACAATGAGGGTGGTGAAACCCTGGCACGGGTTGCCCAGAGAGGTGGTAGATGCCCCATTCCTGGAAACATTCCAGGTCAGGTTGAAAAGGGCTGTGAGAAACCTGATCTGGTTGCAGATGTCCCTGCTCATTGCAGGGGGTTGGACTAGATGACTTTAAAAGGTCCTTTTCAAACAAAAATTCTATGATTCTGATTCTATGATTCAGCTCTTTTTTGGGTGCCAGTTGTTTTCTCTACCTGTGAATATACTCCACATCAGTGGAAAAGATAAAGAACTCTAGTGATTGCCTGACTTTGTTCCTATTGTCATCTTTGTTGGTGTTATCTTGGTTTACGCGGGTCAGAAGGCAAGCACCCGTGGCACTCTCCCTGCTGCTGTCACTTACAGCTCTGCATAGTGGATCCACCGTGTTACCAAGTTAGAACAATAGCAGTTTACAGCCATTTATCACAGAGACAGCTGAATACACATGGTTCAAAACATCACAGAATCAACCTCCAAATCCTTCTGCTTAATAGCATTGTATTCTAGCTTCAATTGTTCTCTAGACAAAGAAGTGCCATAATGCACCAGAGAGAAACATATCATTTCAGAGCATAGCAAATGATATAGAGCACTTGTGAAAGATATCCCTATCCATGGCAGGGGACACACACACGGCTAGATGATCTTTAAAGATCCCACCAAGCCAAACCATTCTATGGTTCTGTGACAACATAATCCTCACAACCGTGATCGGGGGCGTGGGAGAGGGGGTGTGTGTTTGTTTTTACACTGCAGTGAGATTATTTAGGAGTAGCAAACTGAAAAAATCAGCTGGGTCAGAATCACAGAAACAAATTTTCTGGCATGGGGTCTGAGACATCAAGGTCGTTGCTGGGATTTTTGAAAGCTGATATAAAGGCTGTGGCAATGAATTGTCTCACTAAGATGGGGAAATGGTACAAGGTAGGAAGAAAGTGATGAGACTGTGAAGGGGCCTCTGATTTTCCCTTACGAAAAATTTTCTCCCCCTCTGCCATTGTTAAGTGCAGTCAATACTATCAAGAATGTAAGACAAAATCCTGGACATACTGAACTTAATGACAGAACTACCATTGCCTTCTACAGGCAATGTTTTCACCCAGCAGCAGCAGTATGAGGTCCAATTTAGAGCTATTTGAAAGAACTTGAATCTCCTTTTAGAGATCTCCTGTCCTTTTTCACCAAGTAATGCAAATAGAAAGTTTTAGAGTGTCTCCGTATAATTGTAAATACCCATCACCATTAATATCCACATAATAAATCATTGTAAAACACCACATACCAAATAATAGTACCCTCCTTTTTCAGTATCAACACACAGACATTCTCACTTTATCTTCAAGTAAAATAACTGTAGTATTGAACTGCATTGAAATATTTTCACCTACAACTACCAAGCCATGCTTTCAGTATTTATTATTATAATATTAATTCTTACTTTCTCTTTATTTACTTAGCTTTGTAGCTGTCTGTGATTATTCATAGCAAATTTGGTAGTGGGTTAGCGAATAACATAATCAAATGTGGTTTTGAATTATTATTCTATAGAAGCTGTACAATGAGTAGTTTCTCATAGACTTAGAATCTGATGAATGAATAGTTCAATACCTGGCATGTGCTAGCTGTTTCAAGTTCTTCCACTTTTTTTTACATCTCTGATTTAAATGTTTGTTTTGAATTCATTGGTATAATTTACAAAATATACACTCAAACTTTAGCGTTTTGGAGGCAGGAGGGAGTAATTCCCTGTAGTCCAGAGAGGTCTAGAGTGAAAGATAATGCATGTTTTAAATTATAAACCTACATGGTTTTATCTTTAATAAAGGAGTTATTGTGGAGTAGATATTTTTCTAGTGGGATCCTGCAGGTGTACCTTGAAGAAAACACTGTCATCTAGATGTCACCTAACTGGACATCTTTCAGCAATCTGGGATTCAGTGCAGCCAACTCTGTGCATCTAAAACCAAGTGAATGCAAGCTATACTTGACAAATGGAAGACCATATCGACCTTCACTTGATTTTTAATTATTTTTGGGTTGGGGGGAGATGTTTAGTTGCTATTTCCTAGGATTGTTAACTCAACAAGGGATTCTAGTCTGACTCGATGCTTAGAAGGGTTAGTGAACAAAAAGCAGGCAAACACGAAGTAGAGGTAAGAATGTCAAATTACTCTATTTTGAAGCAAAGCACAATTGCTGTGTCAAGTCCTGTTTAAAGATATTTATCCAAAATGTTCCAATTTTGGAGCTCCAGCTCCAATAAGAACAACTAAAGAAGATACTTTTCACAGTTAGAAGTTGTCTGAGTGTTTAACTATTCCCCCAGGATGCAGATTATGGAGTTTCAAGAAATTGGAATGATGAATATTTAGTTTATTATGCAAAGCAGGATATATCCAACAGGAACGAACAGGAAAAACACACCCTGACAACCTATGGTGACTTAAATTACTATTTGGGATTCTCAGGAGGAGACAAAGCTTTGTTCTGAATGGGGCAGAACTTCAGCCTAAGGTGTCTTTCCCGTTTTACACTCAACAACCTAACCACGAAGCTGCTTGGGTATAGGTGAGACATTTTTCTGCATTGCTCTTCCCTTTCCCTTCCAAGGCTCTTCATTTCTCGGAAACTGTACGCTACTGAGGGAAGTTCCCATTTCAACAAAATGGAATTGCCCAAGGAAGGAAATTCTATCATTAGAAAATTCCCAATTACTTCTGCTATCATTCCCCAGGAAATTAGTTCGTTAAGTACCACTGGGTGAGGTTTCCAAGTTCTCTACATTAATGTAAAACAGCTATATCTCCTGGGAACTTTAAAAGGCATTTCTCAGAGGAGAAAGGAGAAAAGCCTTAAGGTGCTCCAGCTGCTAACTGTAGCTCTGGGGCTGGCAATAACATTAATACAAATACATGTTTTTAAGAAGTTTACAGATAGACATTTCTTTCTTCCTAGGTATGGTACTTAAGCCATCCAATCAGGAAAACAAAACAACAGTGTATTACTTAGGTCACCATTAGGTCATGGTGTGGGCGTTTACAAAGAATACAAAAATGTAATAAGTGCTTACTGAGCATTTCTGAGTAACAAACAATCCATAAAAATCTGACATTTAAATGGATTTTTAGATATTCTGCATGCAGAAAAGGGAATGAAATAAATCAAATACATTATTCAGCACAAAGTACTCTCCCAAGTCCTTTTTTTTTCTTTTTTCTTTATCCAACAAACTACAGAACCAGACATTGCTTTCTGGGGATTTTATTGGTACGTGGAAGACGTATTGTAAAAAACCTTGTCCACTAGGGAAGCATTATCTTTTACTGGCAATCTGTGAATGCTACTGAAAAATGACCTTTTACTATCAAAATATTAATGTCTTCATCTCAAAAAAGAATTTCAAATCTAAACCTCACATGAAAATTGGATATCATTTTTCTTTGTACTCCATGCATATGGTTGTTTCATAATGTCTGTATAATTCTCTGCTTTACATGTACCTTGTGCCATATTATATGATAACTGGAAGTTATTATATTTCATAAGACTATTGTAGTATTTCTGTCTTGTGGAATGAAAACTGTAGACTGCATATAATTTGTGTAATGTATGTAAAATCTTTCTTTTTCTCTGACAGACAAACATGGATAGTGGGCAACAAGAATTAATACCTACAGCAGAAATTGAAATATGCTTTGAAGGTCTACTCACCCAACAAAAGACTGAAGTATAATAGTTCTTAAAAAGTTCTTACTCCCCAAGTTTATGGAAAATTCTTCCCTTCAACCTGCAAGAGTGTCTGAACCTGGATCTGAAACAACAGTGCATTAATCAGCTTAGAGCTTTAGGTATATTACTGTCATTCTCCCAATTCTAAAAGAAAAGCACTGAACAACGATGTGTCCTTTGTGCTCCCCATGCCATCATAGTGCTTACATCACTGATGACTTTACAGTGCTTACATGACTTCATTTCAGGGAAAGAAATACATAAGCCCCGCATTACCATTTACCCTCTGCAGAAGGTACTACCTTGCCAAGTACACGTGCCTCTGAGCCCTGGGGCATCATTTCACCCAGGAGGCAACTGGTAATGAGGAAAGAAAGAGAGAGGCAGATCCAAATGACAGGTGACTACCCAAAGCCCAAATCCTTAAATCGGCTCTTGAATCATAGGTCTAAGCTTGGTCTCAACTTTTTAATAGCTGACCACAAGAGGAAAATAAAAGGAATATATAAAAGAAATGGTTAGATTATAGAAAAAGGAAAGACAGAGTTACATGACATGCATGTGAGAAATAACAGATTTTTTTTCTATATGGGTAAGAACTGAACTGGTTGGTCTATTTGGGTTAGATGATTTCTTGCAGAAATTCTTAGAACCTACACTTTGAACAACAAAGTGTGACTATTTCTTCCTCCCTACAGTCATACCAGTTCAACACTATTGAGTAGTCAGGAAAGGACAAATTCTTTTAAAAAATTTTAAATTGATTTCTAAGGATATCAATAAGCATTTTAAAATGCTCAAGTTTAATTATTTTCCTTAGGACTCAGTAGGTCCTAACTTAGCTCATGAGCCAAGGACAAGTGTTGAACTTCTTGCTTAATTAAGTTAATGGAATGGCTTGGTGATACCATAAGGTATCCCAGTTCTTTCCCCTTACCACCAACCTCAGACTGATGCTGCTTCCTTTAATTCAAATCTAGTACTCCGTGAGCTGATTTAACTCACTGAGCAAGCAGAAAAGTTAATCCAAAAAGCAGTTGGTGACATTATTTTAATTTGGCTCAGTCACTCCCTGTAAAAAGCGTATGCTAGAATTCAATCTCGTGTTTCAGTTCTACTGATATCCACAGGAATTCAAGAGGATGCATAAAATTCAGCAAAAGCTTTCTTTCATGAAACGAACAGTTCATCATAAGGAATGAGTAAAATTCAGAAATTGGAACCTCTTCTCATACGTACTGAGAGCAGAGGGCTTAAAATGGGGCTACATTTCTTTTACAGCCTCCCTTTGAAGATACCAGTTCACTTCTACAGGAGAGACATTCTTTTTAGAGATTTTCAAATTTAGATATGGTCCCATGTCTAAAACACTACACAGGCCAAAATGAAATCTCAGGTAGAAGCATCTAACGCTGCATGGTTTAAATTATGTATAAAGTCAATGATGTGACATAAGAATTCAGAAGTTAAAAAAAAGCATACTGTTTTTAAGAATTTGCAATTAGCACTATTGCATAAACCCATCAGTGTGGGAGTTAAAAAAACCAGCAGTAATATTAACACTCCTACAGTAACTCTGCAGCTTGGAGATTTTAGGTCAGCTTCATTTTAGAAGGATAAATAATAAATTGAAGTGCCAAATCATCTTGTGGAAACATCATGTAATGCAAATGCCTCTTAAAGGGAAAAAGAAATTCATGCTTAGAAATAACACAGAAAAGTCTGTCTCTGGTGATTCCTCAGGAACTACACCACAATTTATAATGGATCCTTCCCTCATCTACTCTACAAAAACCTGTGCTTTTTCTAGGCTGCAATGCACCTGCCACTTAGGGCTCTGATTTAACTCTGGCAGGAAAGGTACTGATGTCCATATTGTATGATGTCCAGGTTCCAGCCAGGATAGAGCTGGTTTTCTTCACAGAAGCTGGTGTGAGGCTGTGTTTTGGATTTGGGATGAGAAAATGCTGATAACGTGCTGATGTTTTGGGTTGTTGCTGAGCAGTCAAGGACAGTCCAGCTTCTCATGCTGGCCTGCAGCGAGCAGGCTGGGGGTGCCCGGGGAGCTGGGAGGGGACACAGCCGGGACAGCTGACCCAGGCTGGCCAAAGAGATATTCCATACCATACGACATCATGCCCAGTACATAAACTGGAGTTGGCCAGAGGGGGGGAATCGCTGCTCGGGGACGGGCTGTCGATCGCCGGGTGGTGAGCAATTGCTGTATTGGGCATCACTCGTTCTTGTACATTCCTTTGTCGGTATTATTATTGTTGTTATTGTTGTTGTTTCCTTCTCTCTTGCTGTCCTATTAAACTGTTTTTGTCTCAACACACGAGTTTTTTCCCAATTCTCTCCCCCATCCCACTGGCGGAGGGGGGAGTGAGCGAGCGGCTGCGTGGTGCTCAGTTGCCGGCTGGGGCTAAACCACGACATATGGCCAAGCTCTTTTTGCCAAATGTAGCAAAATGGATTTTGCCATACTTTAGTCATCAAAATTCACAGTCCAGGGCAGTAGCATAAAATTCAGTGTTGAGGTGTGAACTGAAGAGATGACGTGCCAATAGACGTATTACTTGGCTGTCCTATTTCTAGCAAAGAACAGGGAAGATCACCGAGGACATTAAAATCTTAAGTTGACAGAATCAAAAACATTAGTACTTTGCTACCACAGCTCCAAGTTGTTTCGCTCCCCAGATCCTAAACCCCTCTGTCAGGATTCACTGGGACTATTCAGAGAGTCAAGTATAAGTGCACAACACGTATTTGTTGTTTCAGGTCTCAATCTGACTAATGAATGAAATAGCATTATTTTTAAAGGTATTTTCAAGTGATATTTAGGGTGGGTTTTATGTTCTGTTCGACCTTTTTCTAACTTCAGTACTGTGAACTTTCAGTATCTACAACTCACTCTTATACCTGATGTCAGAAGATCAAAAAGAGCTAAAATAATTGATCACTAGTATCTCCGTTTCTTTTTCAAAAAACAGAGGAGCAAATATTTTGGACTTAAATGATATTAAGAAATTCTTGTCACCTTCCACTTTCCAGAGTCTTAGGCACAACAAAACAGCAATCATAATGGACGAAAGTTAGCACAGGCAATCACTGATTAAATACAAAATATAAATTCATACTGAATAAAAACCTCTACAAAAGGGGGTTGGAGGTGTTAAAATGTTGTGGGTTTTTTGTAAACCTTTTACAAAAGGTTGGGGTTTGGTCTGGTTTGTTTTTTTAAAAAAGGTCATTTCTGGGTGCTGGAAACTGGATTTTTAGTTTTTACACCATTTATTGAAAGCATTTTAGTTAAAGACAAAAAGGGGTTAAATTTAACATCCCTTGAACTGATGTAGATCATGAGTAATGCTACTGATACCAGTACATTTCCTCTACTGTCAGATGTGAGATGACAATCTAGGCCAATATCCTACAGAAAATTCATTGAGAGGTGGAAAAATCTCTCTATATAATGTATGACTCTACTAAATTATAAAATGAAAGCATCCTCAGATCTCTGTGGATTTATTGGTCTATGTGCTATGGTCAAAAAGGCCCATACATCTCAAAGGATGAGAATTTACATGACGGCCACATTCCACGAGCCTGGAAGAAGACTTATTTTGGAGTGTTTGGGGAATGGACTTATCCCGATAACAAATCATTATTCGTTTAAAGGAAGACTGAACAATTTGATTAGGTTAACTGGATAAGTTGAAAGGAGAAATAATTTTAAGTAGCTATTCACTATTCAGTAAAAGCGAATAAAAACACAGAGAAGTGTTTGTGTACTATTCTAGCCATGCCAGTACGTCCTTTCATCTACACCAAAATACATTTCTCCACATAAAATCAGGCAGAAAAGAAATTGCTAAACTCTCCAATGTTATATGTGGTTGAGAATTCTCACTAGAGTGATAACATTATCTGAATTATCAGTTTATAAAACATTTGGTAAAGTTTAAGTACCTTATGATCACTGATTTTCTCCAGTAGTAGGCAAAAATTCTAGAATTTGCTGACTTCCTGAATGATGCATGTGATTTTTACATTTCAGTGCCTTGCCTAGAACTAGTAGGAGTTCTGATACATTCAATGGAAACGTAAAAGTGTAGCCACTTTTAACACTAGGAGAAAAGATTTTTCCTATATAATCACATGAAATTCTTCATTTAATTTACTAGAGATTTTTAAGAGATGCAAAGTCACTGAAATTCCAGTGACTCAGAAAAATGACTAGGAGATTAATTACATTCAGTCATAAAAACACAAATGCCCTGATTTGCTTCTTGCACAAGGAGGGTCATGTGTCTTATATGATTCAATAAAACACAAACAGTATCAGCTGGTGTCCAGAAGCTGGGTTCTTCACATGTGATTATGATTAAGAGCAATGAGTGCAGTGAATTCACAAGTAACTCCTCAGTTTCCGAAAATGCAGAATAAGATCATAACTTTGATTAATAATCCGTGTTAAGTTGTCATTTACTGCATGGTTCCATTTCTCGGTCTCCAAAGACTACTTTATAATTGAGAGAGAGTCATCTGACAGCTACAATCTGCATCACAATGTTGTTTTCACACATGAGACAACACTGATTACTAGTATACATCCACCACATTGTAACAAGAATGAACACAGTATAGCTCCAGAAATTCACACCTTTATACATTTATACCACGCTCATGCTCTTGCCTTTACCTCACAAAGGTGCTTCCTCCATTCAAACCCTAATAACTTCGAAACATTATTTGTATTTGAAGTTGTATCTTTAACAATATGTGAGCATGTTATATTGATGTGAGCACTTGATACCCACTAGAATAAAAATCAGGAGCTTTTAAATCAATGACATTAGGCAGCTGACATGAGATAGAGGAGATAGACCTGGAGGCTGATTTCTCACTTGACATAGCTGATGGAGTAGATCACGCCACAGGACAGTAAGCTTCATTCACTGATTTACCAAACCAGCACAGGACTGTAACACATAAGTTATTTTGCAAATGACACTATCTGGACTAAGCCACAGTTAGGCAGGTGTACAGCAGCCCAATTGGAAACATAAGTCTTTCTAAAAAAGCATTAGAATCAAGCTTCAGCCAATAAGTGAAGCCTGTGAGAAGATGAAATAAGAGCCCCCAATAATGCTTAGTTTTGAGAGATTTTACCAGAGCAGTTAATATATATCAGTATGTAACCAGAAGCAAGAAACCATGCTCTGGAATTATAGCGAAGGCCCCAAGTGAACTATCCTGAAAACAGATGCTTGATCAGAAGGGAAACAGATGCAGCACTCTTCTTTTTTGCTGAAATGGGGATACAAACTCAAATGCAAACACTGCAGCTTCAGAGCAGCTGTACATCACTAATACTGGGAAACATAATGAACTTACTTCTGCAAGGGAGTGTACATAATAGATAAACATTTAAGCAAATAATTGAAGTTACGTAATCAAGGAGACTGAGTTTAGTAAGCCTTTTTCATACAGGTAGTCTAAGTTAAATATAGGCAAAAAGGTTCTGAGGGATGGAGTCCAATGTATTCACCACTCTGAAAGCCCAGTCCCCAAATGTTTAACAATCTGGAGCTATAGGAAATATTCCAGCTTTCAGGGACACCAATCAATGAAGCACCAATTCCCAAAGTTTGTGGTTCAGAAAACTTCTACTACATCGTCAACCTCACAGTTTTTATTGGTAAAGAACAGTAGCTGTTTAATAAATTATAATTTATTATAGTTATAATTGCAATTATAATTTCTATGGTTAATTCAAAGCCACATAATTCAACTGGGCAATCCCACCAATGGCTTACGGTAAGAACTGTGAGGTGAAATCTCTTGTCCTGTGTTATGCAGAAAGGTTAAAGCAAGGAGAGCAACAGTCCTTTTTTCAAAACTATAGAGAAGTGCACAGAGAACTGTAGTATTCCTGCTGATTAGCAAATATTGACAAACATTTCCTTTTGGTCATGCTACTGGCATACAAAAAAGGTCCCTGTGACATCAGGGGAGTAGTAGGGCTATAAAACTTTGTTCATATTCCCTAATAGTTCTTGCTCACTTTTCTTGGAACAGGTCACAAGTATATGATAAGAATTTTCAAATTCCCTTGATCACACTGAGAAATAGTTTCCTTCTTAGCACATCGTATGCAATGTCATTGTACACTGAGTGACACGGGAACACAGCACACATAAAAGGATCACTCTGTTGCTACGTTCGCTGTCATAGCTCCGTGCCGTTGAAGGCAACCACATCAGACAGTCTTTTAAGCAATTTTATGAAGCTCCATTTTAGAATAAATTTGGTTTTAGCCTCCTCTACTCCTTTAGAAAGGCTGTTCTAAGACCTATCAACTGCTCTGATATTTGAAGTAAAATGTGAGTTTGTGAGATCACCTATGGCACCTATGGAGCAAGTCAGAACACGGAATTTGTGTCCATCAGGAGACTGACACAGTAAGTCAACACAGACATTAAGTGAGGAAAAAGGTTTCAGAAATCTGTTTTGGAAATGTCAAAACAAAAAAAGTGTTGTTGCTGCTTATCAAAATGGACGATTGCAAATTTCTATAAGGCAAGACTGGAGCGATCAGCTAAAAAGGGAATATTTCAAGCTGAAAGTGGCAAGAGAACAGGAAAATAGCATTAAAGTCAATATTCCCCTGTGGTAAATATCAGCATAAACAAAAATCTAATTAATATTTTATTGGCTAAAGACAAAAGGAAATCAATATAGATTGCTAACCACTCTCACAAAGGTAGAAATACGGACAAGAACATCTTTTTCATAAGGGCAGGACTCATTTGACAAGATGTGGATAACTACATTGGAGATTCCTAGGAAGACCTCAAATTCCTATTTTGTTATGACAGTATATTCACTTGAGGTTTTCCAAACAGCTCAGATTATTTGTGCCCTTCCAAGAGCTATTTCTCTCCAGTAGACATAAAGCAAACTGAGTGACTAGCTGAGCTGTAGACTTCCGTAGTTAAATAAAATGAACCCCATACTGATACCTCAGTGGCATAATTATTAAATGTTGTGAATGCACGTGTATAAATACTTCAAATTGTTGCAATATTTAAATGATGATTTAAATATTTAAATGCAAATATCATTACTATATTCACAGTATGATTTTTTTTTTATTTGACTGTTACTGTAGTTTGGTTGGTTCACATGCTTTTAAGGAATCCTTAAAATGGAGATGATTGACTGCTGGAATTTAATCCCCAAATAGTGAGATCTCTTGACAGTGTACATATAACTTCATTGTATCATGCTGCCAACATTATTATGTCATGCATCTGGAAACACCTGCACATGCTTATATGTATGAATTTGATTAATCCCATTTAATTTCTCACTTGTAGAGAACTTAGAACACGTCAGGATTTGTGAGATCAGACACCATGATTACTGACAGCTGAACACTGAAGTATCTCACTGCACTGATTTGTTGTTCCTGGGCACAGCTGCATTCACTGTCTTTTTGTGGGCTTACCATCCCTACCGGAGAATTCATAGAATCATAGAATGGTTTGGGTTGGAAGGGACCTTAAAGATCATCTAGTTCCAACCCCTCTGTGATGAGCAGGGACACCTTCCACTGGACCAGGTTGCTCAAAGCTCCATCCAACCTGTCCTTGAACACTGCCAGGGATAGGCCATCCACAGTTTCTCTGGGCAAGCTGTTCCAGTGCCTCAGCACCCTCACAGTGAAGAATTTCTTCCTTACATCTCATCTAAATTTACCCTCCTTCAATTTAAAGCTGTCACCCCTTGTCCTATCACTACATGCCCTTGTAAAAAGTCCCTCCCCAGCTTTCTTGTAGGCCTCCTTCAGGTACTGGAAGGCTGCAAGAAGGTCTCCCTGGAGCCTTCTCTTCTCCAGGCCAAACAACTCCAGCTCTCTCAGTCTGTCCTCATAGGGGAGGTGTTCCATCCCTCCGATCATTTTTGTGGCCTCCTCTGGACTCTCTCCAACAGGTCCATGTCTTTCTGAGGGCTCCAGAACTGGACGCAGGACTCCAGGTGGGGTCTCAGCAGAACAGAGTAGAGGAGCAGAATCACCTCCCTTGACCTGCTGGCCACGCTGCTTTGGGTGCAGCCCAGGCCACAGTTGGCCTTTTGGACTTCAAGCACACATTCCCAACTCACATTGAGCTTCTCATCAACCAACAGTCCCAAGTCCTTCTCAGCAGGGCTGCTTTCAATCCACTCTTCATCCAGCCTGTATTTGTGCTTGGGATTGCCATGACCCATGTGCAGGACCTTGCACTTGACCTTGTTGAACTTCATGACGTTTGCATGCGCCCGCCTCTCAAGCCTGTCAAGGTCCCTCTAGATGGCATCCCTTCCCTCTAGCATGTTGACTGCACCACTCAGCTTGGTGTCATCAGAAAACTTGCTGAGGGTGCACACAACCCCACTGTCCATGTTGCCGACACAGATGTTAAACAGCACCAGTCCCAATACTGACCCCTGAAGAATGCCACTCATCAGTGGTCTCCACTTGGACATTGAGCTGTTGACCACAACTCTTTGAGTGTGACCATCCAGCCAATTCCCTATCCACTGAGTGTGGCCCATCTGTCAAATCCATGTCTCTCCAATTTAGAGACAAGGATGTCATGCGGGACAGTGTCAAATGCTTTGCACAAGTCCAGGTAGATGATGTCAGATGACTTGGGGAAACCATGCCTGCATCTTACCTGTTTTGGGTAAATTTTATTAAGTTAACACCTGAAGACTGAGCTGAAATGCTGGACTTTGTTGTGAAATGGCTGAGATAGACAGAGGATTGCAGTCACATAGTGAGGTCAAGCAGAAACACAGAACAAAGAGCTGTGGTTTAATAACATCTTAAACTTCTGCTGCTAAGTAAACTAAAATCAATGCCTTAGCTGTTAGAGAATCTTTATTTGGTAGCATGACTTTGATGCTTTGTACTTACACAAGGAGTACTGTACAATTGACTGTGTACATTATTTTCAAATTATGTGATTTTTATACACATAAATGTGTAAAATCATAAAAAAGCAAAAATAGCAGAAAAATAAAAATATTTTATGCTGCAATGGTTAAAAACATGTTGAGAAAGTACTTAAAAACGGCTCTGTACCCTGATGGCTCTGAAAAGGTAAACAAGACATTAAAAATGCAAATGAAGAAACAAGATGTTATTTATCCAAGTAGAACTTGTCTTGGAGGAGAAAAAGACACAGATTGAAGGGACCAGGTTATAATTATACCTTTCTAACATCTGATCTTTTTATATGGATGTGCCATTTCACTGTTTCATGGGAAACTGCACTGGGGCTGTATGCGTATTCAGATGAAAGAAGAAAGTGTGATTGAGAAAGGCTAAGGAATTCCCTTTTTGGTGAGCTTCCCTCCTGAATACAGCCACTGCCTTCAGAGATCTGTGTCTCCAAGCCCATGCTTACTTATAAAACTTGCTGTAAACGGGGAGGAAAAAGACACCACCCCCTCAAAGCAAACAGAAAAAAAATACCTCCTCAAAAATCCTGAGCTTGACTGAAACCAGGGAAGTTACTTGATGCTGTATTACCACAATGATTAATTTTATTTTGAGACTTATAAAAGAACTGATTGCTCTAATCATTAAAAGGCCTTTGCCTACTAGAATGATCATTTTACAAGCTGGTATTTAGTGTTTCAAGTGACTAATTTAATGGCAATAACCTTAAAAGGGCCTGAATTGTCAAGCTATGTCTTCATTGCTGCAGCTTGGGCTAGAGCTGCTCCGATGAGAATTGCTTCTTCCTGTGAAACCAAAAGATCTTGCGTGCCAAATTCAAGAGGGACAGCTCATTTGAAAACTATGTCTAGCAGTTACAGCTTAGTTTGAATGAACAGATCCTCTTTCCTCGAGCTGTTTTACTGCTCTGCTCCCAATGTTTGTTTTGCGTTGCCATTCGTACTGCTGCATAATTACTTAAAGTATAGGTCACCTCAATTAATGTTGATTTGTTATTTGTTCTCTCGCTTGCCGTCTGACCCAGTACCCACTGAAGTCAGAACTCCATTGTGTTTCAGCTGCAGGAGCTGGATGTCAGTCCACACACTGCAATACGAACGATGACTAAGCCCAAGCGCACATAAACAGCTGTACACTAATTCTTTCCAGTCTTCTCCTCCTCTGAAGACAAGGGGTTTTCTCATGCTAAAGAGCAGCCCAAACTGAAGGATGAGTTCCCACTGCAGAGCCCTTCATGGCAAAGGCACTCTGAACAGTTTCCTCCCATGAATATATATTTAAGAAAAAAAAATGGATACATCTACCTAAACTTTTCCCAGTCAGTTTTCCCCTGGAGAGGGGCAGTCTCTCTCTTGCAGAAGGTGTTTCGTTTTAGTGGCTCAGAAGTGCGTGAGTCACGCAAGAAGCATCCAGGGTCCTTGAGCAAAGGAACCTTGATCCCTCTACGCAGATCAGTACAACTAGATCCTGACTGGGGCAATTCACAGGTTTTCAGCAGCCGAGGAAAACAAGCGTATTCAGTCAGATGACGGGATTGCATCAGATTTCATCTGCTGTGCTAAGGTGTTTTATCCAAATAAGTAGAAGATCCCGAGATATAGAATACACTGAAGCCTGGCATCCCAGCATTGTATTCTTATCTCTTTAAAATGCCTTATGGCTAATATCATCTTTTATTCAGCACTACCGCCTCTTCAGCTTGTCATTTCAATCTCAGAGCTAACACCTTGACTGAGGTTCCTCTTACTGGCTAACACACAACAGTAAAATCCATTTTGGGGGCAGCTGACGCTGCTTTGGGGATTGCACATGACAGCAAAATCGTGGCAGTTCTAGAAAACTCCTAGTCTGAATCTGTGTCTTCGAGCCCTGTTTCTTCCAGCTGGCAAAAAGCGGTGGAAGTCCCACGTCTCCCTTGAAGTCCCCTGTGCACGGCCAGACGCAGGCCGGACGGCAGAAAGGGACAACTCGGTATTTCACCGCAGCGTTGAAAGACGAGCGCGCAGCTGCGGGGGAGAAGGGAAGGGGTGAGGTGAGGAGGTATCCAAACGTGCGACTTGGGTGTCAGACGTGACAGGGATGCTGAGGTTTAACTGTACTTTGTCTTCCAGTTTCCTTCTGCAGCTGGCAGAAGAGAGGGCTGGGACCCGACTCCTGTTTGGCCATCCGCTACTGTGGCTCTGTCTTCTTGGGGCTGACCTGCTTCGTACAAAGCACAGCATGGTATTAGCAAGTGAGTTACACATTTAGCCAGCGCATTTTCAGAGCTTTTCAGGAAAGGCAAACCTTTGTTTTCTTTGTACTTTCTTCTGCTAGGCTTTTAATACAAATACACATCTCCTGCCTTTTTTTTTTCCCCTGACTGCTGTGATTAGGAAAGTCCATTTTCAGCATTTCTATTGTTTACCAGCCTATCTTATGAAATGCAATAAAGAAAAGAGACCTGGATGATGCTTTACTGGCCAGCAAAGCACTGCTAGCTATGACCATTCAGTGATCAGGTCAGCCAAGAATCCCCACACTGGCTCACGAGATTTACGGTACACCTTGAGGCCTTTTGGGATTTCTTCCTGCTTTCTCAGCACTTGAGCTTCACAGCACTCGCTTGCCTGAGGTTTCCAGCCACAAAAGCTGGGTAAATTTTACTATTTATTATTTATCAAACCTTAGGTTAACGCAATCCATTGCATATAGGTGATTTTAAATCAGCCATCAGCTGTTGTGATTCAACAGCTTTGGGAAAGGTGGCCCAGCTGCAACAAGGAGGTTCGACGTGTCATAGCAGTGCAGGAATTGAAACGAGGGTTAAAGCAAACTGCACTCCTATTCTTCTCTTCTGCTTTCTTACAGCGCACAAAAAAAGGAGGAGCAAAGCAGGCAGCCAGTCACTTCAGATATCAAGACTTCTAGGACACTTGTGTGGACACACCAGAGTAAGTCATAGTCAGTTCAGGCTTGCTGTAATTGCCAAGGAGGCTGTAGCAGCTACCCAGGTATCTCTCTCCAGGCAAGACCAGTGCAACGTGCACTGCGCACGTCTGCCCCAATGCTTTGGGTCTCTTTATCCCCGCAGACACCACACCAACTTCGAAAAAACTCAAGAAGTCATTAACTCATGGCAGCTAAAGGAGTGACTCTGCTCTTGTGTGTTTTCCACCAAACGATCTCTGTAAGTGACATTTCCTGGATCGCTGACTTGGGTCCCAGCTGTACCACCCAGAGGCATGTGTCAGCGTATACTGCACATGAGAACACAACCTCTAGGAAACGGGGTGAAAACGCAGTGTCCTCTACCGAACTGTAAGCATATATTCTACAGCATCACTCTTTTCTTACAGAGAGGGAAGATGAGTGAGGACTTCTGTTCCTAGAAGGAGAAAAATCTCGAGCCAGCTCTCACTTTAGCAGTTTCACTGTGGTGAACAGTAATTGGGGTATCTCCACAGAGTAACTCGGAGGGGAGGCAGATCCCAGCGCTTTTAGAAAGAGAGACCTCACTTTGGAGAAGAGCCTTGGGCAGTGCTCTCCAGAAGAGGTATCTCTGGAGTCCTGCTTGGAAGACAGCTTGTGGCTTATGTCCTCTCCAGCAACAGAGGCAGGCTGTGCAGTATCTCTGTCACATTTTGGGAAACGGGGGGGAATGAAGTTTTTGAGCTTGCCTTCCCTCAGCTCTGAAGCAGAGATAACAGCTCGTCAGCCTTTTGCCCATGGCAACAGAGAGAATCATCTGATGCTATATTAGTAAAATCGTACCAGACTATTCATATTAAAAAAGCTGAATGAAAAAAAAAAAAATCATTATCTCACTAGCCAAGGCTGGCTAACATATGTAAATTTTACACATCCCTGGTAGGCCCCAATGTTCTTGCTCAGCAGTTCCTGTCTGATATGGACGGAGAGCAGCTGCAGAGGAGGGTGGTTTTGCTCCTGGCTGGGAGGGGATCTCAGATGTTCCTAGTGTCGAACTTCCGAACAGACATGAATTCTTCACACAGTGGACGGTCTGATGGTGGTTTCATGGCCGTTTAATGGAGCCTTATTCTAAAATCACTTATACTTTCTTGATTTACCCAGGTGGGTTTTAATCTACATGCTTTTACTAGTGCTGGAAGTCTGAATACTATTGTGATTCTACTTCTTTTTCCAGTCTATTGCACTCTCTAAATGTAACTTCCCTCATATTACCCATGTGTGCAACATTTATGTGGCCTCAATGAACCGTGTAGGTTGACACCTTATTTTTCACAATGCTTTGTCAAGCCAAACACAGAAAATAAACCTGTCTTTCTTTTTCTAAGCCCATGTGCACACATAAAATTGGACACTGATGTTCAGACCATCTTAAAAATAGGTTCTTCTAATTGGAGATCCAAAGATATGAACAATTCCAAATGCCATTAACCAGACTGTGGTGGGAATTGGGTCTGGTTCGTGGCTTGCGTAGTTGAGATTTAAAAAAAAAAAAAAGTTGTTTGCCATAATTGCAATATTTTAAGCACTTAAAATAGTATTTTTAACAATTTAAAATGTTGACACTGATATTTTATGGCTATCAAAAGCTTGGGGCCATATGCAGTTTCAGGTGAGACTGCTATTATTTCAATGAACATATCTGGTGTAATGAGGAATATGTTCTCTATTCTTTTTTTGCATTATTATTATTATTATAATAGAATAATAATAATAACATCAATTATTTTGAATAAATCATTGAACCATAACTATTTCATCTGTCTTCTAAAAGCAAGTAAGTATTATCATCCTTTTTTCATATAGATGAAATCTGAGTCTCAGAGGTGAAGCGACACGGTCAGAGTAAAAGAGGAGTCAGACTGGGGATTTTAGGCTTCTTAAACTATTTTCTTATGTTTTTCTAAAGACGTGATGACTTCACTTTGCTGAATTTTCTTTAAAATGTGCATTTAAATAACAACTTGAATATGACATAAAAATGTTAAATGTTGTTCACATCCTCTTTGAATTCATATTTACATTTTGCTTACAGTAGCATAGAATAATGACTTTCAGATTAAGTTATTACTATGAAGTCTGTTTGTTTATGGCACACTACATGTTGCCATGGAAACAACCATACTCCGTATCTATGGTAACAGTCACAGTGGTGTAAACTGCGATACCAGAAAGAGGAAGTTAGTAAGCTGAAGTTACAAATTCTAAGAAAAACTTGTCAAAATTAAACATTTCCTGTAACGAAAATCTGGTTTCTGTCACTGGGCAATTTTCATAAATCCTTGTTTCAATCTCAGATCTGCTGGAGGACCCGAGTTGCTCACACATGGAGCTTTGGTGATGCTGAGGACGTGGTCTGTGTAGGGTCAGCATCTTATCTTACCTCAGGGGCTGGATTTGATTCAAGTCACTTACCACAGTTTGTGCACATCAGCCCACAGAGGAGTCCTGCTAAGGCAAAGAGTTGTGTTTTCCTACGTTGCATTGAAAATATACAAAATTACTGTATACTTTTTCCTTTATTTTATTTATGCATCAGAATTCTTTATGCCATTTAAAAAAAAAATCCCAAACCTTGCCACAGTAGAAGATATTCACATAATCGTACATTAAATATCCTCCAAAGATGTTCAGACTCATCACCTGGAGATACTGATCTCTCTCCATTAACAACAGGCAGGACTTAAATTTGTAGGCTTTGGTAAACCAAATTTCACAATAGCTAAATGTCTAAAAAAACCTTTATAAATACAATCCTCCAACCATTCTAAACAAGTATACCATCTGAGCACAAATGATGTGTGCATTTCATTTTAAATTAAAAAATAGCACATTCCCTCATAAAAAAAAAAAAAAACTTCAGGAATTGTTTGCATTCAAGAATTCAAGGCCTTTTTTTTCTTTGAATTTTCCCATAGATACATCCTGATTACAAGGTTTTATTGTAAAACTGATCACATAAGCAAGTTATACAGGTCAAAATTTTGTGTGTGTGTGTGTGTAAACAAATATACATATATACTTTTATAAAAGTTGGAAATATATTGGGTCACAACTGACAAAAATAAATGTATTGGAAGAAATAATGCATTTTGTGTTCACCACTCTGTCAGATATCAGTATGACAAATTACTCCAAATTTCTATCAATTCCTCTAGCATTGGCTCTGGTCCAAGAGGGGAAGGTGGCCTACATGAGCTTTGGTCCACCAAGGCCATGATCCTGTGTTTTCAGATTTCCTGCCTAAATCCTTTTTCTTCAGCAAGCGTTCCGTTTCCCAGCCAGTTACCTAGCAGTTGTGAATCTGGAGACAATTCACAGGACAAAAGTTGGTAGGTGCAAAAGCCCAGGCTCTGAATTTACCTCGGCTAAATGCAGAATGACGCCGATGGAGCAGAAGGTTTTTAACGGGAAAACTTGAAGGAGATGCTTGTATACATGTATGTAGCCCCATCAACTTCACGGGCTCTTGCCTATTCATACCAAATGAGATTGTGTCTCGGTGCACATTCAACCTACCTACACCTGGTGTGAGAACAAACTCAGATTTTAACTGGGTGGAGCACACATGGCCTTTCATAAAGCAATTACTCAGAAGTATTACACAGCAGTTGCATAATTCTTTTTCTATGTCATAAACTAAGTGACTTGCAAGAGAAAGCACATTTTTGCTTAACAAACATTTTGGGCAAAAGGAAGTAGATTATAACACAGTTTTCTGTTCCACTGTGCTGTTATACGGCTGTAAATTTATTGAATTCAGAATCATCATGCTGGCAGAAACCAAGGGAAACAAAGTAAACAGTCATGTCCAGATGTTAATATTTCTGTTAATTATTTTGCAAAATGTATTGCAAAACCTGAAATCCCGAGAAAGACCATCTTTTTTTCCATCAAAGCTAGGATTCACAAAAAATTGGATGAAAATAGTTTAGGTTGCAGTCAAAAATATATTGTTGTTCAATTTTGCACTGAAAAGTTGAGCTTTTCAATGAAATACAGACATTTGCTTTTTATTTTTTTTTTTTAACTGAAAAGATAATGGTACCAGTGCTACTCTCTGGACAATTCAGATTAGCTCTTAAATTAACACTAAAAAGTATTTTTGCAGCGTTGAAGCACTGCTATCAGGATAGCGATATAAACTACTGCAACCTATGGGAAGCTTCCTAGTAACACACTGGAGCTGTGTATGACATTCCATTTTTCACAGTATCTTCATTAATGATCTGAAAGAACATTCAGTTAAGTTAAGCTTGAAGGTGATATTATATTAAGACATATTTCCAAAATTCCAGAAGGAAGGTAGAAGGAAAAAATGTTCCAAAAGAGTTTTTCAAATAAGAGGTATATATCCAGAGAACAGCAAGGCCAGAATAACTTGTGATTGCTAATGGAAAAATAAATCATAAAACACTTCACAATTTAAGGTGCCAGCTGTAAAATCTCACTGGTTTTTGAACTGTATTATGAGATACTGTCCTCTTCTACATAAATTTGGGTCCATGAAAGTTGGATGATTTCATCCTATGTATATTTGGTTTGATTGCTACATCAGCGGTTGAAAGGCCCCAGAGAAAGCACGTCTTGTCTTCATTTCTGGGGATCACACTAAATCTGGCTCACCATCTATATCACAGCTCCTTAACTCATACCAAGTGTCACATCTAATCAAATCGTTCATGAAGCAATGCTACTTTCTTACTCTATAAATATTTGGTGCATAGTTTGGACAAGCGATACTCAGCTGATGATTTGTTTGCAAACTAATCATTCCAGCTATTCACAGTTGGTCATCCAGGTCACGGAGTGTTAAAGACATCTGAAAAATCGTGATAATTGTTTTTGGAGGAAGAGGACAGTTTTGAATATTTTTTTTATTACCTGTCTCATGGGATGATCAGAACAACAATTTTTTTTTTTCTGAAAAATAAAAGTATTTCCATCTCTATACTTTTCTGGCCTCTAACTAGATAAACAAAATTTTTGAGAGCAAAATAATGAGTGGAATATGATAGGTATTCTATTCATTCAAATGTCATTGGAGCAAAATCTACTAATAGATCTTGAGGGAGATGTACCACTGCAGAAATCATCAGGATTGTGTTTTTGATCATAACAGGAAAATCATAATTGGAGTGCTAAAAAGGAGGAGAGAAGAAAAAACCAGACAAAGAAATCACAGCATTTTAATGAACGATCACTTATTTGTATGCAAGTTGGTGGATAAAAAAGAGGGAGAGGGAATGTTTCTCATCATTTCTAATACTAAATCCCAGAACATACAATTTGACAGTACATGGTCAGACCTGTGATTTTAAAGGTAACTCAGTTTTCACTGGACTACGCCTGCTTTCATCCACGCATTCACTCTGTAAGTGATCAAATGAGTGTAGCAAAACGAGTAACCATTCATTAGCTGAGCCCGGTTAAGCGAGCGTGTGTACGTGGCTCGCCCACTGCAGCTCCCAGGTGAAACACGTTAGCTTGAAGCACTATTTTAGTCATTGATTGCAAATGGTTTGGAGCACTGAATGCAACCAGCTGACATGCTTTAGCTTCTAAATAGAAGAAAATTATTCTTGCCTGCATTCGTTTGTCCTTAACAGCTAAGTGGGGCCAGACTAGAAGAAACTTAGTTTTCCAAGATATATCTAAACAATCAATACAGGAGACAAGAAACTTAAAAATCAGTATTTCTTATACTCCTCAAGTTCTAACAACAGTAAAAATAGTTGTTATTTTTTAATGCAAAAATACCTGTTTCAGTTTATTCTGAAATAGATGTTTTCAAAAGTACCCTTTCACTTCCTGTTTGGTGGCACCGATTCCTTGCTGTGCTCTGCACCGTCTATAGCAGCCCTGAAAATACTTGTTTACTACTTTTTGAATGAAGATGTGATATATTGGGAAATCACAATAGAATTATCAAGAAGACAATTCATCAGCTGAACCTATAAGATGTTTTTGAATAATAAACTTAATTTTAGGCCTGGACACAGATTTTTTAAGGATGACAAATGACAAACCTGAAAAAAAAAAACCAACAAAACAGCACAGTACTTCTATATGTAGCGCATGAACACCAGGTTTATGAAGTTTCCTGTTAACACTCCCCAGTCTGTGCTTTAAATCAAAACTAAGATAGGGAAAAACAGAACACGGACATCACAAATAATGAGAGGTTATTGTACATCTCATGCAGAGGGAGGACAGAGGGAAGAAGGAAAAATAGCAATGGGAGACAAAGGGGTGCACACAGCAAGTATGACTCTGCAGAAGCAGAAGAGAAAGGATCTTGTGATTAAGTTCCTCTGATCCCTTGATTACAGATAGTGCGAGGCAGGACGAACTGGCAGGTCTGTGTATAAAGCGGAGTTATGGATAGACAAGTAGATATCACAGAGGGGTTTACATAGTATTTGTATTAGGGCATTTCTAGGAAATGATGGCAAGATTTGGTTCTTTACTAGGCTTTTTCCTTCCATGGTCATTTATTTCCATAAAAGAGAAAGAAAAGATTACACTCCAGGTAAGGAAGCTCAAAGTCCTGTTTTTGATTTGTTGTGAAGAAGTGCAAACTTATCTGGACAAAAGACAAAGCTGAGAGGAGTGGATAACCTGACTTACAGCTATATCAAACATTTTGGTATCATAGAGTAAGTTCATGCAGACTTATGTTTCTGGTGGGTTCTGCTGTGGGCCTGAGTAACTAAAGATAGTAGTTATCTACCAAATTTAGTCAAAGATGGCATTCATCTTGAAGTCCTTTAATAATTCTGCATAACAGCATTGCCCAAAAACCCTACAACTCTAGCTGCTATTAATGTGTGGTTACAAAACCCACCACATCCTTGCAGGTTAGAAAAAGAGATTTAAAATAGAAAAAAGAGAGACAATCAGGGTACAAGTTCCTAGCAATCAAGAATTCTGTGGAAGTCATGGGGATTTTCCATTTACTTAATAAAAAATTTATAATCAAAACTACCTCATACTTTTTACAATGTCAAATGTAAGAATCCCAAGCAGTCTTAGCACTGTGATATAGATAGAAATGTATATTGTCAGGGTAAGTAGTAATAAAAAATGAAGATAGGTGACAGCTACTACACAGAAGCAAATGACCAGGAAATAACATAGTGTGGAATTTAAAAGTTTCAGACTATCACCTCATCTGAGCTCAGAAACAACCTTCCACTAGGAGAAGTGGGTAGGGAAAAGAAAAAAATCAGTTACAGGGAAATCTGACAGATTTACAGAAGTGATTTTATGATGTGAAAGTATGGCAAGGGGGAGTGAACTTGCTGATTAGGAATATCCTTCTATAACGAGTATTTTAAGTCTCCTTAGGGGATACATGGAGAGAAAGTGAGGGAGATAATAATTAATGAAGGTAAAAAAGTTAAACCATCAATATCAAGCCTAATTTCTTGTAAAGAAATTGAAAGACATTTATTTCAAAGCCTTTGGCTTTGTCTAAATCAGCAAGAGTTTGCTAGAACAGGTACTAGCCTATTTATCTCAGAAAACCATTCAGATGGAAGTCAGTCTAAAATGCCAACAGCTAATTTGCTCATATACCTAACACCAGTTGGCACAGTGGCAAAAAGACTTCACTATTTAGGTGAATTTACTCTTTGGCTTTTGCGGGTCTCGTAAACTCCCCCTTATCTTAACCCCAGAGACAAATCTACAGCTGGTGTAAACATTGTTTTACATAGTCCCTCCAAACAAATACGAGGTTGTTCTAGCAATTACCGTTTTGGGGTTTTTTTTAATGCAAAACATAGGTTCCGATTATTTTCATGGTCCTGGAAAGTTTGAGTGCATCATTTCTCATCTTACACTGCAATTTGACACTAGGCACTTAAGTTTGGGTTTTTTTGTTTTGGGTTTTGTTTTTTAATTACAAAAAACAAGAATCTCATGTGTTCAGAGGTTTTGAGCTCAAAGCAAATACTTAATATTGCAAGATTTGCAATAAAATCATTAAAGTTGCTGACACTGGAATTTACTTCAGTTCACTTCAACCTGTCCTGACTTTTTCCCTTAAAAGCTAACACAATTTCAGAATACAAAACCAACATCTACAATCCTTTCTGTTCCTTTATTTTTTGTTTGTTCTCTGAATCCCTTCCAGTTATTTGCAAATTTGTTCATCTTTTGTGAGAAATCTTTTGCAAGATTTTAGAAAGACTCATAGGAAACAAGCAACCATGTGGTTAGCTTTGAAAAACACATGCCACGTGTGGACAGAACCCTTTGTAGGATATGTACAGGAAACAAGACACTATTGTCTTTGATGTAAACTGCTACATTAGAGGTTAATTATACAGAAAATACCATCAACACTTGTGAACTGTTGCTATGTTCATTAGGAGAGAATTAAAGTGTATATCCACTGTGTGGAATAGCTAGTTTATGGGAAGGTGGAGTTTTCTGCATCATCAGGATCAGCCTGGTATTATCTGTAATTCAGTTTCCCATCTGGACAATGAGAATATTAGTTCTTACTTCCTGTAAAGTAAAATAAAAAAAAAAATCCCCAAATTGGAAACTATGATACTGACTCTAGTTTAGAAATTCTTAAAGCTTTAAATAGAAATCCCCAGAGCTGTGGACTCTCTACACTCAAGGCTTTTAAGAACAGATTAGAATAACATCTGTGAGGAATGACTTCACATAGCTTATCCCGTCTAGAGGGAGAACACTGAACTAGATAATTTCCGAAGTCTTTTCTAGTCCTGCAATTTTAGGAGTCTATTGGCAGGTGATTAGAGCCCTTCTTCAGGCTGCAGTCTAGCTTCCAATCACCACTCCCATGTCTGGGTAGGAATTTTAGGAAAAAAGTGAGAGACACCACCATCACTCCTTCCCCAATGCCTGGTGGTCATGACTCTACACAAGACATAGCTCAGGCTCCCACTGAGAACCAGAAGGTACTTTAATTCATGCCGCAATATTGGTACATAACAAGACATTGCTGATCCTTCCGCTCTCACTTTGATCAAAATTTGATTAAGGTATCAGAAAGGCAATAAAATCTCAAAAAAGACAAAATTTATATCACAAATAGCCCATTCCTACAAGTTTCTTTTGCTGCAAGTCAACATTTTCCAACCAAAGCAAAACAAGCCCTTCACCAAATAATGTCAATCAACTGGAGAAGCCATGGAAATATTAGTCTAGCAGCACAGCTATCTGTGATAGTCTGGATACATACATATTTATTCAGATATCTTGGAGTGAAATAAAAAGACAGATATGCTCATTTCGTTTTTACTCAAAGCTCATGAGTCTTACAGTCAGGACTACTGCCAGTGTTTGGTGAATAAAAATATAAAAGTGAGAGTAGCGTACATGGTTTGGGGATACACAATAGTCTTTTTCACTATATTTTACCATTGTTGTGTACGTTAAGCAACAACAACAACAATTAAAAAAAAACAGCACAAAAAAATTGTAAGAAAACAAATAACACACAGCCTGGAAAATATTCTGGCTCCCTTAGAGCCCAAGACAAGTAATAACTATGGCAGCTTTGACATTTCAGAAAATGTTCCATTGTGGTTTTACACTAGAACCAGATCTAATTAGTTTCTGATTATCTTATTCTCATTTTAGAAGGAAATAAAACCTGGTGTAAGTTTTAAGGAACTCATAAAATATTCAGAAAATTAGAAGGGAAAACTGTGGATTTTTTTCTTGCTGTGGTAAGAATGATAGCAACACGCGACACCCAGGCTGGCCTTTGCTGTTTTAACACTTTGGGTAGGGTAAGCTGTATTATCCTCTTCTACACAGAAAAAATATCATACACAGAAAAAATATCATACACAGAAAAAATATCATACACAGCATGGGGGACACAGTACGGGGTATGTAAAGCGTCAGATTCCACCTACTTTCAGGCAGCTGTCCCCAGCTGCTGACTTAACACCAGCCGTGGTGAGTCAGGCACCTCCAGAACCTGATGTCTTCTTTCCACTGGCTCTTGATGTGGTTTGCAGAACTCTTGTCCTAATGGGAGCACTCCACCTCTGTAGGTCGAATCTCAGCTGGGAGGGTCAGAAAGGCTCGTACGAACGAGGCCTGCACCCCAGTAGCTGTGGTCTGGTATAATTTAATATACAAGTTTTCAAATTTATTAATGAATATGGTAACACCGACTTTCCTTGCTTACTCCAGGATTTCCCACAGTTTCTTGAAAAGCAGTTACAAAGATGAGAGGGACAAACTCCTCAGTTGTAACAGACAATATAGCAAGGGGCAGCAGCCACTAACTGGAGCTTGGAAGGTTTCAGTTGGTGAAACAGATGGGTTTTTTTCACCGAAAGGATGAAGAAATGCTAGAAAAGACAGTCCAAGCAGGCTGTGGAATCTCCATCCCAGGAGATTTTAAAGGTTTAGGGTAGACAAAGCCATGGCTGACTTGATCTAGTGCTGGTGACAAGCCTGCCTCAAGCAGGAGATTGGGGTGAATGTCCTTCAGAGATTGTCTCCCACCCACATTTCTATTCTGTGATTTCTGTGGTTCTGTGGGGTTTTCTGTGCAAATCAACATGTAAATTGGGTCATCACATTCAGAAAAACTCAATAAATATTCACACTATTAGTGAGATGCTTCAATAGATGTGTGTTTTGCATTGTTTTATAAATGTATAAATAGACCTCCCTCAGGAACAAATGCTGTTGGTGTGAGAGTATAGCTTCCCCTCCTTTGGCCATCCATTCAAAGTGGCGGCTACAGCAGTACCGCTGTGCCCGGGTGGCACGAAAGAATTTGCAGCCAAGAGGGCAAAGTAATAGATCAGCTAGCACTTATAATCTGCATATATCTTAAATCTCATTCTGAAGGTCTAATATGTACTCCTGCAACTAGTTATGTGCAAACGGTCCCTGTGTAGCATCTAAATCAACGTTGCATTGTTTTGACCTTTTGTTCAAGTGTTTTACATTGGAAAAACAGACGACTTTGAATTGTAAGAATGTCACTGCAGTACGAATTCAGTTAACAGAATTAAATGAGAAAATATTAACCAGTAAAAGCTTCACTTTTCATATGTGGAGTCACCAAATGTGAATCATATAAGTTATCTGAGCAAAGCATAAACCCAAGGATATTTTATAGCAAGGATTAAAAACAGAAATAAAACAGGAGTAAGGGATACTTTTCTTTCCAGTGATGAATTTTACTGTCAGTTGTACTATAAAGGGAATACATCAGTTCCTGGTATTCAGGAGAAAACCTGACTGAATTAAGTTTGTTTCAGTAAATTAAAAATCCTCTACAAGCTAAGGGCTTGAAGAGCTGGCAGGAGTCGCTACTTGTCTTCCAAAGAAAGAGCAGCATCTGTAGGGGTAAAAAGTCAGTCGCTCTGGGCTCTGACTTACTGAGAGAAAGGTTATTCCACAACAGCCTGTCAACCTTCAACCAAAACCACCACTGGCACTTTTTCCTCCTGGCCTTCTTTAGAAGATCCCTTCTTCTAGGACTTGGAGAGGACTTCTAAGACCTCTAACAAGTCCTGCCCCAAGGCATGACTATTCCACATCCCGCTAGCTCTCCACTACTGAGCAACTCTCACTTCTCATGGTTTGGGTACAGAAAAATTGGTTGGATGGTCACATCCAGAGGGTAGTGGTCAATGGCTCAATGTCCAGATAGAGATTGGTGATGAGCAGTGTCCCTCCAAGGAGGAGGACTATTGACCACAGTACTCTTTAATATCTTCATCAATGACATAGAAAGTGAGATCGAGGGCACCCTCAGCAAGTTTACAGATGACACCAAGCTGAGTGGTGCAACTGACACACCTGAGGGATGGGATGCCATCCAGAGGGACCAAGGCAAGCTCAAGGCATTGGCCTGTGTGAACCTCATGCGGCTCAACAAGGTCAAGTTCGGGGTCCTGCACCTGGATTGGGGCAACCCCCGGTATCAATACAGGTTGGGGGATGAAGGGATTGAGAGCAGTCCTGCCAAGAAGGACTTGGGGATGCTGGAGGATGAGCAGGCAGGAAACTGAACATGAGCAGGCAACGTGTGCTCGCTGCCCAGAAGGCCAACCATATCCTGGGCTGCATCCAAAGCAGCGTGGCCAGCAGGTCAAGGGAAGGGATTTTGCCCCTCTACTCCACTCTGCTGAGACCCCACCTGGGGTCCTGTGTCCAGCTCTGGAGCCCTCAGCACAGGAAGAACATGGACCTGTTGGAGCAGCTCCAGAGGAGGGCCACAAAAATGATCCAACAGGAACACCTCTCCTGTTAGGACAGGCTGAGAGAGTTGGGGTTGTTCAGCCTGGAAAAGAGAAGGCTCCGGGGAGACCTTCCAGTACTTAAAGGGTGCCTATAAGAAAGATGGGGACAGTATTTTCAGCAGGGCTTGTTGCAATAGGACAAGGGGTAATGGTTTTAAACTAAAAGAGGGCAGATGTAGACTAGCTATAAGGAAGAAATTTTTCCCAATGAGGTTGGTGAAACCCTGGCATAGGTTGCCCCGAGAGGTGGTAGATGCCCCATCCCTGGAAACATTCAAGATCAGGTTGGATGACGCTCTGAGCAACCTGATCTAGTTGAAGATGTCCCTGCTTACTGGGGGGCAGTCGGACTAGATGACCTTTAAAGATCCCTTCCAACCCAAACTATTTTATGATTCTGTGAAATGAGGCAAGGATTTTGTGAAACTTGACTTGAAAACCCCAGCAGAATTCCAGTCCCTCTTTCTGGAGAAGCCTTCCTGGGGTTCATCCTTATCCAAAACTGATGTGTCTGAAAGATGTCTCTGTACTTTACTTCAGAGTGCACCCTCATAGTTGTTCTACTCTCATAATTTCACATGAAGTACTATTGTAGTATTAGAGTGAATAAATGAATCACTTTTCCAAAGAAAACAGAAAGTTTTTCCTGTTGAAGGCAATTTTTAATTAAAGAGTGATTTTTTTACAAGCCAAAACAATTAATTTGATTAATGGCCACATTTTCCCTTGAAAATAATCTCAGTGAAAATTTTTTCCTTAGGCTTAATTGTGGAAACTAAGTGCCTAAACATCCCCCCAGGCTTTTACCATGCTTGGCTGTGAAGCGCAGTTCAAAGACTTCACATTCTGCCGTCTTCCTGACGGAAAGGAATAGCTGCTTACTAACAGGAGTAACAGATTCATAATCTATTCGTTTGGACAGAGGTGTCTAATTTTAGGCAGCCGAGCTTCTTGTCTCAAATTCTTTGTGCCTCAGATTATCCACCTCTAAAATGGATATAACGTTCTGTGTTCACCTCCGAGGACTGACAGGAGGCTTACTGAATTTACATCTGCAAAATACTTTGCAACCCGAGTAAAACGTGCCCATTTAGATGCGATGCTTTCATACAGCACAGGAGGAAATGCCACCGTCGTTTCCCCCGCTGTCGAATGAGACTAATCCGGTTGCAGAAGCAGGAACCGCCTGCGGGAACGGGCCGCGCAAGGCTCGGGCACGCAGCCTGCTGGGGCACCGAGGCGGACATCAGCAGGAATAAAACCGTTTTCAGCGCAGTTTTACTCCACTTTACTTTCCAGTTCTACTTTCCACTCCTCTTCCGATCAAAGCCACAAGAGGTTGCAGCTCGCAGCTGCGGCAGAGAGCGGCTGGGGCTCCGGGCTGCCCGGGAGCGCGCTTTGCTGCCCGGGAGCGCGCAGCGGCACCGCCGCGCTGCTGGCTCATCCCGCGGGGGCTCCCGGCGCTTCCCCACGGGAAACCGGGCACCCGGCGGCCCGGCACACATCTGGGAGGACCGCGTGTGTCCAGCGGGTAGTCGGCGAGGGAAGCGGGTTAAAACACGCGTGTGCCAGCCGCAGCGGTGCCGCGGACGCGCGGGGGCTGCGGGCTCTGGGGATGGTTCGCTGCCAGGGACCTGGCAGCCGCCGCAGCGGGTGCGGTGAACTGCTGGCAGATGAAGATGAGCAGCTTAGGCAGAAGGAGAAATCCTCTGGACTTACAGTAAGTCCTGTGACACGGTATCATTTGACTCAATTAGCTCAAATGACTGGGATATAATTGAACAAACTATAACGTGAGTTGTGACTCATGCCGTGCCTCAAACTGCCCATGTCGGCGTGGCAAATTAATTCGTAGTCTGATAAGTGAGAGTTAATAGCCAGCAGCAATGCTTGGCGTATCAGAGGGATATTTCATACAAAGGCAAAGTTAGAGAAGGAAGGGTTTTATGAAACTCTTGATCTGCCCACTGATTTCAAAACCAAAAGTGACTGAGAGTTGGAAACAAGAGACTAAAGTGAAGAAATATGGTAGGTCAACAAAAATAACAGAGGCAGAAGTTATTTCTGGCATCATATCTGGTAACTGTGCTTGAACGTTGATGATTAACGTATTAGTTATGTGTGTGTGATGCAAGAGGCACGGTAAGTGGTTTGCCTGCATATTCAGCTCTCCAGCCTGTTCACTTTGTCCAGACAAAATCCCCAACATAAAAGGCTTATCTCACAAATTAGCTAGCACAGTCATCCCAGGATTTTATTTATTTTAAGCTGTGGGCCTCAGTGTGACAGACACACCCATTAAAAAAAAAAAATACTGCCCTATGCAATAGGATTTTCTGAATTTCTTTCTCCTAATTTTTTTTTTCCCCCAACAGTGGCAAAAATTTTGCTGGATTCAAGATAATGGCAAGACCTACAATAGAGGAAATCCAAATCTGGCTCTGTTGGATATTGGTTAATGTCATAGTAGGATCCAGGTCTGCTATTTGGATGCACACTGCCTGTGGTATAGGGGGAAGTGTGAAGTGAAAGAAGGGTTTGTGAGAAGCTAAGGAGAAGAGAGAGCTAGGATGACCCTGAAATAGTATCAGGGAAGTGAAAACACGAAGTGGTAAGTGGTAGCAAAAAAAAAATGGAAGGTGAAAGGGAAAAATAGAAAAACTAAAGGCAGAAAAAATAAGAATATTTTTGAAGGATGAATAGGTCCAAAGAGCTTGTTGCAGGATATAGCACTGGACCTAACCCTATAAAAAATGCCTGTCTGTATTCGTAGTGGGGTGGGTGGCAGGGATGTGATAGCTGACATGTTTGTAAAACAGTTGAGGCCCTGCAGGATGTGTTGATTTTTAAGAGCTTTGCCTTTCTCAGCACTGCTTAATAACTGTAATTTTAAGTAGTCCAGAACACATGATAGTGTGAATCATGGTTCCCATGGCAAACCTGTGGTGAGAAGTTGTGCCAGCAGTAGTATAACAGCTTATTAGAAGGTGAACATACACTTTTCACCCAAATGTGGGTATAGCAAAGGCATTTTGAAGACTGGAAGTCTGTTAATCAAAAGAATATTTTTCTGTTTGAAAAATAAAAACTTGTTCATAGATCCCAAACACAAATTAGTCCACCCACTGCTTTTGGCCATTCCCATTAAACAATGTTTTTTTTCTTCTACAGAGAGACAGAACTAGCAGTGCTCAAATGTACACCACACCAAAAACATGTTATCTCTTTAATTACATAACTATTCCAATAAGTTAAAGAAGGTGCCTAGACCACTGAAATTTGCCATTCAACAGCCCATCAAAGGCTTTGAAGGACTTTGTAAAGAAGCATAATTTCTGACTGAAGATTTCTGCAGATAGATGTAGAGGGTCACATTCTTAGCTGGTATAAAAATGAGGTAGGTCCAATTAGATTAGTGTAATTTATGATCTTGAGAAATTTTTGAGATAGTATCCTAATTGAAGCTTGAGATACTTTTCCATTAAGGGCTTCCCTCCCATGAGACTTAGAAAGTAATATAATTTACTTTTTATTTTTTACTTAAAAAGCAAAAGTAATAGATTCTTAATAGGTGAATCAAAAGTGGTATTTCTCACTCAAGAGCATTTTCCAACCTTAACTTATTACTTTCTCTACAAAAGAATGACCATGGGCAGCCCCTTAGCACTTGTTCAGCTTGCGTGGCTGTCGTAATCTCTGCTGGCCACCAGCAAGCAGTCTTCAAATCAGCAGTGCCAGGCAGAACGGTGGTGAGGCACGTGATGATGAATGGATGCTCTGTTGGGACAGTGGTAGACCAAAAGCAGAGGGTAAGTTACTGACAGGTCAGGGGCAAAAAGCTAGTATGTTCCCAGCTTTTATTGCCTCTATTTGAAGTGCGATATTAGAGGCTTCCCAAAGTCCTGACTGAAGCGGCTTACCCCTTCAGTTAAGTCATCTGTTGCACAGATTGATCTCCTGGGTATGAACCCACCTCCTTAACCAAGAAACAAGCGCTGTTCTTTCCCTTACTAATACTCCTTTTCTCAGACTCTTCACAGAAACGCCATCACACTCAAAGGTGTGCTTGACAAATTAATTTTGACTTTTACACCACTTGTTAGTGGTGGGTCCATATGTACATACAGGCCTGGGTAGAAAAGCCAAGCACCAGGACTTTCAAAATAGTCTCCTAATTGAAACTTGAGATGCTTTTCCCCTAAAAGCTTCCAAGATCTTTTTGAGAAACAGTACTCTTAAGGGTATAAACATTTATTTTTTCTACCTGAAAACCTGCATTGCCTGCTCTGTCAGAAATGTTTTTGTAGCAATTCCTGGACTGCCTTTCCTGATGATATAGAAAAAAATTTCGCAATTTTCTGTTTTAAATTGCAATTTTTCTGTCACCTTAAGGAGTCAAAAATGTATTCTCTGCCCTACATAGGTCTATAGAAGTGTTTGAATGTGAACCACAGCCTAGTTTCCAGCCATATGAGCTAAGGCTTAGGCAAGGATTTAAACCTGGTTTCCGCATGAGGAAGGTGATTCCATCATTCAATGAATAGCAATAGGCAAACTGGTAGAATACCTCCAGTTTGATTTATGAGTTTTAGTCCCAATCCCGGCTCCAAGACCTCAGGTTTTGGACCAGATTGTGTAGGAGGGGTTGAAAATGCAGTTGTTGTATTGCTACTTGGTGAACTGCAGGGCAGTTACTTGTCCATCGTGATATAAAGCCAGCATTTAATGGCTTTTCAAACAGAAGTCTAAAGTGCTGAATTTTCCACTGCCTTGAATCATCGCTACATGCGACAATTTTACACTAATGCATTATTTCACCGAGTGGTACAAGTCAAATCATACTGTTATCCAAAATGTCCATTTTCCACCTGTATTGTAAAGCAAACAGAATCCACGGCATGTTTTTGAGTAAAGAATTCTTGCCCAAAACGTTGTCTTAATAGTTTTTTGGCCATAACTGCAACATTCCTCTGAAGAGGAAGGAATAGCCTTACTACTGAAATGCTGTGAAAAGTGTTTTTGCTATTATTCCTGTTTAACAGAGTTCTCATGCAATGCTTTTGGTCTCAGAGGGTTTTCTTTTTATGCCATTCCCTGCCTCTCCCTAAAAGGTCTGAGCATCCTCCAGTAATGAACTGAACAACACGATCCATGTGTTTGGCGCCTGCCAGAATAAGGGTAGTACCAAATCACAGTCCACATAGTCTGTCCGGAGAAACAGAAGCAGAGCCTAGACAGGTCAAAATACCTATGGCTTTACCAAGATTGCACAAATGGTATCGACCGGAGGCCTGACCGGCCATCGACAGCAGTTGATGTAGGTGCAGCTTACACCGCTTTGGGAGGGAAGAAAAACAGCAACAGCAGTTGAAAAGCCCGTGTAGCCCTGTGGTCAGAAATGGTATGCTGGAATCGTACTAGTATGCAACCACATTTAAACATAGCTGTGGCTGGCATGGCTTGAATTCTAATGTGGACAGGACCTAATTTAGGAAAGACGCAGGAGAAGCTGGATGTAAATGCACATAGGGGAATATAAATGACTGGCACCAGTGTCACTTTCACTTTGTTATTAAAAGCAGTCTTGGTGCTTTGGAAGCAAACAGGCATCGGAGAAGTGGAATTGGCTGCCGCTTTTAGCACAGGGACGGAGACCCTCTAATTTTAACTCTTCGTGAATGTAGCATTTGAGTAAGATACACTGATGGAAGCAGGGAAGGAATCTCGCCATCTTCTGACTGCAGGCAGCTCCAGCTGAGACGGTGTCATGTTCTGGTTTGGAGGCAGCCACTTAGGTTTTACAGCATACCAGTTCCTAGACAAAAGCCAATTTTTTCCTTATGAGGACTGTTTTTTTCCGCTGGGAGCAAAGCTATTAAATGAT
This sequence comes from Phaethon aethereus, assembly GCF_964289735.1. Classification (NCBI taxonomy): domain Eukaryota; kingdom Metazoa; phylum Chordata; class Aves; order Phaethontiformes; family Phaethontidae; genus Phaethon; species Phaethon aethereus. Next base: position 158,016,307 of record NC_138582.1, read on the forward strand.
TACAGAACACGGTTTAGGTGACAGTCACTTCTCAGCTGTAAGTTGAAGGTCATTGTCATCTACTAGAGGGCAGGAGACCTCGGCAGCCATGTGTTTTCACCGTTATAGTATCTCATGGTGGAATGTTTGCCCTCCCATGGCACAGTGCCTGAACCATTTGGTCAGTTGTAGCTTCCTTCGCTCCCTGCCTAAACCAAGGACAGGGAACCAAGCTACCGTGGCTCCGCGGGACGGAGGCGACGGTGGGTCCTGTGCCCCGGACACGCGCCCGCCACAGCCGGAGACAAGCCCAAGGCAGAGGAACGCACCGCTGGGCCATCGTGTCCGCTGCAGAGAGGCCGATCCACTTGGAACTGAGGGATCAACATCAAGCTCAGGTGGTGAAAAAGGCAGGGCTTGTACCACTGTGCCGCCTTCACTTGCTGTGGATGTTTTCCTGCGTAGATGAACACCCGATTGCATTCCTTCCTACACAAAATAACACCATTTGATTTTTAAACTGGGATTGCATACTTCTCAGCAAAATGTACTGCTATAGGCCTATGTCATTTTAGCAGGGTGTTAATAAATGTACAGGTTGGCCTTGTCACTGCTTCCGAAATAAACTAGGGGGTTTTTTTTGTCAAAGCTTTTAATAGACTTTGGTATTGGAAAATTGCCAGTAGGTCACAGGATCGCATGACTCAGAGGGCTACTGAGATTTAAAAGTGTTTTAAAAGTTTAAAACAATAAAAATAGCTTTACTGTGTCATTTTTAATAGATATAAATGTGTGCTACACAGTTCAGACCCAGAAACTGCTTTCAGTAATGAACAAAGATCAGCACCATAGCTGACATTTCTGAAATGTTTGAGAAGTAGGTTCAAGGTCATGTCTGAATGCAAACATGTTACACAGAGTAATTATCATGAGTTTGTTATATTTACTGGTACAAAGTATTCAGAGAGTCATGCATCAAGTAAACTAATGGTCTATTACTGCACAAAGTTTAACATCAGGCAATGTGCTATGAATTTTAAAACATTTCTTAATGTCAGGCACAGAAATGGTAATAAGAAAAGTATCTTGATTATGAAAGATTTATGAAAGGGGATAACAGGGGAGAGGGAAAGGAGAGTAGAGGGAAATGTTTTTTAAAAACGCAACAAAACAACCTTTTCTGAAAGCATAGTATTTAGATCCAGTTGTGTAGCTGACAGGGTGGGAACGATAAGAGTGATTCAAATCATGTTATGCATATTCATATCTTAAACTTCCCAAGCCAGGTGAAACCCTCTCCTGTTCATTTCCAAGCTTGTACATTTTGACCCACTGTCAGACTGAAACTGCACGGCTAGAAGTGCTCTTGGTCTCTCCAGGAGACCTCTGTGAGTAATGCACAGGTCTCATCTCCTGACACAGGATCCCTTTGCTGGAGGCAGTTTCGGTATTAATCAGTCTGTCGTCGCTATGGGCTACAACCTGCTAACAAACACCTTGGACTTCTCATTGATTCATTGTAGTTGCTGCTCTTATTTAAAAGGGTTTTAATTTAAGCAACTTAATTGCCGCCAAGTTTTTTTTTAAGCAGAGGTTTTTTGGCCAAAGATATTTATTGATCCCATGGTCTTTCCCTACTACTTGTTTCACATTTGTACTCTGCTAAAATTTTGGCTTGGCTTTCCCTGGCAAAACATTGCTGACTCTGTGGTGGGGACTAATCCTGGAGAATTGTCCAGGAAGAGATGTTGATATCTGTGTTGAGGGCTGAAACTAGACCTGCAGATAAAGAAATGGAAGTTTGGTTCAGGGCCACATTTGTTCAAGTCATCTCTAGAAGTAACGCAGCCACATGGACTTCAACACTCTTTTGTGGTGTGGCCCTACCACACATCGCTCCCAGGGGTGAATTTCACTCAAAAAGAGGTAATCAAGTTAAGTGCGTAACCAAAATGGCATTGCTGTGGTTATTAGAGGTAAGGCAAAAGGATAAGATTCAGACCTGAAGGCCTAGACCACACCAGAACAATTAGGGATATGATTTAGCTGGCTCTACAAGGGGCTCAGCAGGGAAGTGCAAATATAGCAGTGGGATCCAGTAGCTCCATGAAGAAATTAAACAAAATGTTAATTCCTAGTAAATAATCTTGAAAGGTGTGATTCAGCAAAGCATTTCACCACTGTTTAGGTATCTTGCTTGGGCAGGCACAGGCTGTTAAGAAGAATCCTCTAGAAATCACAGAATATGATACTAACCTCCAAATAAAGGGAGACGTAGGTTTACCATTGTCCTGGTTTCAGAGATGCAGTTGATATTTGATGCAATTGTTATTTTTGCACCTCGTGAGTGCTCAACTAGTGGAAGGATTTATTTCTGGGTCAGCACCGTCTTCATTATTTCCAAAACCCTGGGAATGGCCATTACAGTCATTGTAACAGTCCCTGCCTTCTTCCTGTGACAGTTTTCATTGGCACATCTCAACGTGCTTTACAAAAGAAGTCAAGATCCTTAACCCCGTCTTAGAAACAGGATAAATAAGGCACAAGGGGGAGGGAGGGAGCAAGATCTCTCCTGAGGTCAGACAAGGACTTGGACACAAGCACGCACAGCCCCAGACCAGCCATCCGCTGTGCAGGTTCCTAAGCTAACCCCTCTGCTCATCTGCTTTGGGCCTCCGGTGTTTTTTTTTTTAAAAGGTCTATACACACAAATGCGGGACTGATAAAGAAGTAGTCACTAGCTACTACACATCTACATTGTCTCACTGTTGTCATGTGCAACTGTTTTTAGTTCCCCTCAAAAAATTACTTAGGTGAAACAATTTTTAATAATGCTAGAAGCACCTGTGTCTATTTAAAAGTACTTCATTCTGCAAAGCCACTCCCGAGCATAGTGGCATAAATTACTTTTTTTAAAATAGAGCATTCGAGTCAGTGGTCATGACTGGAATTTATCTCTAAAGATACCGTGGTACTCGGAGGTGTTGGGGAAAGCCCTTTTCAAGTCGCAGTTACTGGAACCATGGGAAAAGAGTGGGATCTCCATTTCATTTTTTTAAAAGAAAATTCTAGCCCTGGCTTATGAAATAAGGCTGGAAAACGTGAACTTGGGAGCCCTGAAAATAGGAATGAATTAAAAGACTCCAATACATGTGCACTTTTGCTTATTTACTTACTTTTTTATAAGCCTTCCTGTTTCAGGAAACCTTACTCGCGATTTTTGATGGCTCAGGACTAGTGATTGTATAGCTCCAGGGAGGAATTTTTTGCTCTGTCTTTCATATTTCTTGTGGGAGACTCACGAAGGTTCATTGATCTGGTAGATAAAAACACGCTGGGGACAGATCTCCTGGGGACAACACGTTTGTGGCGACTGAAAGGAGCTTGGGTTTGAAAGGTGCAGGACTTTCATTAGCTTATGTCCAGATTTCTGTGTCTGACCCTGGCGATAAACCTGGCAAACAGCTCTGAGAGATAAAGCGAGGCGGCAGGGAGGGAGCTGGGGGACAAGGCACTGCACCAACGGGTGCATGTCTCAGCTTTGAAGTTAACAGCGTTCTCAGAGACAGAAGGCTAAAACCTAAGCGGGGATACAACTCTTTCGAGAACCAGCGGCCTGTTAATTCTTAAGTATAATCACCAGCACCATGCCTCTGAAAAGCTGCTTCTCTCACCCCTCATACACAGCAAGGAGCATATCGATACGCTCTTTAGAGGAGATGGATGGATAGCTGAATTCACTTTGCAAATCTATGGAAGCAACGCTTTAGCACTTTGGCACAAACTGTCTCTGACAGTGAAAATTAGTAAAGAAAAGAAGTGGTGAAAATGTCAGGAGCGGGAGGACTTCATTTTTCTCTTGTTTAAAATGTCATCTGTTATCTGCAATCAATGCAAGGAGACAACTTCCCATACCATAATGATTTACAGTATGTTTATAGGCACAGATAGAAGTAATCACAGGGTTAGGCGAACGTCTCTTGGTGAATTCTTCAAGTGTCAGAAGTGCTTAGGTCTGCAGTTCTCTCTTCCCAAGAATGCAGGGGAGATCGGCACGGAGAGCTATGCCATTTCTGCATCTCTGTACACAAACCCATAAAATCTGCAGCCTATCATCTGGCCTCGGCTATGTATAAACATATTGCATGACCAGACGCCTACGAGGTTTAAAAAAACGTTGCCTTTACCACTGAAGAAAAGGCAATAAATATTTTTCACTCTTTTCGTATCTAAACAAATATGTATGAAAGGAAATACACTCATGGTCTTGGTGCTAGATTGAATGTTTTAAACTTTCCATTGTTTGGAATTTCCTGTTTAATGCCTTGAAAATAAAACTTCCATTACTGATTTTTGTCCTTTCCAAGCGAGAACACATTGTCTAAACCTTTTAAATGGTACTGAGGTGAATGAGTCCCAGTTTATTCATTTCCTTTGTGCCCATCAGAATTGGGGATACTGTTGGATACAATATCTCCTCTGCCCCCAGAATTCCTGTTTGATATTCCTTAGCAACAGGACCTTGGATGTTTTGCCGGCTTTTGTGGCCATACAACTCCACAGACATCACGTGCTCTTTTCCATCCAATACTTTATGTGAAGCAGGGAAGTGTTGAAACTCCCGATTTATGGACGGTAAATTAAAATAAAAACAGCTCAGCCTTTAATACTTCTGAGATTTTTTTATTCTGAGGCCCAGAGCACGGAGGTAGAGTAAGGAGTGTCTGCCAGGGCTTTCACATCTTGGGCCATTGCCGCCATGACCCGTGCGTCCTTCCTGTCAGTCAGTGAGTGATGGCTTTTAATAAATAAAACGATCCCCGAATCTTGTGGCCGCTCCCCGCCACAAGAGCACGGCGGTTCCCAGAGGAGTCGCTCACACCGCAGGGCGGCTGCCAGCACACTTCCCCTCCTACAGAAGGGAAAGGTACGGCGTTGGGGCAATGTTCAAAATCGGAGCTGGTCAAAAAAGTTCAGTTTAAGTATTTTTTTTTAAAAGTAAAGGTGTCCTATGTTCTTACAAGTGCTACTTCTTGCAGAAATTAATTTACAGTTATTTTAATGAAAAAGGTGAAGAAAAGCCATTTTTTCTTCTTTTACCCTCTGAAAGTGTAGAAATCTCTCCAAAACCAAACCGGTTAAAAGCTTTAAGACCAAATCTTGCACGCTCACAGATATTCTAACCAGTTCTTTCTAGCAAGCCCGTTTGCCTCTTCGGAGAGCAGTAACGAAGCACCCGAAGTGTGGTGCAGGGAATTGTCCTTCTCTGGAAGCTGCACTTGCAGTCAGCTTCTGCCCAGAGGCTGCCAGGTAATGCTCTCTTCCATAACACCATTTTTTCCCCCAAAGCCTGGTATATTGTGAGTGTTACAGGGCATGCAGTAGGTTAGAGCCCAGATGTAATTATTCAAGTAGCTCTATTTTACACACCCCATAGTTCCCCCCAAAATAAAACATATGCTTTGGTCCTTGGCATTTCCACAGCACTCACTTGCCATCCCAGTATTTATCTATTCCCAGCTCTGCTACTTGCCCGGAGGGTGACCTTGAACAAGCACCTTCATTTGTCAGCATTTTTGCACCATTTCTTCTGGTTCTGGTTTCAGGAGCTTCAGAACAAGCATTATCCAAGAAAGGGACAAGTTGATTTTTGTGTCTAAGATAACCATCATGGTGAAGCAAAAATGTATATTAGTATTGTTAGGGGAAAGTAATATGAGTAATAAATAATAAATAAGTGACATGACCTGAGCTATAAATGGTGAGGTCCTGCCCTCTGCTTATTTTACTACTCCATGCTGCTTTTGAACAGATTCTCAAATATCCTCCCAAAATAGAACATATAAACACAACTCACAAAAGTCAGAAAGAAAAAAGAGTATAAGCCAATGCAATATAAAAACAAGCATTATTTCACAACTACAGATAGCATTTCAACCCTGTATGCACATTGTGCAGCATATATTCACTAATAAAATCTAACTTGATGCTTGATCTATGGAAGCAATGATGTTCCTAGAAATCTTAGTACAGTAACATTTTGGAAAACAACCCTTTAAGTGAGGGGATCCGTCATTTTCCTTCTGTTACAGTAAAAGCTTGAGGATTTCAAATGGATAAACACTGCAATCTGAGCTTGGTGAGTCATACTTAACATGGCAGAAGTGTGCAGCGAATTAGCAGTCCATAACACGTGGGTTCTCCCAGTCTCCCTTGACTAAATCACAAAGGCAGAGCAGGCAGAAAATGCAGAGGTTGGAGCAGCAATGCTCTCCTTGCCCCGGGACACAGCGATGACTCTGGTAGTGGCCACATGAAGAAGGCTGCAATGGGAGAGAGGGGCGGCTCATTCGCGGCGGTGCAAACAGGGCACCCAAGCTTCTGAGACAGGGACAAGGCTTGGGCCCATGGATGGGCAGCTTAGAAATCGGCTGCTCAGACTGAACACGGAGCCCGCAAATCATTACATCTTTGAGCCCGTATTCAGGTGCAGGACTTCTCTGAATTCAACGACTGATCTGAAAGAACATGAAATTAATGGGATTACTCACCCGCGTAAACGCCGTGTTCGTCTGAAGGGGAGAAAGAGAGCTCTGCAGGCAGCCGAGAAACACCCTTGTGCCCCATACAATCACTCCTGACTCTTTCGAAACCAGGCTTCACATTTTGGTTTACCTCTTTGTCACCTTCGTTTCATCCTTGATCCTGAACTTTCCTCAGCTCCTACTTTTTCCTGTGTCTATTAATCTGCCTGAGACACACTCTGCGACTGTCACCTTTGTTTAAATTCTCACGTATATCACTCTTCTCTCACCTTGACTGCTGCTCTTCCTTTTTCTACATCATGCCCAAACTCCAGCAGATAGCATTTGTAAAATAATGCTGCCTGACTTATAGGGTCATTCCACATAGTTCTGTATTAATTTCAAGTTGCCTGTCCCACTGCACATCTATTGCCCAGTTCAGAATTTTCATCCCCTTATGGTGACCCATTTCCTTCCTCATCTGAAACATTTCCCTTTTTTTTCCTTTTTTTTTAATAGAAAGTCACTATTGTTTAGAAAATTTAGTTCCACCTCGAACAACATTTCTGTCTATTGCTATCTCATTGAATTTTGGAGCCAAATTTGTATCTCCTGTAGTATTTCTTTTGAAGTCAGTGGGGTTGTGTCCCTTTGCTATTATTTTCGCCCACGGATACCTTTCCAGAAGGAAAACATTTTGTCCTCTTGATTTCTCTTTCTGCAGTTCTGAATTTATTCTATTCTATCTATTTATTCTTATTCTAGCTAGTGCTTTATAAAAGATATATATGAAATAGTTGATATAAAATCAAATTGCTCTGTATCTCTGCTCCCGTAAATCCCTGTGTTATCTTTGGCTACAAGATACATCTTAATCATGGAATCATAGCTGAATACTAAGTATTTGTACATATAAGTCCCAAGGAATGCTAAATTTCTTTTTTTCTTTTCAACTAGGCATGCTATTAATTAATGCATAGCAAATGATTAAAAGCATTTTTCAAATAATGAACAATACAGAGACAGACGAGCTAATTGATTGATTGGTGTATGAGCAGGGTCCTAACGGATTAGAATTTGCATATTAACACAGATCCAATCTCTCTCTCTTAATGAGCTGCTTGCCACATTTTGTCTTCTTTTAAGCAGCGATGAGCATGATAAAACAAATAAACCCACTGGATTGCTCCCTCTCAAGGGACCAAAGGACAAACTTTAAAAAAGGCCTTTCTCCAGCACTGATTTATATAAACCCTCTGTACATCAGTGTAGTAGGTACATGGGGACAGTCACACTTTATCTCAGGTTACTTGTGAAGGGAGACGTTCTGAAAATCGCGGAAATTTACAACTACGGCTTATAAGATGCTTGCAACATAATTTTCCCCACAATGATCTGGCATTTGCCACAGCTGGTCTTGCTGCACAAGAAGATGGAGTGGGATGTCAGCGACCAGCTCGTTCCATCTGTGGCCTTTCTGCTGCCATCAGCAGCAAGACTGTGCATGTCCATCTGATCCAACCATCCGCAAGGAAAGGACCTGAATCATTTCAGGCAAGTAGATGGTAATTTTTAGTCACCGGCCCACTGAGAAGGATTTCAAACTTTTCAGTATCTCCAGCACTCAAGGGCTAGGTACGGGCAGCATAATGAAGACAAAAGCAGTGAATACATCTCCCACCAGGAGCGTGACCACAATAATGTGGCGAAGCTGTTTTCCTTTCAAAAGCGGGGTTTAGTCTTTTTTATTCAAGCATAACTAAAAAGAAAAAGAAAAAAAAAACAAACAAAAAAAATCTTGCTGCTTTGGTGATATACAAACCCTCAGTATTTCTGTCACCAGGTAAATCTGTGTGAGTTTGGGTGCAATATGATGCAACATGGCAGGACACAGAGATCTCCTTGACACCATACGTACATAGCAGTATGTACAGAGCTGTAACCAGGACGTGTTGTAGCCAAGATAACTGGCAATCTGAGGAGCTCCTGGGACCCAAGTTAATATCACAATATGGAACTGCATTGTGCCATGTAAGAAAGTATTTGAAGTGAGCTCAGAGATCTGTAATACACCACTGGTTTGAGCCATGCCCTTTGAGTTCTTGGCCCAGAGCCTTGATTAGAGTCAATTGGCATAGCTCTGTTACAGTCATTTTCCTATTTGCATAGGATGAGGAACTGGTCCATTATGTATTTTGGCCATGGAGTACAGCTCTGCCTTCTGCTCCGCCGTCTGGCTGTGAAGACGGCAGTCGTTGGGTTTTGAACTTGTCATTCGGGGTCAAGCTGGGTGACACTGCAAAGCCTCCACACTCGGGCAAGTTTCCAAAGTTTCCAGGAAACCCGTGTGACCTCCTGCTACCTGAGATTCCCTTGGATTGTTTCACTTAACTCCGATGGATACTGGGGTTTACATTTACTGTGGGTGCATGGAAAGAGTCAACCAGGTCCTACACCAGCTGGTGTGTTATCAGCAGAGGGGACACCAGCACCCAGGCGTTGGACTGGAGGCAGCGACGAGCCAGCGGCTCAGATGGGATGAGGTGTCTTCAGGGTGAATGGCCATACGATGAACTAGCTGCAGATTTTGAATGTCTGTATTCAGCTGTTAAGAGACTCTGCTGCTGTTTTGATTGACATGGTTCATAAGATATGAAGGGTATTTCCACCTAGGGGATACAGCTTAAAGCAACCTTTAGAAAATGGGATCACTTATGGATCCTATACCTCATGGTTTTAAGCCCCTATTTGAGCAACAAAGATAATTAATCCACTTAGGAAGGTTTTTTTTACTCAAATAGATTGTTTCAAATGGGTTGTCCTAAATTACTTCTAAGCTTATCTGTGTTAGTTTAACACAGAATGTGGGACCGATCCTTTTCTTCACTGTATGAATGCTTTTTTAGATTAGATCAACCTGTGCTAATTATTTCAATCCTGAAAGAAACTGGAATAAAAATCTCAAAAAGCCTCTAATTATTATTCTAATAATGTTTATAACATACATTATAATTACAGATTGTACATTCATGATTAATGGAGACCATAATGAATTTTTGGAAATTGGTGTTGAAGTATTTTGTTACTGTAATAGTGTCTGTTAATATCTGTCACTTTTTTTCATGGAAAAAATACTCCAGGCATGTGTAGCTCTCTATCTATCACCTGTCTATCTGGGCATGATAAACGCAACAAAAAAAACCCAAAAGCATTGACACTGATATGAGTTTTCCATTGACTTCTATCAAACGAGAAATAAACCCAGTTCAGCGGCCTGGCCGAGGTTTCTACTCGTAATAACTATTTTAAGCCTTTTTACTTTTTCTTTTTTTCAAAGTTATGACAGTGTAGAAATATAGACAGAAAGAAATATAAACAGACGTGATTTCACTGAAATGCCGCATATATCCAATATAAAAATTAAAAACAAAAGCAGGAAAACGATAGTCTACAAACTTCTTTGCTTTCATTTTCTAATCTGCCTAAGGAGCTGCTCAAACAATTGGGACCTTTAAGATTTTGATAAAATCTTGTTTTCCAGAATTCTGCAGAGCTGAAAAAGGCATAAAACCCATGGACCACATCTGTATACTTTTCCATTCCTCTCTCTCTTTGTGTTTGACCTGCTTTAACATTAAATATTTCTGACTTAACCGTTAGCCAGAAAAACAAAAAGAGGAAATACTACTCCAGCTTGGTTTGCTAAGGTGTTAAGAAGGCTGGTGGATAAATTCCCACAGTGCGTGACGTGTCTGTGATCCTGCCACTTCACAGCCCCTTCTCTCTCCCCAGCCTCCCCCATGCCCGCACTGGACCCGGGCAAAATCAGGCCCTTAATGGGGAGAACAGAAACTTTTCTTTTACGCTGTCTTGTCTCGATGTCCTTTCTCCATGCCAAGCAGCAGCTTATGAATGCCAGCCGCTTTTCTCCACCTCTGTCTCGCAAAGGTTGTGCGTTGCAGTTCCAAGGGGAGAAACCTATCATTCCCAAACAATTGAAGAGATTTGTATCTGAACATAAACAAACAAAAGCTGTCCGTAGGGAACACGGAAAATGTTTTTCTCTAGAGCAGCAGTTCCCGCACATGCCCCCATGTCCCTAGGGCCCTGCTGCGGCTTCTGCAGCCGTCCACCATGGAGCCAATTTTAGATGGTGGGAAAGCACAATCTTGGGGCTGAAGCGAGTGAGCACGTGGTAGCAAGGACTACTGCTCCTCCCAGGACACTTTCTCTCTTTCCCTGCTAAGAGATGTCTGGGGCTGGGCCAGATATGAGGAGAGGGGAAGAAAAGCTAATCCTCCGAGCAGCAGGAATCCCAGGCTGCTGCCCATCCTCCTCAGGCTGCCCCACGGGAGCTGGGCGTGAGGGGAAGAACAGAGGTCAGCTGGAGGGGTAGACAGATGCAGGTTTGGACCATCCATGAGCACAGGGAGACACATGCAAAACAATGGGAATTAACTGTTTGTCTTCAAAAAGGTAAATGGGAAAGTATTTTTGAAGTTCACTCTAGGAACATCACCTTACACAGATGTCTGATAATACCCACTCCACCCTTAAACCCTTCCTCCAGTCAACTTTAACTCTTCCTGTTGTTATCTTCAACTCACAACCTAATTCTTTGCCTTTATACTTAACAAATCTTGTTTCTCATGGTGTCTTTTCCCTTCTTTTTTCCACAGAGGACCACAAACCTGCCTTGGTCCACTGTCCCAAGAATTCATAGAATACCTCAAGATGGAGGGGGCCTATAAGGATCATTGAGTCCAACTCCCTGCTCCTTGCAGGACAATTGTTTCTACGTCTTTTCCCCACCGAAGTTTAAATGATGCTACTCCCTGTTGCATGGCCCATGGGACACAAGGTGTATATGATGTTTGCTGGTGTGATTCCTCTCCAGTGGCAATTACATTTCATTGTAATTCATATTACATTCTGTATATAAAGAAACTCAGAACAACAAACTATGTAGGCATGAATAAGCAAGGTTTAACTGAATTAAATTTTATATTCACTCTGAAATAGGCTAGGTCAGAAAGTAGTAAACGCTTAAGAAACCTCTGACAAACAAATTTAATGCAGATGTATGAGTTTTTATCTTCTCCTCTAATTAGGAATCTAATTACACCTCCAGGCCTTTGGGTCATGGTCTGTGCCGTTTCTTTTCTCTGTGAAGTGCCCAGGACATTTGCGATACGCTGTGGGCCTGAACCTTCTGAGTGAGAAACTGCTTTTCCAGCGTATTCACTGAGAAGACAAGGCCATAAAGAACATCATCATGCAACATCCAGTAACAGCCCCGCAGACAGGAAATACGAAGTATTAAACAAGGCTCAGAAATTGGTGACACAATTGTCATCAAACAATTAGTTCTTGCAGGGAAGATTCACAGCTGTTGTAACTGCAATGCGGTGATAAACTGACTGAAACGACCTGGAAATGTACCCTTCCAGTCTGATAGTCTTCACTTTTTCGGGGATATTTTGCTGTCCTTTCATGTACCTCATTACCGCCCATGCTACCTGACCTGCATCCCCCCTGCCAGGGCGGTATCAGTTTCCGAGACAGAGACTCATCATCTCAAAATGCTCGTCGGTTCAAAACTCGGCTTCTTTGGGAGAAGCAAAGCAAATCACCAGCAACGAGCACAAACTTCGTAAGAGAAGCTGGCCTTTTGTTCCTTTGCTGATGGTTATATTCTGATAGGTGATACGTCAGGAATAATTAGACAGTTTGGCTTATTTCCCACCAGATTTTTTCCCCCAGTAAAATACAATATAAGACAGGCTGTAAGAAACAGACGTTTCAGAACTATTTCAGCAAGATGCGTGAGGCAGAGAGGTCTTTTATAATGCTGAATGCAGCTCTAAATGTAAACACTGTTTACATTTGAATGTGAACACTCACAGAAGTGAAATATTAGAAAGGTGTGATTTGGCTCCTGTGGATCTCCTGCCACTGGCATTTCTCCCTGGGGTAATTTATAAACTAATATTCCCCGTTGTGAGAACATTGGCAGGCTTGAGGGGAGAATAGCTCCAATTTTCACTCTGACATGGCTGGCTCACATCCAGAAATTGCAGGAAGAATTTGCCATAAAAATGACATGCAAGGGAAATTCTTATATATATAGCGTTAATGACACTGTGCAGAAAAAAGGCACATTTTGATCAAAGGTATATAAAGATATCACAGAGATAAAAAGGTGCATAATATGGATTAACAAGGTGGAATTTTTTAGATTACAAGCAAAAATAACCTGTAGGTTGTACAAAAAGGTATGAAGACAATGATATAAATGAGAAGAACAGCTTGCTAAACCACAACACCAAGTGGACGCTGGAAGCTGCGCAGATTCCCGTCTTATATATTGGAAATTTTTATCTAGGTCAAAGGTTTCATGAGCTAGATGAATCAACAGATATAGTAGGTTTGAAGATGTACACTGAACCTCTTTGGAACTTCTTAAAATAGAGTAACTGCTGAAACAAGATACAGTAGCGTTGCTGGCTGCCTAGACACCGCTCTATTTTAATAAGTGTCACGGATGCTTTGGGGCATATGAAAAATAAATGGCAGTAAGCCGTTAGGAAGCCAAGCCCCTGTGACTTCCAGCAGAACTGCAATGCAAATAAACTCCAGGGAAGTCTTTCACAACCTCTCCAGGGTTATCCCTACGCCATTGTTCCCAGTCAACAACTTATAAACTTGGATTTGCTGATTATCCTTGTCTGGACAATAGACTGCAGCTGCTAATGCTTTATATAATGTCAGACACTGACAACTAATTAACAGACAAAACTAATTTCACTTTTATGAAGGTACTGAGGTAAGTTTGCTTTAAAAGGTTTAATTTTCTTCTATCGGTTTTACCTCACTGCATTTCCACTGACTTCAATGAAGCTGGATACCATTTATTCTGGTATATGTGAGAAAAGCAAATCAGGACCAAGAAATTTAAACTGCAGGCAAAAAGACCCTTCCAAAATCCTGAACAGGTTGGGTTTCCAAATAAATCCTCATGAACGAGGGGAAAAAAGATAATATATCAGGCATTGTCCCTGTCTTCTGTCCTTCCACTCTTGTCCCATTGCCTCACATAAAAAAAAGAAAAATTAAAAATCATTTAATATTTCAAATAACACAAATATATTTAGCCATTTAGACTTGGTTGCCAAATGGTGTCTATGGTTAATTAGCATTTTCCTATTATCTTAACTCTATGAAATTTTTTTTTAATTGTCAAGTTGTCTACATAATGGACAATAGATAAATAATTTACACATTACACCAGCCACTTGAAACTCTTAGTGTATGTAGTACGTGTATAAATGCACGTGAAAGAGACTTTGTACAAGAAGAATGCACTAAGCATACAAGGGGAAATGTATACTCAAGAGGAAATCTTTAGATAATAGTGAGATGCGAGAAAGACATTCAAAACGCCTTGTACGTTCACACTAACCTTGATTTGTTTTTATTTGGGATATTGTGAATTGGTGACGCTCTGGAGAAAAGTTAAACATGTGGACAGAACTGCTTTGAGGAACATTTTGTTTCCATCTATGTACATGAAAGGTACTTTATGAGAAGAAAGTTGCCGTGGTCACAGCCTCGCAAAGCAAACTTACTAATTAACTGCAGTCTGCACCACTTGCTCTTCGCTACGTGCACTGGCTGACAACACAGCATTCAGTGCTGGTTTGCAAACAAATTTAAATATTCAGTGTACAGCTTCTGGGAAAGAGGCCATCTTTCTTCATCTTGTAGCTTTGGGATGTAACATTTATTAGTGACTTATGCTTATTTCCACTGGCTTGGTGATGCCAGGAGAGTTAGCAGCATTTTGAATCCTCTGAGTGTGTGTGTGTGTGTGTGTCTGTACACAGTAGGAACGAGGAAGCAAAAGAACTACCTTGAGGGATGTAGCAGAGGGAGGAACGGGAAGAGATGCCTCTGCAATGTTGGTTGGCAGTATGGCTGTCTGGAAAAAAAACCTCTGTTTTGTGGCAAACATGGGGTTTTAAAAATCTCTTAATGCTATGTGTTGGAATAAAAATTATTTCTATTTTAAAAAGTTCACCAAAAATAAATAAAAGCAAAGTCTATCCCCACTCTGAGTACCTAATAACCTGCCTCAATATCTTTCAGTCCTCTTTCTGTCTCCTTCTACCACTTGTCCATTCCTTTTCTGCCAGGCTTAAAAACTTGACCTTCTGCTGACTCAACTCCCCTTCCCCGCCCTTTTTTCCTCCAGAACAAACGATGCCTTAATTTTTGTTGGCCCCTCAGTCTGAGGAAGAGCTGCATTTAATCCAAAAGGGAAATATTGAAAGCTTTTGTTGACCTGTTTGTTGTGAACTCTTGGAGATGATTGGTGTTAGCTTTATGCTGCATCCTGCATCAAGGGTTCATGAGCAAAAAGGTCCTTCATGCAAATATGTGTATTATTTTCCCCTTCTAAAACACTGCTCTTCAAGCAATTTCCTTCTCAACCTGTAAAACACTTAGAATAGTGACTCCAGCTTGATACAAACCATTAAATACTTAGATGTGAAAGCAAAGAAAGAAAGAATAAAACTAGGTTAGGCAGAGTAAGGCTGAAGTATACACACTTCTTTAGAAATCTGATCTTATTACTGGATGAATAGTGTTCATCCCCGGGGACTGACATAGCTTAAATCTCTGGACAATGAACAGAAATATTGTATAGACTTATAGCCTCTTTACTAGTTAAGATCAAATTTTTACAAATTTTCCATGGCTGACCTAAAGTCATCAATTTGCTGCTTCTACCTCATGAAATTCATTGTGTTTCCTCTTAAGTATGTGCCCTCTCCTGCAAGCATGCTCCAGCTGCTTTATACTAGCCATGACTGAATTCACACTTTCTAATAAAATTTGTGGAGTACATCGAGATCCTACAATGCACTTGAAGTAATAAATGAAGTGATCCTTACAGCATATAAACTTCAAGATGATACGTTGTGTGTCTATAAATGTTAGTACCATTATATGCTCTTCTAGGCCATGGAGACCGTTTCTGCTCTTTAGTGTCTAATACAATTTGGCTCTAATTTCCTCTACAAAAAGGATTAAACTGGAAGCACCTCCTACCTCCACCTCTTACACCTCTTAGAAGCATTTGATGTATGAGTTAATTTATTCTGTCTCATAATTAATCATTTGCTCTCTCGTTGTAACAATGTACAATGTCATTTACATTGCCTGTGTTCATTTTACCATCAATACAGTAAATGACATTTCCTGTAATTAAGTAGAAATATTACATTAAACAATTAAGATACGCATATAACAGAAGTGAGAAGTGAAACAGAACCAATTTGCTGTAAACAGGCCCGTGCCCACCAAGTTGTTAACTTCTGTAATCCACATTCAAAGCTGCACAACAAGGCAGAGATACACATAACCGGCATTGCTGGCAATTTCGGAATTTAGGAGCCCACCTTGAATCAACCTTAAAAAGCCACATGATTTTGAGGATGAGAGTTTCAGCAAAAATCACTACTGTCAGACCACATTGTCATTTATGCTGTGCTTGTACTTATAGCATAAAGAGGAGTTCCACGATGCTACTTCTGCTCTGTTGCGGTCGTTTCATCAAGACCATCATCTTTCTATATTCTCTTTAGAATGATGGTAGTAAAGATGAAAGATAGCCAAAAAGTGCAGGAACTACTCTATGAAGATTCTTGATTTGAAAGTACTATAAAATTTTTCAGCTTAAAAAAATTAAAATCAATAAAAAGGGGTGAAGGAACAGAAACATATTCGATGATAGGGTCACTGTGCTGAAAGATGCTGCAATGAAAAGACCTAATCATCAAGGGGGTTTATTCCAATTAATTAAAAAAACAAAAAAAATTAAAGGTACAATGTCTCTTTACTTCCTTTTTCCGTTTTTCAAAGATTGAAAAAATCTCTCAAATGCACAGTCAGTTGAACTAGTAATACAGCACACAAAGCTACCAGGAGATAATGGCAGAAGACCCTTCTATCAAACAGGTGCGATATAATTTGTCCTTTCTGTCAGAGATTATCTGCTTTTGTACAGCAGCACTAGTCTCATCTAGGTTACATTGAGCCCTGGAGCACAAGATTTAATGGCCATTTCAATAAGTATTATTACATTGCTTGCATACCACTTGTTATAACTCCAGGTACCACTGTTATCCACGGGAATATTCAGTCTCACTAGGAATCTTCAGTGGTCTCATTTACGCTGAGAATGAATTCTGTTACCTAATTACACACTGCAGAAAAAGTATTTCCTTATAACAGCTTCCAGCTTGCTTTTTATTTTCCTTGTCGTTATATTCTCTGTCAGAGAAAAGGGACATTCTCATTCTTCCATTTAAATAGCAGTCACCGTTTCTCATACTCTTGATACATTTGCTCTTATTCCTCTCCTTTATAAATCAAACCATTTCATCTTTTCAAACCCCTCTCTTGAAAGTTTTTTCTTGTTTGTGATTGCTCTCATCTTTCTCTGAACACACTCTAATATATGATATACAAATTCATGTTTTGATTCTGCAAGATCCTTACCACTGCTTGTGACACACCAGATATTTAATTTAAAGCATACAAATATTCCCTCTGCTCTCAGTGGGACTTTTTGTGTAATTAAATAAATGTTGAAGATGTTGCTGGTTGATGTTGCCAGATACATGTTTCTGCCTACAACCAAAAAAAACACATGCAGTTTTATTAGTCATCCTAGAAGGACAAGCTGTGTAGCTATTGATTTCAGCGACATACCCACATGCTTAAAAATAAGCCTACAGTTATCCTTTGCTTCTTCAGATTAATGCCAATCTGCATATGTTTGTTCCCAGAAGACCACACACTTACTACATGAACACACTGTGACAACAATCTGCAAGGAAACAAAGTGATATTGGGGAAAAAAATGAAAAAAAAAAAGTAAAACCAAACCGAATTATGAAACCAAATTACAGCTAAACACAATGACGATAAATACTTTTAGCCACAGGCAATAAAATATTGCATCATTAATAAAGCTAAGTGGAGAAAAATCTTGCTTGTCACTTTCATTTATAACTTAAATTTTATACTTTAGCCTTACACGTTAGCTCAGTGCATTACACATCTCCCAGGCAATTCCCCTCTGGCCCCAGCAATCATGAGTTACTGTGGTTTCAGAAAGTGGTGAACTGGGTAAATGGAAACTGATTTTCAAGGATGAAATAATGGCCTAATTCAAGGCTGTAGCAGTTTTAAAGGAAAGACAGTTGAGACAGAGAAATAGCAAGGAATTGATGATATGGAGGTTAAAATTGCAAGTCCTCGTGGATGTGGGAGGCAAACCTGAGAGGAATTTAGGGAGCATACTTAAACTGTTCCAAGATTAATCATTCATGAGTTTGCACATGTCGTCGGTAATGGATACGAATAGTGCTGCTCTTGACCTTCCCAGTGATCCAAACATCAAGCCCATTCCCTGTCCTAGCTTGTAGAGGCCATTCAAGGCACTCACCAAATTCAAAGAAAGAGCTGAAAAATTAGGTAAAAAGAGCTCTTCATTCTGCTGCTTGGTTCCAAGAAAAGCCTAGAAGAAATGGTGGCAGATTGTCTCACAGTTAGTTATGCAGTCGAAGGGGCTGGTGTACCAGTAGTGTTAGTGAAGCAGCACCTCAGTAACAACACATTTGGATTTCTTTAATAGTTGTAACCCAGAATAACCCCATTTATGGCCATAAACAAGAGTTATAGCTGTTTGGGTTCTTGTCCTGTACATTCTTGGTATATCTCTAGTTCAAGCATCAAGTCTGGGGAGATTTACTAGGTAGGGACCCAGCATAACAAGTCTTTCCAACATGAACTAAATTTTTGAGGGAGAAGAAAGAAAAAGCTGAAGACAAAACTCCTGGCATTACCAGCTTCAAGAGGAAGAAAAAAACTCACCAGCAGGCCTCAAGGGAAACAGAGATCAATGGATGCAGAGGACTAATAGGCTAAATTTTAAGCTTTCCTTGAGATCTCCCTTCTACCCACGACAGAAACTAATAATTACTACCATCTCCTGTCCTTTCAGCCATGTAAAAGAATATGGCATGTCTGCTAGAGCAAGACGTTAGTTTTGGTTTTATGCTATGAGTGAGTGAGCAGTGAAATAGATCTTTTATTATTTTACTGCACTTATTTTCGTGTTCTGTGCTTTTATGTGAGGGCGCCTTATGGACACCCTGTTGTAAACTGCAGAGTTGTTTACGGTTTAGTCCTCTAATATGTTTCACACTGAAGTTGAGAACTTCGTTGCAGTAGACAAAATTCAATCTAAGAAAGTGAGCAGCCTAGAAATAAAGGAGAAAAGAAAAATAGCAGGAGGAAATTCACATCAGCTGCAACCAAAGACGTTGGTAAGGATTCTGAGGAGTCTAGATTTATTGTCCGAGGGGGTAAATGGAAATGTTGCTCAAGACTTTGGGCTTCAGTCCTGGCACCCCATAACATCCATTTCATTCATCCAGTAGCAAAAGAACCTTCACAAAACTATTCCAAAGCAAAGACCATGCAAGAATCCTTGGAATCCACAAATCCATCAATTAAACCAGTGCTATTAACAGTACCTCTTTATCTGAAACTTTTGTATATACATATATACATTCAACAGCAACTGCAGTTGTTTCCAGATTCCTAGTGATTCCCAGTACCATTACGGCTATTTAGTTCCAACCTTCTTAATTTAAGCTCTGACTAAACTACAGGGGGTTTCCTTGGATCAGGAAAGACTGATACTGGCAGGCTGGAGATCAAAAGGAAAGATTTATTATAAAGATAAACAAATGCACGTCTCACTGGTATCATCTGAACCTGTCCAGATTAAAAGAATCTTGTGTTAGATCTTGTGTTAAAAATTAGTTTGCTGCATCGACTAATTGAGCTCATTTTTGCAGTTAAACTTTTCTCGTAAACAGTTTAAAAGTGTTTCTTATAACTTAAATATAGAATATACCTTTTCCTTGCCCATTACATGCCATAACTGGCATCTTTATGCACTACCAGGCTGTAAGGAATTAATCCATTACATTATGTAACTATATAATGAAGTTCTTTCTTCTACTGTAAAATGTGCATATATTTAACCTTAAGCCTAGCCTTAAGTCTTTTCAGTAAATATTTACACGTACTTCTGTATTTTATCTAGAGAGAGCTAAGCCTTAATTTTATAAATATAAATCTGATTGTAGAAAATTGAATAATTCAGTTACTACCATATACTTTCCCATAGGGTTCCATTGGAGATTATAATTGACTTCAATGAGTGTCTATCAAACCATTAGAAAGGTGCATGAAATTTAGATATCTCAGTCACTTAAATCTGAATTCAATTGAATTTGAATTTCTTTAAACAAAACATTTCCTATCGAAACCACGTGATTTGGAACACATTTATATACCAACATAGCCATTGGTACATTTTGTATCATTAAAACTTGTTTGCATTGGGATTTTGTGATGTGTATGTTTAAACACTGCTAATGGGGCCCAGTTTTAATTCTTTTGTCTATTGAATAATTTGTCAGATACAAAAGCTGCCTTCTAACTTTGCACTTTATTGATTCTTACTGAATTCTGAGAGAACTGCAATTCTGCACTCTAAAAAGAAAATGTGGCCCTATTTCCTTATTTTTCTCATTATTCCTTGGGATCAGTTGTAACTCTGTAGGTTTCTTCATACTGAAGTAATAGGTCTGAGCCACACAGGGGGATAGAACCAAAGCAACCTCGAAAATGGGTGCTCCAGACCTCCTGCAGTTCTTTAATCCTCTTGATACAATGCACTGTGATAGAAACTAGCATATTTTAAACTAACATTTTTTTATAATATTACTGTACCAGAAAGTAACTCAGGGGATGTCTCACTCACGTACGAATGACTGGCTGAGATGTCCTTTTTGGTGGTCACTGATTTATGGATCAAGCTGTCACTGTTGACCTGTGGTGATGTTCTTGCACTTACTTCCAACAAACACATTCCTGAATAACCTTTGCTATAATTATAGACAGGTAGCTGAAGGCAAGAACCAAATGAAATAACCACAAGGAGGAAAAAGTCAAGGGAAGGGAAAGAGAAATAACCGTTTACTATGAAGATTATCTACTGAATAATCCCCATAGGGCATTGTCTTGGTCTTGAGCCCAGTCAATGTACCTCTAAATTTTAACATGGAAAAGTTCTTTTGAAAATTGAGCGAAACATCTAGTTTTCAAACTAGTTGAGATGTCTCTCATACTAGGCTTATCCAGTGTCTGGTCCAGTGGCAACCTAATTTCATCTGGATTTTCCAAGGGCTATGACATCATCTTAGTTCACCTTACTCTGTCTTATTTTCAGTGTATATTTGTCTGCATGTCAACTTCTTTTTTATTTTTTTTTCATTATTCCAACTCATCTTTTCTGTTTTCCAAATGATATTTTCTTATGAGCCCCTAATTCAGTATTCTCCTGTTAGAAAATTCCTGCTTACCATCTCACATAATACGGAGGTGTCAAAAAGCTTTCTTGTGATGGAGAATTACCTGCATCATGACTTACATAATGTTCATCAGATCCTGTCTGTCTTCACCACCCCAGCACTGATATAAGCATTTTGCTCCAGCTGTGCAAAGTATATATTGTCCTTTCTTCCTCACTGGTCAGCAGTCTGGAACAGCCAAATGGCCTAATCATGGGCCTATATAATTTGCAAATTAGTATCACATAATATCCTTTCTGATCATTCTCATCATTGCTGTGATTTGCATGTACTTTTCTGGATAAGACTCATTAGACTTCTACAGTTCAGGATGCAGAGTCCAGTTTCCCAGGCTTAATGGAGTCAATGGGTATCTAGTAAACATTGTCAGTAGAGCATAAGATGTCACACCTCTTTTCCTGAAGAAAACATCTAAAATATGTTAAAGGTACTACACTCTAAAAATGCCTCTGCCTCTCCATTGGTTATAAATGGAACCCATCATCTGCAGACATTTATGCTGTGGACTTCTAAATCATGTGATATGTGATATACCCCTTAATGACGGTATCCTTGCTTTCATCAGAAGTCAGCAATGAAAAGAGTTAATATCACAATGCAAATTAATATCACAATGCAAATAATAAATTACAAAACTCTCTAATCAAAGTTTTCGGCTGTGAAACAATCTTTCAGTAAAGTGGTGGAAAACTATTTGTAACATCAGAGGCTAACCAGGACAAAGATACAGAAAATACATTTCTGTAGTTAAAAATATTTACCAATGCTAAAGCTTCCCATGAAGCAGTTTCTTGCTACTGTCTAAACAAAAATGACCAAACTAGTCCAAACCCACAAATCTTCCATAAATAAGAATGTTCCAAGTTTCTGTTCTATATCCTCATATCACTGTAAGACTGTTATGCTGACATAGCAACTGTAGTGAAACAGGGAAACAAAATAACAGAAACTGAAACTATGATACTGAAGACTGGCTTTATTTTTTTCTGTTTATTGGAGATGGAAGCTTTTATTTAATTGGTAATAATTACCTTTAATTGTCAGACACAAAGAGTATTTTCTATTGCTGATGTCCCTTGAGGCAATTAAATGTGAACACTATTAGGATGAGTCCTCTGTCTTTCAGGAATCTTATGTGAAAAACTGTTGGTTATGACAAACGTACAGCGATTTTTGTGGCTGAACGCCCTTCAGATTCCTCAAGCCAGCTGTCTGCTTTGGATCCTAAAAGAAAAAAGGACTTACATCAGGTACAGTGCTAAATGAAGAAACCAATATAGAGGCTGTCCTTAGTTTTAAAGCACATACTTTAAAAAAATAGAACTTATTTCCCTCCCCAGATTAAAAGAAAACATGAATACACATTTTACTTCATACCTTTTCTTGGAAAAGTTTATTCCCATGCCCAAAAGACTACCAATAGTGGTGGTCATCTCACTACAGGGAAAATAGTTAAGCAATATGCAGAAGTAATATGTCTTTATTTATAGCAGTACTGGTAGTAATCATTCCAATAGTCCAATAATATTCCAGGAGTATTTATTCCTGACAATCTTTTATCTCAAGCTTGAGTTAAAACAAGCTGCAGCACTGCCTTTTTATTTGTGCAATTAAACAAGCACTCAACTATCCCAGCTGAAAAAGAAGTGATTGAAGTTTTTTTTCCTCTTTTGGGCTCAAAATCACACAACAGTATTTCAGCAATGGATTTGATGCACTCTTCTAAAAGTGCATCTTCTTATTTTCTTCAAAAAGAACTAATAAACTTGTCCAGTTGTAAGCAAGGAAATAACATTAGGAAATCCTAGAAAGTCCCAGATGACTGGAGGCTTGCCAATGTGACACCCGTCTACAAGAAAGGCCGGAAGGAGGATCCTGGGAACTACAGGCCTGTCAGCCTGACCTCTGTACTGGGGAAGATTATGGAGCAGTTCATCTTGAGAGTGCTCACAGGGCATCTGCAGCACAACCAAAGGATCAGGCCCAGCCAGCATGGGTTCATGAAAGGCAGGTCCTGCTTGACCAACCTGATCTCCTTCTATGACCAGGTGACCCGCCTAGTGGATGAGGGAAAGGCTGTGGATGTTGTCTTCCTGGACTTTAGTAAAGCCTTTGACAACGTCTCCCACAGCATTCTCCTGGAGAAACTGGTGTCTTGTGGCTTGGACGGGTTTACTCTTCACTGAATAAAGAACTGGCTGGATGGCCGAGCCCAGAGAGTTGTGGTGAACGGCGTTAAATCCGGCTGGCGGCCGGTCACAAGCGGTGTCCCCAGGGCTCGGTTCTGGGGCCGGTCTTACTCAATATCTTTATTGATGACCTGGATGAGGGGATTGAGTGCTCCCTCAGTAAGTTTGCAGATGACACCAAGTTGGGTGGGAGTGTTGATCTGCTGGAGGGTAGGAGGGCTCTGCAGAGGGATCTGGACAGGCTGGATTGATGGGCTGAGGTCAATTGTATGAGGTTTAATAAGGCCAAGTGCAGGGTCCTGCACTTGGGTCACAACAACCCCATGCAACGCTACAGGCTTGGGGAGGAGTTGCTGGAGAGCAGCCCGGCGGAAAGGGACCTGGGGGTGCTGGTTGACAGCTGGCTGAACATCTTCTCCCAACTAACTAGTGATAGGACAAGAGGAAATGGCCTCAGGTTGTGCCAGGGGAGGTTTAGATTGGATATTAGGAAAAATTTCTTCACTGAGATGGTGGTCAGGCATTGGAACAGGCTGCCCAGGGAGGTAGTGGAGTCGCCATCTCTGGAAGTGTTCAAAAAACGTGTGGATGTGGTGCTTCAGGATATGGTTTAGGGGACATGGTGGCGCTGGATTAATGGTTGGACTTGATGATCCTGAAGGTCCTTTCCAACCTTAATGGTTCTGTGATTCTGTGAAATAACGTTAGGAAATAAAGCAAGGAAACCATAACATTATAGCTTGAAATTTAACAGTTGTATGAAAACAGAAGTAAAAGCCATGTATCTGCAACCAAAATAAACAAGGAGTGAGTTGTTATCTAGAAATGACCTTCCCTGGAGAGGATAAAAATTTATAGGTTACGAGATCAGTAGAAGAATATCTTTCAGACACTACCACAGTCTCCTTTGAAACACTTGTAGTGATGGAGCAGCTGAGAGATGTTTCAGAAACACAAAAATAATGTTACAGAGACAAGAAAAGTGAAATGCAACACAAAGTAACAGAAGATAACCAATTACTGAAACCACAGTGAAAAACACTATAAAATTCAATGTTCACCCAAAGGAATTTATTCTCAGTAATGAGCAGGGACATCTTCAGCTAGATCAGGTTGCTCAGAGCCCCGTCCAACCTGACCTGGAATGTTTCCAGGGATGTGACATCGACCACCTCTCTGAGCAACCTGTGCCAGTGTCTGTCCCCATCTTTCTTATAAGCCCTCTTTTAAATACTGGAAGGCTGCAAGAAGGTCTCCGTGGAGCCCTCTCTTCTCCAGGCTGAACAATCCCAACTCTCTCAGCCTGTCCTCACAGGAGAGGTGTTCCATCCCTCTGATCATTTTGGTGGCTCTTCTCTGGAGCCGCTCCAACAGGTCCATGTCTTTCCTCTGCTGAGGGCTCCAGAGCTGGACACAGGACTCCAGGTGGGGTCTCACCAGAGCAGAGTAAAGGGGCAAAATCAAATCCCTCGACCTGCTGGCCACACTTTGGATGCAGCCCAGGAGATGGTTGGCCTTCTGGGTTGCAAGCGCACATTGTCGGCTCATGTCCAGTTTTTCATCCCCAGTACCCCCAAGTCCTTCCTGGCAGGGCTGCTCTCAATCCCTTCATCCTCCAGCCTGTATTGACACCGGGAGTTGCTTCGACACAGGTGCAGGACCCCGAACTTGATCTTGTTGAACTGCATGAGGTTCACACAGGCCCATGTCTCAAGCTTGTCCAGATCCCTCTGTATGGCATCCCGTCCCTCAGGTGTGTCAGCTGTACCACTCAGCTTGGTGTCATCTGCAAAATTCCTTGTGGTGCACTCGATCTCACTGTCTATGTCATTGATGAAAATATTAAAGAGTACTGTGGTCCCAGTAGGGACCCCTGAGGGACACCACTTGTCAGCTATTTCCATGGCTGGATATGATGAGCCATTGACCACTACCCTCTGGATGTGACCACCCAACCACTTCCTCCTCCACCCAACAGTCACCCATCAAATCCATCTCCCTCCAATTTAGAAAGAAAGATGTTGTGGGGGATCATGTCAAAGGCAAATAGACCAAAATATTCACATGGTAGAGACGATGGGTCTGGTTTCATTTATGCCGTGGCCCAAGGCAAACACACTCACATTACCTGAGCTAGTCTGTGAACTGGAAGAACAATTGTGGCATGCTCAAAAGCAGTATAGCATGGCATTGTGCCTGAATGAAGTCCTGTCAAGAGCAGAAAGGAAGACTATAAATAATTTATGACAACATCAGAAGTCTTTTACGTGGTCAAAGTGTGTAAAAAAGCATTCATGAAAATAAGAATCAGGACCAACGTCTCTTACTAGACACATGCAAAGTGCTACTAAACCTATCCAAAATAAAGACAGAGATTTTTAATGACATCTATTGTGTTTTATTCCCTTCAATTTAAATAATAACCAAGAGACTCCTACCAAAATGCTCAAAGACCCTAATGCACAATTAGCAATACAATTAAATCACAGCAGCGTTAAAGATCTCATCAAGAACTCAGCCAACCTACAAAATTACTTTTCTCTCCTTTCATTCCCTAGAAAGCTTCCACTTGGTTCCTGTCCGTCTAATTTCCTTAGCCATCTTTGAGAGTCCCTGAGCAATGGTAATGGAGCCATGGAGGATTGAAGGCATTGATGGAAACCGGGTACAGTCTGTTAAAGGTATTTGTCAATGCAGATACATGAAGAAGCACAGAGCTATACAGCTTTTCAGGCAAGTCAGATAAGGGAGCAATAACAGACTCTGCAGCTGTGTAAAGCAACTAATGTCTTGTACTTCAACTTTCTCTGGATAAAGCGAAGTCCTGCCCAATACATATAATTTGCTATTTCCCTCCCAGTGCCTTTCTCAAGAACACCAGGCAAAAAACACTACCTCTGAATCATACATATCAGAGAAAAAGATTACTTCCCTCCTGGAGAGTCGGGGCAGAAAAAACAGAACCATGAGTCACAGTTCTTCTAGTCTGTGGCTGAGGTCTCTCACTGCCAGCCAAAAGTCCAAGCATTTGCTCTATGATAGCAAAGATACAAGGCTGCTTCTCTGCCTTGACTTTTACAAAGCCAGAGGACAAGTGCCAGCCAATAGACCTCTCTGGAATACTCCAGCTGCTAATGCAGCTTTGCTCTCACCCCACTGACACAATCTCAGAAGGATCTATAAATAACCAAAAGAATTCACTCGTTGCTGAAATAAACACAAGGGGCCAGATTGTACTGGTGTAACTGAGACAAGGAATGCATTTGGGGTGTTGGTATTCATCTTACAATCGGATTGCAGCAATGTGCAGATGTCTGTAACACACTGACCTAGCGTATCACGGAGGAACAGAAGTCAGCCACTGTGTGATCTGTACTTACAGTTGGTAAACAACAAAACCAAAAATGTATTCCTTAGTAGTTCCCAATAATGTTAATACTGCCTTCTGACCCAACTCCTCCGAAAATGAGAAGCAACATTCAATTGTCATGGTATCTTTATTTTCTTACACCTGGATTCATCTACTCTGAAGGTGAAGCAGATAAACCATCAGCTTGACCTTCAACACTTTGGCCAGCTCAGCCAAAAAGTGACTCAGCCTCCCTAGCACTGCTTGCATCATCGTTATGATAAAGAAGATGCAGAGAAGGAATGGCTGATTCTCTGGAGAAAAGAAGGCTCTAGGGAAACCTTATTGCAGCCTTCCCATACTTAAAGGGGACTTGTAAGAGAGATGGGGGTGGAGGGCCTGTTGCGGTAGGACAAGTGGTAATGGCTTTAAACTAAAAGAGGGTAGATTTAGACTATAAAGAAGGAAGAAGTTTTTGACAATGAGGGTGGTGAACCACTGACACATTTTGCCCAGAGAGGTGGTAGATGCCTCATCCCTGGAAACATTCCAGGTCAGGTTGGACGGGGCTCTCAGCAACCTGATCTAGTTGCAGGTGTCCGTGCTTATTGCAGGCAGGTTGGACTAGATGACCATAAAAGGTGCCTTTCAACCTAAAGTTTCTACGATTCTATGATTTTCCTGCAAAGAAGCACCCTTGAATACAATAAAAAAAATGCTTCACATTCCCTCTGTTCAAACAATGCCTGCAGCCATAGAGTGGGTGACATTACTGAGAACAACGACATCTATTCAAATTTGTAAAGCGAGCATTTGATAGACATGCTTCCTTCGACACAATAACTTCACTGAATGAACTGTTAGCTTATCTAGCTTCTACGCTTTGAAGTACACTGTTTGAAAAAGTCAAGCGCATACCAGTAGTCCTAGACTCGAGTTTATTAGCTTGAGAAATGTTTTCAATTTCACACTGAAAAGAACCAAAAATGTGACGGCTTATTTTATTTGCTCGGTTTTTGCTGATTGAAAGAAGTGACAGTGAGCATTAATTTGCCATACAGTTATGAGGTGATCATCAAAGAGCAATGAATGTCTAAGAATCATCTTAGTCCATGTTACAGAATCTTATTCTTTGCTGTATTCACAGTTGACATCCCACAACACTTAATCCTATGTAAGATGTCGCCTAACTTGGATACATCATGTGCGTTTGTCTAAAAGATCAGTGCACGTGGTACTTATCTCTATATATTTAGGCCTGCAGCTGATGTTGATGCCACTATAAATTATTTTATCAAATAAATCAGTCATTCAGATATTGCTAGCTATGAAAAATTTCCAGTTGGACAGGACAACTCAAAAAAAAAAAGTGAACAAGTAAATGCTCTATTAAAAAAAAGTTTCCAAATTGACCAGAAGATACTAGCTTATGTTAAGTGGGGAAAAGAGGGAAAGATGCAAAAAACCAGACCTTAGCTGATCCAGATCAATCTTGCTTTGAGAAGGAAGAAGCTTTTATTGATAACACATATAGACTGTAGTCCTCACTGCAGCTAAAAACCATCCTTGTTACAGTAACAAAATCTAAATGATGGAGCTCAATAACATTGTCAAATCACACCTATTTTTTTTGTGTAAACTTCAAGTAGTTTGCAATACTTTCTAATTTTTGAACTTCATAGAGCCTGCTTTTTTAACAGATCCATTGTCTAATTCTTTACAAGATTTCAATACATTTTTTTGAAAAGCTGGGACTGTCAACACCATAAAAGTACTTATACTGAAAGGGAGAAATGACGTCTTTTAGGATCATCAGGAGCATTAAAAAGGATTTACAAACATAACAAAAGAGCTTACAAACTGTACACCAAATGTTGCCATTGGATTTGCAGAGATTCCAGGCCAATTTCCATTAAGTGAATACAGCAGCTCCACAAATACAAAGATAAAAAGATATATCCTATCCTGTTAAATATTTCCTTAAGCATTTCTTCAGCATTTCTTCAAAAATCTCATCTCTAATCAGCTATGGAATACTAATTTATAGTACTTTGGAACACGTAATCAAAAACAGTTACAACTGTATTGTGATATAGATACTGTTTGCATGTGCCGTTTAACGATAGCCTCATATTTAATATGAGGTGATAATAATTTGAGCTGATTTTGACCATTCTTCTATTGGACTTGGAAAAAGATGTGAATATCTCTATTTTAACTAAGATAATGGAGCCGGCATTCTTATTTTGTGATGAAAGTACAGCTATATCAGTGACCTCAGATGATTAGGGCTATGTACAAACATCCTCAAGTCAGTGTGTGGAAGACAGACTTTGGAAATGGCCTGTATTGTTTCATGCAATGACATAGATTTTCAAAGGCTTCATTTTTTAATTTTTTCCCCATGGAGAACATCGGCCATTTGCCAATTTACCCCATATCTTTTATGACTCTTTCATAGTATTATGGTTATTCCATATTATAGGTTATATGAGAATTGTATGCGTACTAGACAACTTCCAGATGTCTAGTATTAGTCCAGTAATGAAGGTGCATTACTGAGTCAATTAGAAATCCATTGAGGTCTGTTGTAAAGTTTTCACTGATAACAAGAGGTTTTCTGCAGCCAAAAATCTCTTCTAGAACAAGAGAAAAATTAGTGTCATTGTAGAATGACCAAAACTTTTTTTTTTCAGCATGACAAGAGCTAAACATCACAGTAATGCCAGACCTAGCTTTGCAGGAGGAACACAGGCAATACCTAAACTTGGATAAATCTTTAAAACATTACATGAATTGCTTATGTAGTTTCAGTAAATAGATGGAAAAGAAATGGCTTTAGGCAACCACACAGACAGATCATTAAAACCTAAACAGCTATAATATCTGTATTAAAAGAATAAAAATGTGACAGTTTTGAATGATGTCAGTATTATTTTTCTTGAGTACATTACAAAGAGCTTTCAGCATGCCTGCAGATATGTAAGTAATCATTACCTACACAAACAAGAACCATCTAAATTACACAGGTTTATACAATCCAAAGGTTTTGTTAACTATTCAATGGCTGATGATGTCATTAAGGAGTCATCTTATCAAGTGAGTCAGTTGAGCAGGAAATCAAGAATGTTTCAAATTAAACAATCCTTCAGCATGGGCTGCCCTGCTCTGAAGTCCTGTTTAATGAACTTGTAAACTGCACTATAAAGTTAAAGGAAAATGTGAGTGCTCATTTTCCTTGTTTATACCTTCTTTAGGAAACATCTGCTAGCCATTCTGCTGCTTCTTCTCCCCCCTTCCCTCCCCCTTTTTTTTTCCCTTGCTACTATTTTTTCTTACACTGTTATTGATTCAGGGATTGAAAGTTTAGACAATCTTTTAGTCTTTAAAACCTGGCATTTCTGGGTTTACTTGAGGTTACCTAAGCAATGAAGAAACTAAAAACAGTTTCTTGGAATGTAACTGGGGGAAATTATTTTTTCCCCAGGGGGTAGAATTGTGACCTGGTTACATGGCGGGAACAGAAGGCAGCTTTTTTGGAAGGTTCTACCCCTCTTGCAACTGTGCCACCACATGTATACACTCCTGAGCTGTTAGGCTGATGGAAAAAGCAGTTTGAAAGGTCCACACAACCTTGGCTGCTACAAAGTTGACATTTTATTAACAAGTGTTATATTTGCAAGTTGTGTAGCCCCAACTTTACTCTGGAATTCAAAAGGTCACTGCAGACACCAAATACAGCTTCAAACCTTTAAGACCTGCTGTGAAGGACAGCTGGCATGGACGCAGACCTCTGCCACAAGGTGATAAAAGAATGCCGTGAATATTTTAGCAGTGAGCTGCCACTAATTAACACAAAATTTATTTACTTGAAAGATAAATATATTTGGAAATGGTAAATGCTCCAGAAAGAATGTTTGGCCATCAGTTGTGCAAGTGTTAGTTAAGTAGGAAACACACAAGACGTGCCTTGGCTAGGATCTGAAGCATTGAGACTGAGCATCTCCAGACTCGGAGACATGAAGTTGTTGAATTGGATGATGATTTCACTGGATTTCATTGGATGATGACTGCAGAAAATCTGCTGGTTACAGTTGAATGACCTCTGATTTATACCCTTCTAAAACAAGAGAAGACCAGCATTTTCTGAGTGTTATGCCTAACACTTGTACTTTACTGCAACTCCACAGCCCAGTGGCACCAAACTCCAAGTGCTGTGGAACATCAGCACTTTGAAAAAAGCAATACCAGAGATTTTGATCCAGTGGATTAAAAATATGAGGTACTAGAAAAAGTGTTTCTCCTATGTTTGGCTCTATGTAATGGGCACGACAGCACTGACGGTACTGCTTTGCATTTCCAGCAGGTTCAGGGGTATGCGGGATCTGAAGAGAGAGGCATAAAGTTCCTACTGAATTTTTTCTCCTTCAAGGATATTTCATACTTGTTCTTTACTCACAAAAAGTTTTAATATACTTGAAATTCTGATTTCTGTGGGTTTTTTCTTGTATGAATGTAAAACAGAGCAGGGCTGAAGCTTTTTCTGCTAATATGGAATAGTCTTACAAGGTTCCTACCCAGTCAAAAGGCACTTGAAAAAAGGGTGCTGAAAAACTGAAGGCCATGGGAAGTCCTGCACAGATACACTACCTAGGACCCAGGGGGAGCATACAAATATGAAGAATTAATCATTATAATTTGAAAGTGCTTCTTTGAGAATGACTTTTAAGAGCTTCAAATGTGACCAGAGGGATTTCCTCTTGAAAGAAGTTCAAGATGGCCATGTTGCCCCAACATTAAATCAAAAATGTCTCCTGAAGTATTAAATACATTTAAACCCTCTAAACCAACTCTAAACATAGAGACAACTTACTGTGGATTCCTTCACAGAAGACCACATCCCACGCTAGCAAATCATCAGTCATCTTTCCTGTGTGGGGCCACCAAGAACATCATGTGTGGTCATCGTGTCAAGCCATATTCTTTCAAATAACTCCAATACAATGCTTTAACAGGCACTGTCAGTATGCAGTGGGCACATCTCAACAAAAAATACCTTTGAGAACATCCATCCCAGGATATTGATGTACAGCACCAAACCCACTCAAGCTACCAAGTAAAAAGTCAAATTGCTGGACAAGTGGGCCACACAGCAAGAAACTGTCTGCCAGTGCCCATCATTCACACTTGCAAATTACCAAGCCTTGCAGGCAATGGCAGACAATCATTTTAAACTCTCTTGATGTGCTGCCTAGCCAGTCTTCAGCGCAACTGGAAAGCACATACACAGGATCTCCAGGAAAGCATCTAAGACAGTGAAAGAGATGTGATGCTTATCAAGGTGCTGACTGAATGGATTCTGCTGTGTTAACTGAGAATCCATCTGCTTTTGCCAGATGTTAAATAATTAACCTCATCTCAGCATGGCATAATTTATTCTTAATATATCCTGTTTTCTTCAGACTCTGTTTCAGTTTACACAATTAACCCAAAGACAAGAAAGAGATGTGAGCCATTCCATATGGCATCACACCTTGTTCCCAAGTGAGAATGTACATGAGAACTATATATTCACAAATCTACCAGTCAAGGTTATTTTGGCTCTTTGAGCTTCAACTGAAATCCATTCGCTGCAAAGCCGCTGCAAAGGGAGGCGAATCTAAAACACGGTAGCAGTACCTCAGATCTTGTGCAACTCCAGGACTGCTCAGTCTACAGTACAATTTAGTGAAGGTTTTGGATGCTTAGATGTCATCCAACAGAGAATATCCACTGGAGCGTTGCAGCACTCTGGAGCTGCCCCTCCACTGGAAGCCATGTGAAAGAGAATGCCGGAAGAAATTCACCAGTCACAAAATGTAGACAACGCATCAACCTTTTGAGTCTCTGGAATAACACACTGGGAAGATGAATGGAAACATGAGATTGTCCTTTTGTCTGCTCTTCCTTTACAAATCTTAAATTCAAAACACATTCTATACAGTATAATAAAACGTCAGAAGCACTAATGCATAGTCTATAGGACTGAAGAGAGAAGCAAAGAAGTGGGCAGTCTCAGAATGGTTTTCTTTGTAATTGCCTACTGCAGTTGGAATGAAACATTCTACTTAAATTACGCTTTATGCTGTGTTTTTTCTTTTAGTTTCAAAAGTGCAGAGACACTGCCAAAATGAAACATTCAGACTCCACTCAGTGTTAAATGACTGAAGATGATGTGCTTCTATGTAGTATAGTATCTCATTAAATCAGAGCCTAATCAAGCCATAAATGAAACATGTCAAGGCACTGGCTAGCTGAACTGTCTCATTAGTATTCCGACCTCCACTTTCAGAAATACTCCATAAAGATCAACTTCCAAAGCTGGAATTTTTTTGTTTCATAAAGAATATGGTGGTGAATAGTGTGTAGTTATGGTAGAGTGTTACTTCAATGTACTCGGGAAGGGTTTGAAGTTTAATTCATCATGTGCTGTTACTTCAGAGCACTTTCAACTCAGAATAACTTAACAGAAATTGAAAATACCAATGAATCTACATCTGAACTAAAAGGTAGGATCCATCTTACCTATTCATGCGCTCTGCAGAACCAGTGCTTGATTCCAGTAGTCATCAACCTCTGACTCCGAACCTACAGATGTGTTGTCAACTCTGCTGCTTTGAGGGTCCTATTCTGCCCTGTATTTGACAGTGTATTTGTAACCAACATGGTGGAAAAAAAAGTATGTAGGAAATCCATTAGCAGCAACTGCACAAATCCTTACAGCTTCTGTTCTTACCTCTGAAAACTGTTCTTCCCCTCTGTTGCCTCTTAGCAGTGCCAAGGCTAGAGTAGGAGACATGAATAACACAAAAATCTTTCTAGCATGCCTGTTTCAGGGGTGAGAAGAAAGACGTGGACAACTTTGGCATGACTGAAGCTAAATATAAACTCATCCCATATTTCTTTGCAAATGAACCTTGATAGAAATCTTCAGCAACTTGCATTTCCTGGACACTGTCTCTTAATTACAGAGCTACCACTAAGATCT
This sequence comes from Phaethon aethereus, assembly GCF_964289735.1. Taxonomy (NCBI): domain Eukaryota; kingdom Metazoa; phylum Chordata; class Aves; order Phaethontiformes; family Phaethontidae; genus Phaethon; species Phaethon aethereus. Next base: position 158,049,897 of record NC_138582.1, read on the forward strand.
TTTAGAAGAATATTATCAGAGGATGGCAGACAATTCTGATAGACATAGTAGCAAAATTCTGACATCTCACACAGGAGGGCAGGGTTGAGAAATAAAGCTCCAAAATTCTTATACATATTATCATGGGATCTCTAAATGTCCAGATAAAGTAGACATGACCTCAGTCCTTAGCATGTCCTCCACAAAGCACAAAGAATAATAATAAAAAGTGTTAATAATAAATAATATCATATATAAGGAAAAAGTGTAAGACACTGACCATTTTGGAGAGCTGCAAGGACTAAAATGACCTTTTCGTAATGTTGGAAAGTTTTCTAAAATGAAATGTTTAAGTTTCATAAGCAGAGAGCTTAACTCCCAGCATTACAGAAGTCAGTGGGAGTTCTGCCACTGACTGAAAGGATCATGCTTTTTTAAGTGGCTGAAAGGGAGGAAAGCATGTAACATAGTTAGTATTTGGAAGAAAATGCTGGAAGAAGTCCTGGAAGAGTAAGGTTGCAAACATGAAGCATATGTGTAACTTGAAGCAAAGAGGCTTCTCGCATGCATAAAGCTAAGCACATTACCAAGTTGTCATGGAATTGGGATCTTGAACATTCTTAAAGAGAGGTCATATGTGTATGCCTGCTTGGAAGACACCCCATCACCACATCTGTCACTTCTTAGATTTCATTAAGAGACAGCTATTACATTAATCTTGGTATCAATACTATACCATAACTGAATATTTTCCATTTTTCTTTTTCAGCTTTTTGGGATCTTTCTCTCCTTCTCACTTTGGAAACAAGAATCTTTAGACTAACAAAGAGGATTCAATAACTATTATGTTAAGTTAATTTAATGCACAGAAATTCTTCTTACATCATGGTTAATGGCCAAAAACTGTAATTTTTTTCTATCAGGAATATCACTTGACTTGTTGGTTTTCTGATATCATTACATTGTGCAGTAATTAGCCTTGTTTTTAAATCATTTGAAGCTTTATTCTTTCAAAATTAGAAAACTTCAAAACTAGTATTCCTGGAGTACAACAAAATTCCCTCTTTCTAGAGCAGCTTTCCAAGACAGATCACACACAAAAAAAAAGGATGCAGTGTACCGGTGAAGGTTGTCCTGTGTTAGTTCTAAATATTGAAACAATCACACAAAATGACATAAAAATAATTTAAAAATGCAGATCAGGTAATAAATTGTATTCTTCTAGTTTCTTTTTTTTTAAAAAAAGGAAAGTAGCAAATGAGAAAGCCTCCCCAACTTCCAAGAGCAATGAGTGATACAGGCCAACACTAGTAATACATTTCAGTCCTGGGAAATGGTAGAAGTCAATCAAAGCAAAGTACTGCTGCTGCAGTCACTGAAGCATGTGCCTGACTGTAAGAACCGGTATCCAGTGTGTGCTTCATGTCCACGGGCTTAGCTGCATGCTTGGGACCTAAATTTCAGTAAGTACTGCCCATATGCCTGTCATAAACGTTGCTGTAGTTCTGCTCAACTACAGAACAGCTGCAGGTTTTCAGAATTGCATGTGAGGTGCTGTGTACACACACACATAAAGAAAAGTAGTTCCCCATTTAAGGAAATAAAAATGCCACTATAAATGTCCAATGCTCCATCAGCCACAATATGTGTCAGCCAACATTATTGCTTTTTTATCACAGCTGTACCCCTTATCACGTTGGAATACTGTCTCTTCCCGTCAGTGTAGTTCTCGTGCTGTTTATCCTTCTGCACTATCTTTACATTCTCTCCATGTAAGTGTAATAAATGTGTAATACGACTGGTATTTCAGCCAGCGAAACCAGCAATCACTCCCCGGTGCTGGCATTTCACCTTTGACTCAGTGCCCTGGAATGCTGCAGGATGCCGAGCTCCCACGTTCTCAGGCTGCGGTCCTGGCTGCAACAGAGCGGGGGACAGGTATCAGACGTGTCACCAATGACATCACCAGTGACTCTGTGCACGCTGCTGGCTATTACTAAATGTTATTTGTTTCAGCAATGCTGCAAATTGGACTACGATGCTATTGAGTGCCAGTGAGAGTTTAAAAAAGTGTTTCAAATGTCCTCATCACATCTTTTAGCTCTTGTAAATAAGAGCTAAATCTTCCCCCTTCCCATCTCTTCCCTCCCCCTGCCAAGTCAGGTCACTGATCAAGTGACATGGGAGCCATCATGTGACTACTGAAATCCCACTCAGATGGTCTGAATGTAAAGAAAATGGTCTCTATGTAAAGAAAAAAACCCCACAACGTAAAATATTCTGCAAGATTGTTTCAAACATTCATTTTATCTCTGTTTCGTTGGAATGTTATTTTCAGAGAAAGGCTGAATCTGCAAAGCTCCTTCGAGTGCTAGACTTGTTAACTCCCACAATTTTATCAGGAGTCTCAAGATACTTGCTGTCCTGCTAAAAGCCTCACTGCAGCATGGAAAATATTAAAGAATCCACTATTCCACAATTAAACAAACCAAACTCGGGCTTCACGGTTGGGAATAAAACTCACAACACATAGACCCTACAGCTCAAGAAGGTAAATTCATAAATTCTTGAGGGAGAATGTGGAGGCAACTTAGAGGTTTATGTTTGTTATTAGCTATATTAGCATGTGCCCTGAGCTTGTGGCTCTAGTATACGTGATGGCCCTGTTATAAAGGCATCGCCCACCAGCAGGACCCAGACCTAGATGTAAAATTTCAAATGTCCCCAAGGCTGGGTTGGGCGCTGTGAGGACAGCACAGTCAGAAGTGGTGTGAAGCTGCAAGACAAAGCCAAGCCCAGCCCAGCTCCTAGGCATGAAAAAGCTAAACAAATAACTCGCTTCCCCATGTGATAGGCAAAATGGGAGAAGGAAAAAGAATCACAGTATTGCATCACTCACCCCTTATCCGAGGAGGAGGAGGACTGGCAACTTGCCAGGACCTTTCACTCTATTTTTTTTCATGCTGTACATACAGAAAAGAAGGAGGAATCAGCCCTCAGGTTCTGATTGCTAATAAGTTATCACATAGTGACCAGTGGAAAGGCATGCCTTAAAACCATCACCACTGGCACCTACTACTTTGTTCTGCAAAGGATTTCATCCTGTCTCCACCATCACCCTCTTCCATGCTCACACGCACACACTTCTGCATTTTTCTGTTCCTGTCTTTGTTTCCATTAGTGATATAAGAATGCATCCAGCCTCATTTTCAACATGTTTTCTTAAACAGTGCAGAGACAGACTTATTTTCCTGAATGCCTTTCACTTGCATTCTGGTTAAAAAACTGGTAAGCCAATTTTGAGAGAGAGAGGGAGAAACTACCTCTATCCCACAGCAAGTGTGGTAGGGAGAGTTTTTCAGCCCTTAGAGGTCCCTAGAGAACTTTGAACACGTTTACTAATATCAAAGCAGGGCAATAGCTTTTCAATGACATCATCTTCCCACTCCCTGTAACTGAGAACTCACCGTTCCCTGAACTAGATAGAGTCAGGAGCTTTGAGTGCCAAAGGTCTTACACCATAGTTTCACCTATAAGTACGAGGATTTTCAGGCAATCGGTGGCTGACCTGCCGCGTTTGATATAATTTGCTAGTGGCAAAGTTCTTTGTTGTCTACACATCAATACTAAAGAGTTACCCATGTCAAACTGCAAGGTTTATTTTAAGACAGCCCTAAGAGGCTTGAATCCGGTATTAAAATGATATGTGTTCTTAAAAAATGCATGAGATTCTTAATATCCAGACTTAGGGCTGAATTACATTCACAGATGTATTCTGAGTGTGCATCAGTGTGTGGACAAGGAAAGCTGCCCACAGCAGAATGCATGTTCAAGGTATGCAGCAGCAAACCCTTGTGAAAAATGAACATTTAGGTTGCAGTGATACTCTCAGTGTCTGATACGTTACACTGAAGACAAAGAAAATCTCAGGCAAATACGAATCCTTTCCACTGATATAGCCCGGAGCGCTGTAAGTGCAGTTTACAGCCAACATTTGTTCTGTTTTAGGGAAAAAAGAAACATATACAAACAACTGTTCTTTTCCACCCTGAAACAATGGAATAACACATGATAGTTCCTTTACAGTGGTGAAATTCTGACAGTGATCTCAACAGCTGCTTAGCCACCAACCACAGCATTTACAACTGGTTAATTACAGACACCCAAACCCTTACAACACATTTTGCTTTCATGGCCCAAACCAGTGACTTTATCCAGGACTGCACAATAACGTCTCTGTTTATCAGAGAACAGAGCATAGTAACTTACCCCAGATTCATCATGGTCAACTTAAACATATCAACTTACATTTACTGTTTTCTTTTTTAAACTAAAATGAAAGAAAGAAAAAAAGGAGTTGAAAAGTTTTTTTTCTTCTGTAAAAATGCAAAAGCAAGAAAACTGCAGATTAAACTTGGCTAGCCCTTAACAAGATCCTTGTGATGTGCTATGATTATAACAATTTGTTTGTGAAAGTGGGAGGATGAAAAGGATGTTCAAATTGACACACTTCAGCTCAGCGTGATGCCCTTCCTCCTGTGAGTAGCAGTTTGCAAGTACTTTCACTCAGCTGGACTCGTCTGGATTTGGCTGAAGAACTCAGGCACGAGGGATACAGGCTATCTAGGACTATCCATCACATGGCTCTCAGGAAGAACTAACACAAATGATCCTGCAGGGTGGATATTAAATACAGTAAACAGAGTAAAACAAAACCAGAACCTAGGAAGACTATTTGGTTTACTCAAAAGGACCGGAGTTCTTGGTGTGTATAGTTTTGCTTGTCTACGAATACCAAATCAATTTAAAAGTTTTATCATTTCTCTTTCCCGTGGTGGTGGGGAAACTGAGGCAAAAAAAAGTTCAGGTTAATTTTTCAATTGCCCCTTAATTGCAAGAACCTGATACGACACTTTATTTTCATCCTTACACCAGGATGAAAATGTGTAAGGCACCCCCCCATCCCCATCTCTTATTAACAGGCTCAGAACAGTCATTTATGTCACACAGAGTGAGTCAGTAACACGGATTCACATACAGATCTGATGGATCATCCAGAACTCAGCCTGCCAGATGCTATTCACAAATAATATTTGAACTTGGGGGAGGGAGGAAGCAATAATAGTACTGAAACTAAACACTGGATTTTGCCTTTATTTTCTAGCCGCTTTAACTGCAGATAAGGGCTTTTGCCAACTTATTTTGCCCAGGAAATTAATTCCAACCTGTTATGTAAAAGCCCTGATGAATTCCTGCTCTGCTGAATCAGCAGTGCAGAGACCACCTCTGCCTGCAAGCCGAGCGAGTGCCAAACCTGCTCAAATGCGACTGAAACCACCGCGTGCTTCATGTTTTGAAAGATCACTGAAACATGTCTTTAAAACCCACCACAGCCAAGAAAATGCTAGAGGTTATCTGTTAGGTGACAAGTGGAATGAACTTCCAGGTATTTTTCAAATCTTATTCCTGTAAATAAGAAACAGCTGACTATGATCCTGCAAATTCCATTTGAGATAGCTCTGATGATATTAATGCATTATGTTGTGTCCAGAATCCCTTGATAGAATTACAACATTACTGTACACAGCTGGGTGGATATTATTATGTTGCACAAGGAAATCAGAGATTATACTATCAGGAATAAATGCAACTGAGATCCGACACTAATGCACTTTAATACAAAGCTGGTGTCTCCAAATTTAGTACAGTATGTTTTTCAACGCTAACTTTCTAACAACATGGACAAATAAAGCCATGCATACACTGGCAAACTACGCCGTGTGGCTCGAGAAGCTTGCTGATGACAGTCTTGTTATTGTAACAGGAAGTGACTCAGCCTTGGCAACAAGAGATCAGATATTTTATTCAGAAGCATTAGGTCATTTTTTTTCCCCTAACCAACCAACAGTTTCACAAGGCAACTGGTTTTGTTTGAAAATAAATATCTATTTTGAAAGTGATTTGCTGGGGGAGTGGAGTTAAACATTTATGGTTAGGAATAACCACTCAGTTTAATTCAAGGCATCTGGAAACCTCTTGTCCTTTTAACTCTCTTAATTTTGCTGCCTGTGCAAAATTCCACCCCCTCAGGCAAGAATTCTCCCACATGGCTGAGTAAAGTATCACCAGCTACATTATCATCATGAGAGTGAGGACGAGTGAGGAGATTTGTGCCTGGACCAGTAACTTTCCATGACAATTACACATGACTGATGTCAGCGTTACAGCTAGAGTAAAACTACTTCACACAGGCATTACAGCTGAAGCAAATCTGTGCCTTGTTGTAACGGCCTATGACATGATCTTTCATCAGTTATTTATAAATGGCACATGATGTGATGCTGCTTCTCCTAAAATCAGTGTAAAACAAAAATTCTCTTAATATCTGGCATCCAGCCCAGCCTAGAACAGCTTCGTTCCTTCTCTGCTTCTGCACTGTTAATACATTATGTGTATCATATAAGCTCACACAACTATGCGGAGACAGAAAAAGTAGTTTTCCGTCAAATGCTACGCTGGTAATACTCATTTTTACTTCAAGTACCTTTTAGCACAGTTCACAACTGCATAAAGGTTGCACAAAAAGAAACTGACTTGTTCAAGCCAAATTAAAATTCTCCCTCTAACGATAAAGAGTAAACACACCACCAGCTGCAGCACTCTTAGAACGGGATTTCGTCATCTTCATAATATTTTCCTGATCTGTTGTCAGTTTTATATTTTTAAAATACCAAGGAAGCATAATGCTCCACATCACAATGACTCAAATACCCCATACAAACTTATAAATAACATATAAATAACATATAAATAACAATGCCAGCTTTTTATCTCGGTCAGGGAGCAGGGAAAAACAAAGTTCATGGGGGTATCTTAAAAACTCTATAGCAACGGTGTTTATCTATTGCCTCCATACTGTGCCCAGAGCCTAATCTTAGACATTAAAAATAAAACTCCGGACAATTTCCCGCAACAGGCACTGCAAGAACACAGTAAGTCCTCAAGCATTCTTCTTTGACATCAAAATGCATTATTTTTGCAAATGTGTGAAAAATTAAACTTCTTTGAAAAGCCATTACAGGGAATGTGAATTTACAATTCAGCGTTAAATTAAATATATCCTGAGAAACCTCAGCGCCCTACATTATTTCGCTGTTATCTTCCTTGTGACACAAAGAGTATTTTATAATTCCGGCTCACTAAAACAGCAGATTTCATAATTTTGCTGCTAAAGCAACATGGTTTTCTGTGCTCTGTCAAACAGCATTTTTATCTTCTAGCAGGAAAAAAATAGCTATCTTGTTCCACCATCTGCCAAAAAACTACTAAACACAGGGTGTGCTTCTGTGATTTCAAATTGCAAAAGCTTAAGTAACTCCAGTGTTATACCTATTGAATATACTGACAACCAGACCCTAACATTTTCAAAGTACTGTGGCACATTATTTAAGCCAGGTATTTCTACCATACTGTTCCAGGGTTTAACTACTAACCTGGTCTATGTTTCAGTCAGCTGTCCCTTCTGAGAACTGTTACGTATCAGATGATTTTAACTAGATAGTCGTCTTCAAGTACTGGACAAAGGCTCACAATCTATTCAGAGCTTGACACTAAATTTGAGAAACCATCTTTCTTTGTCCAACTGTACAAACATGGAACACAATATGAACATCTGTGGCAAAACTCTTCCTATTCCATATCTCGTCTCCTGAGACAGTACGCTACTGCAACTGTCTGACAAAACTTACTGCCTGAGAATTGCATTTTTATACATGAACACTCACACGCACATATATATGCCATTTTTTTATATATCTCGTATTTGCTCAGAGAGACTTGAAAACACAAGCCCCCGGTGTTTTAACACTTGAAGGATAATAAAAGAAACTTACATTTCTTATTATCCACATTTCACTACTTTAAAGCCAATGTCGTGCTTTTTTGGGACCTAACATGTAATATGTGAATGCCTGGAGTCAGTTTTCTCTGCGTTATATTCAACAGGCACGAATGTATTGCCATCTTCCATTGGCACCATGTCAGTTTTATGATTACAAATCCTCCATTCACATGTGCTCTTCTCAAAAGCACTCATGTTTTAATGGGCCTCCATCATATATGAAGCCTTAATCTAGGAACTGACAAGTTTCAACCCTGATGTTGTATTTCTTACTGAACTAGAGACTCCAGAGCTCTGATTTAGTACACTCAGTCAGGAGCAGCAGTTGACAGGAACAGATAAACCGTAACCTGCGTGTTACTGTGTGCACCTCCCAGCTTCACCTCAGCCCAGGCTGACCCAAGGAGCTGGGAACGTAGCAAACATTTTGAATTTTTCAGATAAATGGCTTATTTTTTGCATTCTTTGTGGGACAGGATATTATTTTAACTTATTATGAGGCACAGTAGCAACTAACAATATTCACGATTTGTAAAGCTTGGAAGAGAACACGTTACATTTTCAGAAGGACAAAATATTCTTGCATTTGTACACATTTCTGATGCTTCTGTAATGCATTTTAATGGTCTCAAGTACTAAAATTAAAAGGTCCTGAAAACTCATTTTGGGCATGCAAAACCCTATAAAATACACAAGCTTTTGGTGGAATACAAGTATCAAACATACAGAGAGATCTATTAAATCATATTCTGATAATTTTTCTCTTCAATATGTACTGTAGCATATAAAATAAGGGAGGAAATAGAGAAACTGTGCAGAAACTCTGTAGAACAACAGAAAAAGGAAACAAGTTGCAGAGGAGACAAGCTCTCCTTGCAACTAAAGAAAGACACAGAAACTTTAGTAAGAAAAAGTATTTCAGAAAGTGGTCTTCATTTGCCTAACTCATTCTAAAAGTGATCCTAACAGGGTCACAGTAGTAGTCAGAAGGGGAGAAAACCAAATTCCTATGATGAACAGAGAAAATGTACTATATTGGAATTATATCCTACTCTAACGTAGAAAAATTATGCTTTTCCTAATATTCTCCACTTCCCTGAGGATTTCACTGTATAGTAATGCAGCCTGTAACATCTTCAAGGAATTGCAAGCATATTGCATCAATGAAGACGCAGTTCTCAGATATTTTATAAAGTCTGTGTACTTGCTCCATAATTATCCTCACAGGTTTGTCTCTCTTACTGTTGTTTGATATTTTAAAGTGAAGATGTATGGACTATGTGCCTGCCTAAAGGTCTTAGAAAAATCTTTCCAAGCCTTGTAGACTTCTTGTGGTTGGGTTTCAGGGCCATGATTAGGGACTGGAACATCTTTCATACAATGAGATGATGAGAGAGCTGGGACTGTTCAGCCTGAGAAGAGAAGGCTCAGGGGGAATCTTATCAATGTGTATAAAAACCTGACCACATGCTTGAGCAGGGGTTTTGGACAAGATGATCTCAAGAAGTCCCTGCCAACCATTCTGTGATTCTGTGAATATTCTAGTACCTGTTTCAGGATATTTACAATACTTGATTCTTTACCTAGATTTACCAGATGATAAGTCTTGACTACCCGAATGACTTCCACAGCGAATAAGGCCATAAGTCAGCCTCTGAAAGCAAGTAATCTGCTTCCTGCTGGCTAGATAGGAGCTCACTTTCATATGTGCACTACAATGTTTCCCAATTTGTGATCATTCCAACTAGAAACTCTTGTAACACGGATTTTCTGGCTTTATTCCACATGTCAAGGTTCTAGCAAAAACATAGTCTAAGATAGGACACAGTGGTACTAATAGGAAGATGGGACACAGCTGGGTTACACTGTTGAATACGAAAGCTCAGAAACATTCCTCAGCCTTCCCAGCTTACACGCAGAGTTCATAAGACTTACTGGCCAACTAAAGCCAATGATATTGAACTGACTTTTAAAGATATTAAATACTCCCTTGCCTCAGTTCTTGATGTGATTGTGATCTGAGGTTGTGCATGTCTGGAAAAGGTTGGAATTTCCTTCAGTATTGTCTCACCAATGCGCCACAAGTCCATCACCTACCAGAAACTCCAGATGTCAATTACAAACATAGATCTTTTGCCAGTACAAATAGGATTTCAACTATTAATTCTGGTCTTTCAAGAAAAAAAAATTAAAATAATATGCTAGCAGTTTTTCATGAATTCTAAACTTACCACTACAGATTATTAACATTTACTCAATGCTATAAAATCATATCACTTACGGAACAGGCTTTTGTGCTCCAATTCCTCTTCTGAGTTGTTTATTTCTTGTTCTGCAGTTTAAACATATTTCCTGTTAACCATAAAATGGGGAAAGAGCAATCATCATACACAGCTCTTAACAACAATGCTGTGTTTCCATCTCTGAAGAGTAAGTGCCTGTGGAGCAGGTACTATAATGGTCATAAATGCACATTGTGAATCTGTTCAATAAATTCAATACACTTCTTGTTAAAACTATTGAAACAAAAGATACTTAACTACGAACAGAACGGAAAGCAAACAACCTTTCTGCATATTTATGAAAGTATTTGTAGCTTTGGTTTGAGGAATGTGACATGTTAAAGACCAAAGAGGAAAGCAAATCTTACTTAGAAAAATTAAGCAAATAAAAGAATGAATGAAAAAAGGAAAAGAAAAAAAAAAAAAGATCAGGCCTTTAACAAATATTTGGGGGTTCCCAGAGAGACATTTCCTAAGTTTCTTATGACTATCTGAATCTCACAAAGAGTAAGGATGGGAGTCATGCATCTAAAAGTAAAGTTTTACAGGAAATAATGACATCAAAGGATACGTGGCAGGTACAGGCAAAATATCAGTAAGGATGCAGAACAGTCACCCTGATCACACCAGCAGTCTTGTTTAAGAGAAGATGCTAGACAGTGGAATATCCACTCCCATGAGAGAGTCTGAAAGACTAAGGTGTGTTGGAGGTGAGTAAGTGCCAGCTCAGATCTGTCTCCAGCTCTGCTGTCTGAAACTCATGCAAGGACGACCTTGGCTGTCTTTTCAAAAACACACTGTAAATGACGTTAAACTTCCCTTCCTTTTCTGTCTTGTGTAACACGCAGGTGCTGGGCAATCACCACTGGCCCTTGCTTTTTGATAGAGCTTGAAAGTGAGAACAGAACTAACAACTCCAGTTGAGTGTTCATTTCAAAAGGCAAAAAGCCTATTTAAAGGCTGAAATACGTCTGCTATGTATCTTAAAAAGTTAATGCATTCATATTTGTTTCAAATACTGCTTGATGACTAAAGGAACATGTGATACCATCAGAATACTAGTTTCTATGCTACAGAAACATTTTGCTCTTAAGAAGCTAAACATTTCTTAATATTAAAAGAGTCACATACCTGAGGATTTTCATTATGTAAAGGGTGGCACAAGCAATCACAGGAGTCCAGCAAGGGTAGATATTTGTTCCTGCTCAGAGCTGCAACATTTGAGATGACTGGAAGGGACCTACCTAGATAGGGAGCCTAAACCCCAGTTGTCACAGAAAACAGACAAACATCAATAAAATAACACTAAAAAACAAATAAGGGACTAGACCAATTCATGGAAAACAGGTCTATCAACACATTTTTTAAGGCACAGATACAGCATCTAACATCACTAGCCCAACAATTCTGAATGCTAAGGGAATAGAAAGGGAACTGACAGCAGAAAGTGGCTGAATTTCTGGCATTTCTGCGTAACTTTTATGATGGTTGAAGAGAGATTACTGAACTTGATATGCCATTGGCTTGATCCAGTAGGGCTGCCTTCTTTTCTTATTTCTAATTCACAGCATTTTTGTTCCACTGCCCCTACTGCAAGTTTTGAACACCCTTGTTCCCTCCCAGTCTAAACCAATAGCATAAAACATTCCAGTTTCCAACCTAGACCTTTCCATAACTACCTTCTATACAACTCTTCTTTTGCCTGACACATTTGTTAACTATTTCTTCCTCTCTGATACTTTCTCCTCTTCATTCAGAGGACAAATATATATCCTCTCAGCTGTTCTCTCTTTGCCTAAATGAGAAAATGAGCATAATTTTTAATTTTCTCTCTCTTACAACAAAACTTATGTAAGCCATGTGTCACCCTTCTCTGCAACTTTTCACATGCAGCGTATTTCCTAAACATGGAAGACCACAGTTAGATACGGTATTCCAGACCTGATTTAACTTAGGACTTTGCATGTTAGCATCCATGCCTGGAAATGCCTATTGCACCCCACAATTTAATTTACTTTCCTGCCACTGGCTGAAATTCCTCTACTGACCCAGGTGATCTCACGATCAGGTGATCTCATGATCAGTGATTAAATGGTCTATTCGTTCTTCTGTCAAGCCTAACTGATGATCTCCTGCAGTGCAAAATAAATCCTTGGGGTTGGTACATAAGTGCACGACCCTGAATTTCATATTGGTTTTTTCTTTCCATTGGTATTACCCCAGCCCTCAAGGCCATTTCTTTTTCTGTGGTATTAGAGCACAATCCATCTCTGCATTGACAACATCGCCCAGCTTTGTGCCATCAGTATATTTCATTGCTACATTCCCACTTCTTGTGCCAAGGTCAGGAATGGAAATATTAATAATAATTCTCCATGCAATATCAGTTCAAATATTTTCATGAAGTCGAGGAAAATTAGATCTGTCGGAGTTCCTTTGAGAAAATCTATGATTTTTTCTTGATAAGAGAAAATCTATTCACTTATCAGTGAAATGTCTAATTAATGATATCATGTTAGCTTAATGAAATCTAAATTAGACACCAGAGGAGTCTCTATGGAAGCCAGCAGAAGGATCATAATTCTGTATTTTTAATCTGACTGAGATCTTATTAAAATCTGAAAAGATTCCCAATGATCTCGGAAGGAATGCAGTGAAGTATCTAGCATGATGATTGATGACACCTGAAATATTAAAACCAACATCCAACAGAAAAATTAAATAAATCCTAAATATTATTTGTCAGGCTTCTTAAAATTCATGCTACTGTTCCAAAAGTCGGTATTTTTTATATCACAAGTGTGTTAAAGTTGTTGGGTTTGGGCTTCCAGCTTTTGAGTCCTTGAAAGGCATCTTGGTTGCCACTTTAGGATTTTCTCAAATGTAAAAAGGCAGTGACAGCCTATTTATTTTTCTGATGGAACTCAGATTTTCACCTATTCACTTGCCTCCAGGAAAAAGGTCTTAAAATTAAAAACAAATATTGCTAAATTTTTAGAGGTGTGTGAGTGCCAGATGCAGTTAGGCACATGCAGAACTTTTGAGGGGCTAGGGAAAAAGGGCATTTTACAAATAATTAAATATCATGCTGAGCATTGCCATCATATTGAATTTTCACAAGAAAAGCAATTTCACAAAGTGATTGTTGCTCCAGAGGTTTTATATAAGTGGTCTGTACTATTGCAATTGTACTGAAATGAAAGTGCATCCACTGAGATTGCGATGGATGAAAGAGTTACACATATTGTGTATTTATCTAACTCTTTCCTACTTCAGCTTCCTGGTATGAAAATGAATGTTCCATATGCCATTTCAAGACCAAAGCATGGACGATGGATACATGGATGTGTCTCAAGATTGAAAAAAAATAAAGCAACACTGAACCGCTGTAGGAAGGAACTGAACGGATTGGAAAGGACTCTGTTTTGGGCGACAGTTTGAGACCGGAGGTTTGTGTTTCGGGGCACTATTAGACCCTGGGAAGAATCCTGAGGGTTAAATAACAATCCTGGCAAAGACCTCTTTCCTTGGTGAGACAAGCACAACCATTTATTCCGGCTGAAGTGGTTGTTGCAGGTATCCTGCTCTTTGGCAATGTGCAGATTAAGCTACTGGTGCTGGGCCCTCTGCCTGAAGCTACACCAGTGATTATTCATATATAAGAGCTACTGCTGAATGCAGCTGTCTGACAAAGCATAATACCACGAAGCCAGCTTGTTACACCTGAGTTTACTGTGTGCAGGAGCTATTTACTTGTGGCTGATATTCATAGCACTGTATTTCAATGGTGTAGGCAGTAGCTAATAAAAAAACATGCTTGTTCTCTGTGTAGAACTATTCTCGTAGCTCAGAGAAGTGCTCAGACTAGTGCCCTTTTTTAAACACTTTCCATAACACATTTTCAGTAAGAAATCTTTCACCCTGGAACTATATCCAGAGTCCACATTCATTAACCTTCCAAGCATGCCACAAGGCTCATCTTTTCATCCCACAGGGATTTGAGAAGATTGAAAGCTACTGGATTAAAAGGAATTTTACTTGAACAAGCAGTGTTTCCATTTCTGAAAAATCTCCAAGAGAGCTTATTTGCATTTAATTGCATTTTTTTTTTAATTTTAGATATTTGTGTCATTTTAATTTGTGAAGCAGCATCTATAGCACTGTCTGGTACTTTACAAATGTACAGAGACACCACATGCTCTGAGTTATAGTTCATGGAGGCAGGGAATTGATGCTACTTTAATTATCTGTACACATGCACCGTTGTGTGCTCATGACTTTAAACACTCAGATACGAAGGTTTTACTCTCCTTTGAACAAGGAGGCACCTTACAATACCCAACATTTCCGTGCTTCACTTCCCACACTGCTTTCCATGACACTGACCGGTTATTCTTTTTCCTTCTATGACTTCTTCTCCCTGTGATCATGTTTAGGCATATCCCCTTTCAAATTATGAGACAATCTCCCTAAAAGAAACATGGTCTTTTCAACAGTTTGCTGCCTACATCTCTAAAAAATAATACTATGAATATCAGCCAAAAGCTAGAGAGCAATTCTGCAATGCTTTGGGCCCAGCAACAGCACAAAAGAGCAAAGGATAGAAACCCCCCAAGCTCATACTTCAGAGGACATTCCCACCATGTAGCAATAATGAGTCACAGTGAAGCAACAGCCATCTGTTCATCTGGACACAGATACTGCTTGTCAGTTAGCAGGAAACATTTCCACTGAAGAATCTCACTACAATGTTAATCTCCCTTTATAGACAAACTTTCAATGCTTCAGACCTTCTGGTCTGTAAATTGGGAACACTGCAGCTTCCTTTCATCCCTCTCTGTCTTATCTTTTTCAGAAACAGGCTGGTCAGGCAAGAGATTGCCTGTGTGGAGGTATCTATCTTTACAGCTTGCCTAGTTCCATGAGGTCTCCAAGTCAACTCATCAGCCTAGCAGTTCTCATCAAAAACTAAGTACTCAAATGCAGGGACACGGGGCACCCCTGACATTCAGTCAGCAGCAGTGCCATGCTCGTGATGCCCCCACTCCTCCGTTCCGCTCCCACTGCTCCGTGATTAGCCAAGATGGGATCCCTCTTAAGCCTGGCAAATTGCGTGTTACAGCCTTCCCCCTAAAGACATCCCCGACATCAGCTATTGATGAAACTGGGAAAAGTGCAGTCATAATTAATATGTTGTATCTTGAAACAGTTAGCGTCAGAAATACACTCTGTAAAGGGACCGATCAGCCCTAATTAAAGTCATGGTTAACTAATCTTTTTGAGATGGGGACTGTCATTTAGTGTGTGTTCTTGCCACATGTAGCCCAATGAGATTCAGCACTGCTGTTGCATTTAGGTGTTATGACAACATAAACAATGAATAACAACTACAAAAGTGTAAATCTCCATTTTTTCCCTTAGTATGACTGCTTCTGTAGACATTGTATTTCAATTTGCCTGACTATTGCATAGTTTGGGTTATTACTGTGTAAATGTGTAGCAACTCACATGTGCAGGATGGGTGGCTAATTCTTTACATGTGTGTAATGTTTTGGATCAAATTATTTCCACATTCATTTTGATGGATTAGGTTTCAGGTGGACAAGACCCAAAAAATCAGATAAACTCTTAAAGATCCTGCTGTATTGAAGACATTCTTAAAAATGACATTCAGAAAGAATAAGAAAGCACTTCTTATTTTTACTAAAATCAGATTTACAACACGTAGGAACAATTATCTTAAAGGGGCATCAGCATTCTATAAATCAAAAGTGTGATTTCATATTAAATCAGATGATAATAAAAAGATCAGCTGGTTAAAAATTTTGTCGCTCAAGTTAAAATAACAAGGCAATGTATTAGTTCAAAGAACACAACTTTTGATTTCTATCATGCCTCTGAAATCCATGATTTCCAAATGAATGCCCAATGAGGTTTAAAAAATCCCCATATGAATAAATCTCATAAACTGCAAAAGGTCTAGAGAGAAAGATTTTGGCTTTTGGGTATGCATATTAACCTAATTGCCCCTTGAAAACAGCAAGTTGCTTGGAGCATTTAAACTCAAAAAGTGCTCATTTAAAGAAAAACATTTTTTTTTGACAAAATTTTTCTAGGACATCTTCTAAAAAATGTTAGAATATTTTGGAGGGAGGAGGATTAGACACAAATGACAAGTAAGGAATACAGAGAAAAACACCATGTATTAAAAAATGGTAACAGATGATTCCTGCACCAGGTAAAGATCACATAGCACATACCTCCAAGGAAGACAGGCAAGCTTTGCTAGAGAAATCTTGAAGGAAGCTGCCTACCTCTTGGGGAAACAAAAAATAAAGAAAAAATACAGGGAGAAAAAGCTTTAAAAAGCTTGTGAAATTGCCAGCAGGAAATTAAATGACCACAGATAAGAACTCCATCAGGTTGTAAATGTATAGGAATAGGGTTAACACTTTGGTTGTTATTCAAAAGCAAATGAAAGATGAGCTTATGATAACAAGCTTGGATTTAGGACTCAGAAGATCCAAGTTCATTTCTTGGCTCTGCCATAATCTCTCTTTGTGATTTTGGGCCAAGGCTTACATTTGGCATAGACTGAAGAAAGGAAGTAGTATCCTTTTTGTATAGCTAGGGAACTGAGACCCAGAGATAATACTAGCCAAGGATTCACAGTGCTTTATAGGCATTTACCTTTCCAATAAATTTCCCTGCAGAGAAAGATGACTGAGATGAGAGGTATCTTTGTGGGTCTGATCCTCCAATTACCTCTGTGTTTCTGTTTCCTCATTACAGCATTCGGATAACAAATCCTTTCACCCGCACTTTGAACAAAGGCTGGGTTTTTGTTGTTTTGTTTTTTTTTTTTCTCACCAGGCTGGAATATAAACTATGAACTCTCAGGAAAAATATTCTTCTTACACAGTCATTTATATATTTCTTACAACTTCGCAAGCTCACAGTGAGGATCCAAAAAGCTTCCATGAATCAACAACTAGTTATTAGTGTGTATATATGTATATATATACCCATTCATCTCAGATACTTACAGAGTAAATACCCTTATTTTATTATTGCTATCATCCTAGTGCACGATAGCAATAATGACAATAATATGAGTATATCGATGGGGTCTGTCTTGGGGCTTACACAGCAAATAGTAATTTCCCTGATTACCCATGCACCAGGATGAGTACTGACACCGACTGGGATTAAACCCAGAGCACTTCAGTGGAAACTCAGGATTACTTCATCATAGTCACTTGCTTTTCATTTCCTTTTCCCTGCTGTTCTTCCAAAGCTACCAGAGTTACACTGATGTGAATGAGATCCGAATCCTGCCCATTGGCAACAGTTACTGAAAACAGGAAATAGGGTATTTCAAATAACAATAGGTGGGAACAGTGAGTAAAGGTTCACTATGGGGTAACGGTGCTGACTCTTTAATGACTATGTTTATTTCCTTGTGTCCCAAAGAAGGCCACAGTTCATTTTGCTCTCGAATACCTATGTATGGCCAGATGTATGTCAGACTGTATCTAATTTTGCAGCTTATGTTAAAGGCGGGAGGGGGGAATCAGCACTGACTCCCATTTCTCATAACGTGAGACACAGATCCCTCTCCTGTGCCATGGCACCAAACAAACAGGTCAAGCTGCAAGGGCTGAAGGGTCCATCCCATGCCCTGTTAACAGGAAAGCTCCCGAGTGGTGCAGCAGCAGCTAGGCGCCTTTCGCTCCTCCCGTGCTCCACAGAGAGGAATCCCTTGCAAAACTTACAACCCACATAATGCACTTCACCGTAAAGTCAGAGCAGAGATGTTACAAGTTGGAAAAGGTATCCTAGGCCACGCAGGTCATTCCAAGCAAAGGTCTGCTGCTCTTGGCTGGGGCTTCCACACAACTCTGTGTCTAGTCTTGCCATGACTAATTCCCAGAAAAGGCAGTTTCACAACCACTCCAAGCAAGCCAGCCCTATGTCTAATTGGCATCACTGCTTAGAAATACTTCTTTGCATTCTTCCATGAAAGTATGCAGTTAAAATCTAATTCTATATATTTTTACTAAACCTCACAAGCAGCTAGGGAGATGGTCCAGCTATTTTTAACAATCATTAGTCCTCCACTCCCTTGATCCTCAAAATTACTGGTTCGTGTTGGGTTGCTTTTCTCACAGCTTCCAAAATTGATCTGAATTAAGTTTCCCAGCTTAGTGCACTGTTAAATAATGGTCACTAATTAGCAACAGCAAAAAGGAAGAAATGGTCATATGAAAATGATAAAATGCCCAGCGACACAGTTTTGTGGGTTTTTTTTTTTTTTCTTAGCTCAAGCTGCTTTTTTCACCATTAATCACAGCAATTTCTGCTCCTCCACCTAGGGATGCTGTCAGTAAACTTCCTAAAAGCAGACAAGTAACTTGGGATCAAGCAAGTCCCAACTGCTCATATTTGCTGCTTCTTATGAGGATGCTTACCCTAAAACCCATCCTTCCTAAGGACATTTCGCAAAGAACGTGGGTTTTCTTTTTATTTATTACTTGTATTTATAAAGAAACATTTGGAATGCTACCAATTTTTTTTTTTTTTTTTTTTTAAGAATAGACATTCAGGTCGTCTAAATCACGGGTTTTATGCACTGCTAGAAAAGCAGTCATCCTAAAGTCCAGATACCACAAAAAATGTTAACTTTTTGAAATGCAATTTTTATCTACCCTGTATAGGATGAGTGTTTTTAAATACTTTAAAAACCCATAAGCGATACTCACTATATTAAAAACCATGAAATACCTACCCAGTTAGGACTTATAACTACTAATAATACTCTTGTGTACTATTAAGCAGAATGTTCAACCAAGCCTCTTGTGGAAATAAGGTGCAATTTTTTGCTAATGCAGTCACCCAAGAAAAAGCCGAAAGTGAATATATGTTTTGTTCATAACTATGTCCAGCAGCTAAGCATCAGGGAGGAAAACGACCTATTTAAAGCAGAAAGACAACACTGGCACATGAGGAAACAGGAATAATAACTGGTTGCAAATAGGCCAGGAATTAGAGGACCGTCACTCTGCACTGAGAGACAGAATCACCTTTCCAGTGCCAGTTATGGAAAGGGAAAATGTAATTGCCTTCAAGGTGAGAGTACGCAGACTTAAGGAAGACATTCTACAGTATGTCTGCCTGAAAAAGGATTGTCTGTCGATACCTTTTGTTCCAATGCCGTTTCTGGGTGCTGACGGGGATCACAAACCAGTTCCCAGAGCGCTACCTTCTCACCGACTGTTTAGGCACGTCCAGGAGTATCAAAGTGAAAACACCAGCTTAAAAGCATGAACTCCAAGGCTCTGTAACAGGTAAAGTTACATTGTTCCAGGTTGGGTCTGAAGAGTAAAAATAAAAAAAAAAACCCACCAAAAAAACCCAAGCCACACCATCTCTGTAACTCAGTTGTGGGTCATTGATTCATGTTCTGTTCAGACTCACTAATAACAACATTTTTTTCCCTCCCTTCTGGTTAATTGTTTACCAGTATTTGCAGGGCAACACATCACCTCTCCTAACTGTTTTCTGCATCTGCTGAACAAGTTCAGGTCACATTCACCTAAAGTCTTCCTTACTGTATTTTTGTCATTATTTCGTCTTTAATTCTTTTACCTTTCACTTTGTCTTAGGCTAGCTTATGGTCTGGAATGTAATTCTCTAGTTCTGCCAGAGTGACAGATCAGGAATCACCCCACTTGCTCGCCTTCTCATAACAGTTCTGTTTATATATCCTCGAAGAGCATTTACTTTATCTGTGGTAGAATCACATTGCATGCTAGTTTTCGATTTAGCAACTCACCACCTCGGATGCAGATCATTTCAAGTAGCGTTTTCTGCTAACCGACAATGCTTTCATGCACTTGACACTCTCTCTCCCTCTTTTCCCCCAAATAAAGTCCATTTATCCTAATCAAACCACAAGCTATTGATTCCTGCCCATTTTATCTAGCCTCCCTGCATCTGGCCGTGTGTGAACCATTTTCAGGAGGCTTTCTCCTCTTCTTACTCTCAGCACTGAACACAGTGCACAGCAAGTTAATGTGTCCTTTAAAAATGCATGAATATTCTAAGAACAGAACAGGTGCTCCCCCTGCCTCATGTGGAGCTCAGCCCACCTGGAAAACACCGTCTGTCGCCTGCTGCGCCGGAGAGCAGATCTTCCAGGAACAGTCCACCATCCCTGACAATAAGCGGTTACTACGGAGAAGTGGTGGGGCATTTAATGTGGCAATATAGCTTTTCAGACAGAACCTTATTAAAATTAATGAACCAAAAAAAAAATTAAAGCACACAGGGCTTTTTCTCTGCACGTATTTGTAAAGCAGTGGTCTTAAAGGGGTAAATTGGCTAATTATCCTAAATTGTGGACAGTCCTAAAAGCCATTGTGCAACCCCACAGGCAGAGCACCGGCATTTGGACTAATCCTATACAATTTGTACTAATTTTTGCTACTTTTATAAATGACCTAGATCATACAGAGTCAAAACCGCACGGAACATTTACAGGATGGGAAGTAAATCTGTGACTACCTCTACACAATTAAGGGCATACATACTGAATTAGCTGTGCAGCAGTCCCAAGAAATTTACCCACAGAACTCCATAGCCGTATTCCTTCCCTCCCCGCGAGCACTGCCCATTCGGGACACATGCTTCGGCATCCTTCACCATCAGCAGAAATGAAGAGGCCTCTGCTCTAAAACGCGTGGTCTCTGTCTCAGGTTGGCACATTGAAATAAAGTGATGTAGTCCCAAGGGATTGGCTGATTTTGGTTTGGGTTTCTTTAAGAAAAAAGAACATGCTTTCATTTAAGGTTTTCAAGATAAATTCCACCCTGGCACATGATTCAAAAAACCCACTGGTATAAAATGGATATTTGAAACCTTACTAGTATGTGTAGCTTGAAGAAAGTCATTAGGGACTAAATGTATATCCATTAGTTCATTCTAACATTTTCTTTCATTTTGGGGCCTATTAAAATTTGTCCTTATGTTTACTATCCTCCATAGACTACAATAAATTCCCTTCCACTCACACACCATCCCTTAGTTCCACCTGGCTGCTATTAGTGACAGTAGTTTCCCTTGCGTTCCATGGAACAGTCTCCTAAACCACAGCACGTTACTGACTCACCATTTCATTTTAATTCCTGATTTAAAATATACCAGGTAAAAACACTATGTCTGTTTACTTCACTGTACAGTCTTACCCATTCTTTTTTTTCTGGGATTGACCTTTGGTTCTAGTGATGCTTCTTGTTACTTAAGATTAAAATTTGCTAATAAAGTTGTAACCTAGAACTAACACATCCAGTGACACTTATGTCCAATTTTCTTTTACATGCCTATTGATAATGGCCTAATCAAAGCCAGCATTTAATCAAGATATAACTTGAACAGCTTTTACTGCACCAGTCACATCTGTGCCATGATTTTCTTTGATCTGGTTTATCTTTTCCTATGGCAATAATCCGCATCCTGCTCAACCAGCCACAGACTGGCAGAAGCACAGGAAACCTTACCTGTCAACTAAAACTGCATTTTATTAAAGGACCTTGCTTTTTCCTTTTAATATTGCATCTCCGTCAATTTACATCTGCTATCCCCAGTTGTCCTTCACCGGGAGGCACTGCCCATCTGAAGATAACCGTACAAAATAAGATCCTTATGCTTCAAACTCCACACGGGCACAGTAAATCTCATCCAGCCTCTGGCAAGCCCGGATCTCTCTCACATGAAACACAGCTAAAAAGCAGCAAGTGTAAAGACAGAGAGTGGAGAGCTGCGTTCACTGTCACTATGTTTGAAAACAGAATCTTCTCCAAAGAGGGAGCGGGTCAGTTAGACACTACGGATTTCCAGAGGTATTTTACCAGGTTACATTTGGCTGGAGACCACAAAATATTTAGCTCAACAGAATTAAAAGTAGGCTCAAGTAAGGTGTATAATTCATCTACTTAACAGGGCTTTTCTTTTTTTCCTCTTCTGCACTTTTCTTTGGAGAATCTAGTCTTGGCCACAAGTAGATGCAAGCCTATCCACACTCTCTGTTGTCTGCAAGGCAATTTTGGATGTATATTTACATGTTTGGCTATGTGAAGCCAAGTAAAGAATTACCAAGTGAGCTTAGTAAATTCTTAGCAAAGAATTTTACTAAGAAATTTTACTAAGAAATTTTACTAATTTTACTAAGAAAGTAAGTTTCTTAATTCTTAGTAAAGAATTAACCAAGTGAGCTTAGCTCTCTCGAATCAGATGTTTGGAGTCTTCAGCATTGGCTTGTTTTTCTAAACATAAAATAATGCTCTAGTTGACCTTCAGCTTTTTTTTTTTCATAGACACAGGAAAACCCAACCATGAACACCAGTTGTTTGTTTATGGAATCACCATATTAATAGTTTATGAGAGGTAGGGGATGGAAAGTTAGACTGACATTTTCACACCTGCGATCACTAGCTCACATAAGACACTATGTAGAAGAAACAGACATTAAATACTGTAGTTACCATCTGTAAGACACTAGCAACAGATACAGAGAAAAGTGGGGAGATGGAAATAACAGAGTAGAGATTACGATGGAAACATCAGGGGGGAAATAGCAGTCCTTTAATACAAGAAACACATTAGAAGTGCTGTTCCACGTGCTGGATGCTCCTTTGGAAAGCTAACCACCACATTTTCTTAAGTTACATTAAGGCAACTATATCACCAACAGGTTTAGTCTCAAAGAAGCTGGTGCTCCGATACAGACACACAAATAAATAACTGTGCTTAAGTGGAAGCAGGCACCAACAAACGTACTTTTCCTGGAGAAGCACCAGGTTCTGGTGCAGGCCAGGAGCATGCCCACCACAGTACCCATCCTCAGGGCAGCTGGGCAGCCCAGGGAGAGAAGGTCTCTATGCAGAGCCCCATGATGATGATGATGATGATCCCGCCTTGAGGTCCAGCTCCCCCACTGAAGCATCAATGAGGGCCTCAGATGTCCCCTGGGGGACAAAGACATAACTTTCTAGCCTTCCTGCCCACTGGGAAAGCACAGCCCAGGAGACCTGCAGAGTACGAGGACTTTACCGGGAAGCCTCGTGGGGAAGGTGCCACGGGGGGTTGACGGTCACCCCCGCGGTGAGACCAGACACTGCCAATGGGCCCGGCCACACACAGAGCCCGAGGACCGCCAGGCAACCACGGCCGCCCGCGCCACTAGCGTCCTGCGGGGACGCCCAGCGCCGCGGGGCAGCCTTCTCCGGGCCAGAGGAAGCCGAGCCGACCGGAGCCCCCCCCGCCGACCCCCGCTCCCCTCACAGCGGCCGCCGCACAGCGCGGGTGGCTCCGCAGCGCCCCCCGCGCCCGTCGCCGGCAGCGCAGCGCGCGGCCGCTCGTTCCCTTCCCCCGCGCGGCCCGCTCGCTCCCTCGCGCGCGGCCGCCCCGCGAGCGCACACCTCCCCTTCCGAAAAAGCAGCCGCTTCCCCGCTTTATATACCCTGCTAAAAATAGCCTGCCGCCCTGCTCGCCAATCAGGAGGGGGCGAATTTCGAATCGGGCCAATGGCGGGAGCCGTCACGGCCAGGCTCGGTCACGCCAGGAGGAACCGCGATGCCTGCCGCGCGGCGATTGGGCGGCTCTGACATCATTGGCACGCGGGGCGCGGAGTGCGTGGCGGAGATTGGGCCGCGGCGGCAGGCAGCGTAATGGGATCACGCGGGGCGGGGGAGGGCGCGGGGGGCGGGGGCGGCGGCGCGGCCGGGCAGAGCTTTGAATAGGGAAGTTTTGCAGGGGGTTACATTTGCAGTCAGCGCCGTGTTTGCAAATATTGAGTCCGCTCCTGCGCAAGTGTCCTCCGCCGGCCGCGGGAGGGGAGAGCCGCCGCGGCCGCCTCGGGAGACGTCCTGCCTTGCTGTGCAATTAAACTTTGCATGAAACTTTGGGTCTTTTTTCCTCCCTAAGCTCCTCAAGGAATTAATATATATCTCTCTATATACAATTTTATTTTTTATTTTTTTTTTCTTCTCTGGAGGAAGGGGGGGGGCTTGGAAACTGAGAGCAGAGGTTTGACACCCCCCCGCACACACCCCTCAGCCCCTGCACATAAAGGAGGCATCTGTATTTTTGGTCACCAGCACTGACTTTGTTGTTGGAACTTGAGACATGGATGTTCTCCCAATGTGCAGCATCTTCCAGGAACTCCAGATTGTGCACGACACGGGTTACTTCTCAGCCTTGCCGTCCCTGGAGGAATATTGGCAACAGGTAAACGAGGATGTCGATGTTGTTGTTGTCGTTGTTGTCGGGGTGTTTTTTTG
The DNA here is from genome assembly GCF_964289735.1 of Phaethon aethereus. NCBI lineage: Eukaryota > Metazoa > Chordata > Aves > Phaethontiformes > Phaethontidae > Phaethon > Phaethon aethereus. The sequence continues at coordinate 158,074,397 of NC_138582.1, forward strand.
CTTTTGTTTTTGGTTCGTTTTTGTGTGTTTTTCTTTTTTTAAGCCGTATTAAAGGATGAGCGGATTTAAAAAAAAAAAAAGGCAAAAAAAAAAAAAAAGCCCAAGTGTCAACAACGACTTCGGGGAGAATCAAGCACAAATGTGTAGCGATGTTTTGGAGCAGGTGTTTCGGTCCGAAATAAAGACGGCTTTTTTGGGGGAAACGTCCGGAGGCGAACGCACGGAGCTGCGCATCTCCGTCTCTCCCATTTACCGCCCGGCGCTGCCTGCGCGGGGCTGTCAGCCCGGCGGCGGGCCCAGCCGCCCCGCTCCGCGCTCCCGCAGCGGCGCGGACCCCGCTCCGCGCTCCGCTCCGCGTCCTGGCAAAAGTTTTGCGCTTGTACCGGGTCCAAACTCCACAGCTGGGACTTGTCATCCGAGCTCCCTGCCTCGGCCAAGGGCTGCTTTTCGCCCCGTGCTGTGGTTTATTTTCTTCTTCCTATTATTTTTTTTTCCTTGGCGGTGATGGGAAAAAGCCCAACAGGCGCGTATGTGCGCAGATGCACACGTACCTCCGTGTGTCCGTGTGTGTATGTACACGCCGTGGCTGTCTCCCCGCGCAGGGAGCTGTGCAGAGCCCGTCAGTTGTCAGTCATATGACAGCGATCCCCGAGCTAATTGCCTCGGTCGGGAAGCAGGAAGAACGGAGGCTCCTTCCCTTTAATGGACACGTTTTGTTGGGTTTTTTTCGTGTTTGGTTTTTTTTTTCTTTTTTCCACTCTCCCGAACTGGAGCCCAGCGGCGGGGCGGCGGCAGCCGCGGTGCCCGCCGACATTTCCGCGCCCCGCGGCCGGGCGGGCGGCCGGGTTCGGCCCCGCTGCCGGCCGGGCGCTGCTCAGCCCGCTGGCCGGCTCGCATCCTGCTGGCTTCTCAGGACGAAGGAGCCTTTCCGAGAAGGTTGCAATGCAAAGTGTTACAGCCTCCACATGCCTGCTGATTGTATGCAATGCCTCTTTTTTTTTTCCCTTCCCTCCCCCCCTTCCCCTTTCAAAGAGGCAGCTTCATCGTACGTGATTGAAATGGAGCTAAATAGTTTCCTTCAGGCATTTGGGCTTTTGGCGAGGGGCCAGCCCTCGTTCCCAGTAGCCTTCAGAGGCATTTAAACTCGGAGAGAGCTTCATTCCCGTCCCCATTACTAATCTACCTAATGAGGAATTTAAATTAGCCGGGAATATGAAAGTTTAACAAGATCTTAATAAATGCCTTTTTTTTTTTTTTCAAACCTCGTTTCATGGAAGATCAATACTCTATTGTGTTGTCCCTGTCGAAACCTTTTTTGTTTTTAACACGTATTGCAAACCGCTTGCCTAATTATAGACAAATATATAAATACTGCGTACAGCGGTGGGTTTGTTTTTGGGGTTGTTGGGTTTTTGTTTTGTTGGGTTTGTGTGGGTTTTTTTGGCTATTTTTGCCCCCGCTGCTAGCCTGGCCAGAACATGTGACCCAGTTTACTTGAGCGGTGCTGGGGGAGAAAGGAGCCTGCTCCCACGGCAGCTCCGCTCTTGGACAGATGGGAAGGGGCTGTGGGGGGAATGTGTGGCATTTGGGATCAGGTTTTGCTACCGGGTTTGGAAGAGATGATCCTGCTAAAATAAGTAGAGTTTGGTATGGAAACTTGGTGTGTACATTTTCTGTGTAACGCTTCCATATGGATCGTTTCCTATAGTGGAAAGAATAATCCCAAAACATCAGCTTGTTGCCATAACAGTTCATAGCCCCCCCCCCCCCTTTTTTTTTTTTTTTTTTTTTGTTATGCTCTGAAAATGACTAGAAAGTCAGCAGGGTGAATTGAAATTGAAAACCGCAGCTTCACCCATTTAGGGTGGTTTTGTTTTTTGTTTTGTTTCGTTTCATGGAGCAGAGGGGAATGCAGTTGGGGGGGAAGTTGTCCATGTACTGTTGCATGTATATCTGAACAGAGTACTTTCTTGGCAGATGGTCAGGGTTTTAAAAGGAAGTCTCCTTTGGCATTGCGTGAAAGAAAGAGAGGGATGACTCATACAGTTGCACTCTTGGCCAGTAGATAAAGTTCTTGTTCATTGTGGGTCTCCCAGCAGGACCTCAGAGTAATTTCCCAGCTTGCATCCTATAGAATAGGACGTTTCTATTCTGAAACTTTTTTCTCCACTCTCCTCTGTCATTGAAGTTCCCTGTGCTCCTCCGAACACGCACGGGAGCAGTTCAAGTTATGTGGCGTGCTTGCCAGTATGCTTGGAAATGACATTCTTTGAAAGTCGAGTGTGCTGTGTTCTCATGCACAGGAAATGGGAGGATGTCTGCTGCTCCATTGATGTCCCCAGAAGACGGGCCGGCAGCTCCGCAGCCATGCTGAAATGTGGCTTTGTTTTCTGACACAGCGTTTGGGTTTTAACTGCGTGTCAGAGCACATTGGTGCTTCGGGTCCTTTCAGCCTCGTGTTTGTGTGAGAGAGATACAAAACAACTTGAAATTAGACGAAGCGCAAGAGCAGTCTAATTATTTGTTGTGGTTCTCTACGGTCCTTTTCAACGTCAGCCTACTGAAAACACAGATTTTATGATGAGAGTGATGATAATTTGACTGACTCATTAGAATGCTATTTTGGAAACCAAAGCTGACTTGCACCTTCAGCTGTGTGTTTGAACTCCTGCCCAGGTCTCGAAAACTGATTTCTTTTCATCGTAACAGTCACCTAGTTACGGCTGGAGGAACCTTTAATTTGTTTTGAAGCTAGAAACCTCAAATCGAACGTACTACATTCCTGCATGCTTTTTGAAGTGTAAAGTACAATTGAGTTTATTTTTAAGCAAGCTTGTAACTTTTCTCTTTTTTTCTTCCTTCTGTTTCACCTAGACATGTTTGGAGCTGGAACGGTATCTTCAAAGTGAACCCTGTTACGTTTCTGCATCTGAAATCAAATTCGATAGCCAAGAGGATCTCTGGACCAAAATAATTCTGGCACGTGAGAAAAAGGAGGAATCTGAACTGAAGAACACGTGTGCCCCAAAAGAGGACAATCTTACTAGTCAGAACTTAGAGACCAACAGTTTGAATTCTGACGTGAGCAGCGAATCTTCAGACAGCTCTGAGGAGCTCTCGCCCACGACAAAGTTTACCTCCGACCCTATAAGCGATGTTTTAGCCAGTACAGGAAACTTGAGTTCGTCTGTCACTTCCACACCCCCTTCGTCTCCTGAGCTGAGCAAGGAGCCTTCTTCCCAGCTATGGAATTGTACGCCGGGTGAGTTGCATTCACCGGGGAAAATTCGTACCGGTACCACTGGAAAGACTGCAGAAAAAGGTACACCCACCAATGGTGACACCTCGCCAGATGGCAGAAGGCGTGTTCACAGGTGTCATTTTAACGGTTGCAGGAAAGTTTACACCAAAAGTTCACATCTGAAAGCACATCAGCGCACTCATACAGGTTAGTAACCGTATGCTTATTAAGAGTTGGCAAGTACTGTAGGGAATACCCCTGACGGTGGTGGTGTCACAGTGTTACATAACCACTGGGTGGGAGCCCAGTTTTGGAGAGATGATGTAATAGTAGTAGAGGCTTACCAGCATGGACGACATCATTTCCTAATTGTCTTCGTAAGAGAGCTGAAGCCAAGACAGCCAGTGGTAGATTAGTTGCTGTCATAGCAAATAGGAGCCACTCATCTAAACAGGCAGTAAGTTGGGAAACTGCAGCGGCATGCAGCCTTCACAAGTGAAGGTCTGGCCCAAATAGACTCTAGACCTTTGTTGACATTTATTTCCAAAGCAAAAGTGAGCTGACGCTTTCTTGCAAAAAGAGGAACATCATATCCAAAAAATTGTTCAGGTCACTAAATACTGTAAGAGCGTGTTTTCATGGTTCGGTTTACATCGGGTCTCTTCAACCAAACATCTCAAGGCCTTGATTATATGAAGGATAGCTATAGTTATATCATTTAGCATTTTTGTGGGCCATCGTTATTGGCAAAAATCTTGGAAAGCTACAGTGTCTTGTAGTCCTTCTAACATATCTGCCTAATTGGACTTACAAATGTATGATTTAACGTACGTAATTGCATACTGAGCAACAGCATTTTATTGTTACAGAACCTGAACTAAAAATAACAATCCTGTGTGTTAAAGAAAATGAGGAAGAGCAACACTTCAGGGCTTTTATAAATATTTTATGGTTGAAGTAGTGTGCTGATTTGCTTGTTTGAGCATTATTATTTGACATCTCTTTATGACAGCAGTTAGATAGGTAAAGCTGTGCCTTGGCTCAGTGGTCATTGCTTAACATGAGGAATTGGCCCGGCGTTCTTGGTGTACCAATCCAAAGACCTATATAGTTGGGTTTTTTCCCCCCAGATGTGGAAAGAGAATTCAAGGAAAAGATCCTGTTTTGACTCATGAGCTCAGCATTTTGTGGCTTTTATGGGAAGTCTGAGCAAGCTCGGATGCTCCCATTGTCCTGCAGAAGTCAGATAAAACAAGATTATTTCAAGAGGAAAGAACAACTTCCACTGAAACCGTGGTGGTTGAGCAGACATAAATAGCTGCCAGCCTCAGAAGTATTGCAGAACTGTTGTCCTGGTGCTGTCTGGCTGAGAACATTCCTGTGAATGGAAGTGGTATTTCTTGAATGCTGAAATAGCAGTGTTCAAAGTGGTGTGCAGGCTTTTCCAAGAATATGTGGCTCAGCAGAAAGGAGGTTGCATGTTATGCAGATGAGTGAGTGACAGAGGACTTTGATGCAATACAGTAGCCTAATTGCATTTTGGAGCCTAGCTGTGCTGTCTTTAATCACCTTTATGAGGTGAATGATACCTGTTTGAGAGCAAGCCTGCCATTACAGATGAACAGGAATGGTGGAAGGTTGGATTTCTTTGTTTCCTGTGAGCTTGTTTAATGGCTTTTTTTAATAAGAATGAGATTATTTGATGTGCTGTTGCAGCAAAATAGTTAAGTAGGAAACGTGGATGAATTTTGCAAGCCTTCTTTGTCTACATGTTCTGAAGCATTCAGATAGGTTAAATAAAATTGGCTGTCTTTGGGGGGTGGAGGAGGTTTACATAGAAAATGAATGGGATAGCACCTATCTTTCTTTGAATTAAGTCATGACTAACGTGTAATCTGCTTGCTTTGTAGGGGAAAAGCCTTACAGATGTTCATGGGAAGGGTGTGAGTGGCGTTTTGCAAGAAGTGATGAATTAACCAGACACTTCAGAAAGCACACTGGTGCCAAGCCTTTTAAATGTAGTCACTGTGACAGGTATGTGACTGAAACGCACCTTTTTAAATAGTTACATTTAATGCTTGTTGGAAAGTGAGTCTAGGCTGCTTTTCGCTTATGAAGGAATCACTTGGGATATGCAACTGCTTCTGGTATTTTTAAGGGATTATTGTATATTTAGACTGGAAAAAAACCTTCCGTTTTACTAGTCATCGGGATGTGGTTTGTAGCCTGATGTTGCAGATGAGCGTTGAGAAGTCCCTTAGTGTTCCCGCCCATCTGCCAAGGGCCGGGTGCCCACGGACACCTCGAGTGCTCCCGTGTATCCAGGGAATGCCCAAGCCCTCCTCCACCAGCCGTGCTTCGGAGCAGCAGAGCAAGGGGGGAGTGCCTCAGCCGCGCGTGCCGCGTCGTGCGCGCCAGCAGCCACGGGCTAACACGCAGCTTGACTCTTGCCTTGCAGGTGTTTTTCCAGGTCTGACCACCTGGCCCTTCACATGAAGAGACACCTCTGAATGGGTCGAGGTGAATCCTGCGGGCTAAGAGGCGTCAAGGTTGAAGAGCCTTGAGCGGAGGGATGCGTGTTCCAGCCAAAGCATGCCATTTTGCACCCTACCCAGTTGCCTCCAGGACCTCACTTCCTTGAAGGTCTTTTGAGGGCTAATAAGTCATGTAAGAAACGGCATAGCAACCGCGGTGCGTGATGTTTGGGGTTTCCTGGACTCATACACTGGTATCTAACCTTCTGAGTGGCTCCTAAGCCTTTGCCGTGAGCATGTGCACTGAGAATGTTAATGATTGGGTGACTGTATGCGATGAGGATCTCTTGCTGACTGTATGCTGAGGCACATTTTTTTTCTTGTGGTTGTTTTAAAACTGTAAGAGAAAAAAAATAGTCTGAATGTCTTGTATGTGAGGAATATCTCGTGAGATGGGACGACCACCAATCATTTCCAAGGGGTGGGGGGAGGGATGTCTGCACCTTTTTAGAGGGACAACAGAGAGGGGAAGGGGGGACTAAAAAGAGTCAGGATGCCAGAATGGAGATGGGGGACCTCCCCGTTCCTGTGTGAGAGGAGCTTTAGGTGTCTGGTGCAGCTATTAAACGTGCAATGTGTCAAGTAGCTTGTTTTACTTGCTACAGAGCTCATTTGTAATCCATTGTATAAGCTGTGTATTTACAAATGTAACACAACTATAACTTTTCATTATAATACAAAGGTTATTGCATGGTTCTGGGGAACTATATGCTTTTCCATTCTTTAATCAGGACTGCAGTTTTGATTCCAGTTAAGAGCAGCTAAAATACAATTGGTCTAATGTTACATAATGTATGGAACATGAATAATTTTTTCTGTTGGGTGGATAAAACCACTATTGGTTAGAAACTGATTTTTCTCATGCAGCTAATTTTTCTCTTATTTATGCCTTGAGGACTAACTTCTGGTTTTCTAGCTGTTAATGCACTGTTGACCTTAATAATGGTGCCTTATGCAAGTGACCTTCTCTTGTAGGGGGTCTTATACAGGGGTATGGGTGATGCATGCTTTATTAAGGCTCTCTTTTCACCTGGCATTGTACTGTATCAAATGTATAATATGAGGGGAAAAAAGGTTACTTCCAGGGTCCTCCTTCACAAAGACAAATATAGAGAAAAGTCGTTCATGTCAGTACAGTATTTGTTTAACTTAGACAATTTGACTGTGTTACAGTATAATGCATATGCCAATTGAATACCTGACCAGTTCTGCCACCTTGAGACTTTTTTTATATTGACCTTGCACAACAACTGTGTATATACACACCCCAACTGTACTTAATATGTCAAGTTTTCATACATATTAAAGATACAGAAGTATTAAAAGATGTATTTGCTTAAAGGGCACAAGTTTCACATCTATATATCTAGCTATCTGTTGGTCATACAGAAAGAAACTATATTACTTTTTTTTTTAAAAGTGGGCAGAAAAATAATTGTGTATGTATATTTGTGTGTACAGTCTGTGTATGTGTGTATATATATAGATAATATATAAATATTTTTTTTAAAAGGAAAAAAAATTAGAACACATAGCTAGAAAATGCCACAGCCCATCAAAATATTACCTCCCCCTGCAATACGGTCATTAAGGAGACAAAGAAATGAAAGATACAGTTATTAAAATCTAGCATTTTTAGAGGCTTTACCTTTAGCTTAATGGTATGCTAAAGGCTTTGTTGGCATTCAGTCCTTCTCAGACTGCTGACTGTGTTTTGTAGTTATTAGGTTGTCTGGAATAGCGTATCTGTGGCCATTTAAGAATGATATGAACCGAATATTGGCATGCTAAAAGAATATTAGCTGTGTGCAGATGAAGTACACTCAGTTTTGGCCCTCCAGCTTACTGGAGGCCCTGTGAGTGAGCTAGTCGTTGTGGTGGTTGAGCTCTAATTTTACATAGTTCAGCTAAAATAAAGACTGTTTTTTCCTAGAATAGAAATAGTCTGTCCAAAAGCAGTATTTAAATTTTTTTTTTTTTAAACCAGCTCACTACGGTCGATGCAATGAAACACGTGACCTGTTTCTTTTTCTATTTATTATTGGTCTTGCTTACTATGCTAATATTTTGGTATATCTTCCTGGAAATGTATGTAGATAAGTGGTTTAAAAAGAAGTATATGCAAGTGATCTGGTTCTAAGGAACACACAGGCTTAAATCATTCTCATTTCATTTTTGGTTTAAATTGCCTGAGAATGCACTTTTTTTTTCTTCCCCCAAACAAACAAAATTTCCCAAAAAATGGATTTCTATTTAGGGTTGGGTTTTGTTGTGTTTTTAACTCCTTGTTGCATTGTCCTTGGCTTAGCCGTAATTCTTACAAGAATTATAAGAAAGTAAACAAAAGCAAAACCAACCAACCAACCAAACAAAAAAACCCAACCCCAAACAAAAAAAAATTAAACTTGCACTGGCTTGTCTCAATTGTGAAATACCATCAGACTTGTGTGGATGGGGTGGGGCTGTGTGCCATATGTCAAATGCCTGTAATTTTCTTAATAAGCAAGTACATTTTGTTCAGGTGATAACTGAGCCTCAATCAAGCTGAAAAATAAAAAAAAATAAAACATTTTTGCTTGAAATTTAAGAAGAAAAAGTTTCTATTAGTGAACTTTCTTTTTTTGTTTTTGAAGCACCCTGTTATCTAAAGAATCTCTTTGTAAGATTTTTGTAAAAATTTTGTTTTACAAGATTTTATTTGAAATTGTTTTTTGCAAGATTGTTATATTTCTGTATGAATGTATTTTTTATTGGAATAACATAAAAAGAAATTCTTATCAGCATCATGTGTCTGGTTTCATCTTTCTCCTCTCTAATGTCCTACATACCAAACAATGTCAAATACTATGTCGATGCTTTGCCTTGAGTCAGCTGGTTGCAAGTACAACCGCCTTTGGGTCAGGTCATTTTGTGGAATACCAGCTCTGATGAGAAAATAGTTTTGGCAGGAGAACCTAAAAGTTCTTCCATAACTGAAAAGCTGTTGTTGACTCATCTTTTGTCTCAGTGGAATAAATAGTTAACACGATTGTTACTGCAAGACTGCACCTTTATTCCAAATCGTTTGTTCTGGAGAGGTGAATGCATGCAGGGCGAGTTCTGCGCGTGGGAAAGGAGATTCAGTGGGCATTTAAAGTGAAGGAAAAAAACCCAGAAAGGCGATGGCTGGGCTGGAGTCACCTGTCCTTAACTTTTACTGCAGAGTGTGGGCCTTTGAACTGCCCAGTCGATGGGGAAGCAAGCCCGAAACCTTGAAGGCAGAGTTACGAGAAGGAATGCAGGGGAGGAACCACGTGAGATCTGCCTGGGCCAGATGCACAGATCTGAGTCTGCTGTAGGGCTGACCTGACCCACATGCCGGTGGTGACCTTCAACCAGCCCAACGCAAGCCTCTGTGAACCGCATTTTTTCAGAGCAATGGCTCTTCAAAGCATGCCTGGCATGTACACTGGCTTCGGACACACGCAGAACTTGTTTAATGTTGCCCTGTGGCTTCTGCTTCACTCACGCCGGTGTTAAAAACCCCTTAAGCATTGTTTAAAACGGTCAGCAGAAATGGCAAAGTTACATGCTGAGAAACTGATTCTGAACATACTAATTTAGTTCACGGTAATTGAATGTTTCATGGTTTGAGATTAGAGGTGATCTAAAAATGATGCAGGAAAGAGCTGCATCAATAACTGCAGATGGAGGCAGCAGTGTAGTGTGGAGGAGGGACCCTTGCCACCTCCCTCCGTTAGTCCTGCGGCGGGCTAGTAAGTAGACAATGTGCCTCTGTGTAGGCGAGGAAGAAATGGCAACTCAAACAAACTTGTGATCTGCAAGGAGAGGGGTAAATTAAATTTTACCACTGGTACAGTATCTCACACAATGAAACACGGATTCTTCTGGGAAACTTAGTTACAGTTCCACTAGAAATAGAAAAGGCTACCGAGGTTTAGGGATTGTGACATTTTGCCTCCTCATCTGTATGCAACGTAGAAATGGAAATATTTTTAAAGAACTGAGCTTGACCTTGGAGGTTCCCCACCCAAAATGTTCAGTGGGTGTGGAATACAGAACAAGGATTGGCAAATTTTTGCCTGTTTATTGGGTGTGTGTTATCTAGGGCTGTGTCTTAACATACCTTCAAAAAAAAAAATAGGTCCGATAACTCCATTATTAAGGAGCCGCTTTTTTTTCTCAGAGAGATTGTACTGAAAAAACAGCCATGTTCAGGGAAAAAAAAAGGCTAGTGACAGAGCTATTGGGCAACAAGGAAACTGCAAAGCAGAAAGCAATAGCCATTTCAGGGTTAGTGCATTTCAACACGCACATCTCCTGCAGGCTTGCTTAATTCCAGATTTTGAAATGCAAAGCAAATGGGAAGGGATGTGAATTTGATGCTGAAGAAGTTAGGTGGCTTAGGTTTGGAGCTGGATTAGTAGCCTCAGCAAGTTCCAACGACTTCAGCTGAGGTTAACAAGGTGAAAATGAGGACAGAGCCTGTGAGCCAACACATTAGCTACTTGCTACAAAGGTTAGATATGGCATGTTTTTGCACCTGGGCACACATGTGCATGCAAAGGTCATCAAGATGAAGCAGTTAAAATCCCAAAACAGAACCTGTCTGGGTATCTGTGTGGTTTTTTTTCCCTCTTGGGTGTGAAAAATCGTGGCATACGAGTGGTCAGTGCAAGTAGGGCGTATCAGAGTGTACGGACTTATTTGAACAACTGTGTATTTATTATAAATGCAGCATGACTTTGAAGTAAACAATGGACAAGTGATTGCTATTTTCTTAAATGGGTGGTTAATATTGTTTAGAAGTTACTCTCGTCCCTGAAACCATGTTATGATTTGTCACAAACTGAATCTAGAATAGCTGTGCCTGTTAGAGCACATTGAAGACAAACTGTATTTAATTCTTTCCTCTTTAGAAGTCGTTCATAGTACTTCTGCCTTTGTGTCCATCTTCTACCTCTTCCATTCTTCTCAACTACTTGAGCGTTCGCTTTTTATTTTCTTTAATTGCACTGAAATCTCTGAGGAATAAAAACAACCTCTGTAAGTCAGTCGCACAAATAGCAGCAGCAGCATTACAAACAAGGAGAAGGAAAAGCTCTATGGTGATTGCTTCAAAAAGTAGCTGTTATTTATGCAGCACCGAAGGAGTACGTCATCTGACATATTCACACAACAGAGAGAGACAACCTTTAATGAGAGGAAAGCTCCGTGGTCCATCCGTTGGAGGTCTCCTTAGCCGTGTCTGGGGAGCGGAGTTACGGTGGACCGAAACAGTAAGGGGAGCTCTCACTGCGCAGGAGCGGGGGGACCAGGCAGGTGACGAAGGCTCCCCTTCTGCCTTTTAAAGCATAAAAGGACCTGTATTTCCTCCTTGTTCCTCCATTTTTCAAAAATTCCTTGGAGACAAAATGGCTCGGATGGGAAATCTCTGCAATACTTCTTTCTCAAGCTTTTCCAGCTTTGCTTCCTCAGGTAGCACCGGTTTATAGAGCAGGCAACACCACCGATACTCCAGCTCTTTATTTCTCATGACAAGAGGTTACCGAGCAGCTCCTACCCCCACAGAAATCTGCCTGCTTTTGCTTCATCCCGTGGGATTGTGTAGCCAAGAGGCATTAACAGATACTTCTGAAATAAAGCCTCTGACATGGCAAGAAACTCTGCTGAGATTATACAGTCCAAGGCAATAGTATCTTTTTTTTCCTTCCTTTAGCTCTTTTACCTCTACGCTGGCTGTTTCATCCCTTATTCATGGTCCTTAGATATATGGCATTTATTTTTGATCAAACCTGTAGCTATAGTGTCTCATAACCATTTGAGCTCTTACATATAAGGGAGAATGAGCAGACGGTGTATTGCTTTTGCACATAGGTCCACAGGGGTTTAATCAGTCTAGGATTCATTGGAGCTACCCTGGGAAATAAGGGTTCGCAGGTTCATGCATTAATATTGTGAGGCCTTGGTCAAAAGCTCGTTTAAGTCAAGGAGAAATTCCTCACTGAATTCAACTTGTCCAGACACAGTCATTTTTTCACAGAGCTGAACCTGAGGAGGAAGTACATTTGAAATCCATTCAGAACCAAATTTTCATTCAGTGACATTTATGACTATATTTTGTCCATTTCCCATGAACATTTGATAGCTGGAGTTTACAAGTGCAAGCATTGCAAAGCTGAAAAGCTGATTTTTTTTTAACAGAAATGTGATTTTTTTTCTGAAATGTATTTTTGATTGCAGACTGATGATAAACCCTGTAATTTGTTCTGCAGTATCAGTTACCCAACAGATACATAATAATTTTGTAAGTTATAGCAGTGACTATATTGAACTGTAATGTTTTCAATCCGAATGCTTCACAAATTATTAGCTGAGAAATTATTAACTGAAGAAATTAACTGGATTTGTAGGATACCATAGCAACAAAGGTGGCCTATGGCTTTAAAAAAAGTGCTGCATCAGATACAAGCCAGCACATTTTGTTAAAATAAAGAGAAACTATTCCGAATTTGCAATTGAGGCTACAGATCGGTCGTGTTCTTGAAATATAGGTTTATAATTTGTCACAGGAAAAATAACTCCATAAAGCAAAACCGCTAAGGTGTTTTAAGATGATCTATTATGCGGAGGTGTCTAGTGCAGCCATTTTGGATTGGTGTCATGATAGGAAACAGATGGTATATGTGTTTATGTTTAACATTTAAGCAGGTATAGAAAGCAATTGGGAGGTGATGTATTTTGTTAATGGGCGAGTAAATCCTCATATGTACAGTTAAAATAGAATGTAAAAAACAAGCAACATTTTTTCAGCACAAATGAGGCAATGCGACAACACGCTTAAGTAGATTTATTTGATTTGTTTCACTTTAAATAATTTTAATGAGAAATTCTCTAAATGTTTTTGAGCGGAGATAGAAAGTAATCTGGTAACCACATGTCTTGATGTAAGCCAAGCTGTTCTCTAACAGCACTTTCTTTCAATACAATATAAATTTAGCTGGAATTAACGTTGCTGACTATTAGTCCCTCAGTGCCTCACTTGCTAAGCCTCCATCTTCTTTTTATTGCCTCTGTGCATTTCAGCAGCAGAGCGTGTGGTCAGTTCTGGACAAAGGCAAATTATCGAACGGGGCGAGGGAAGGCAACGTATTTACTGAATTCTGTAACATCAGAAACACCTTGGTAGTAATTCAGGAAGGTAGCAGAACTGCACTGGATACAGCAATATATTTTTCCTGTAACGTGCTACCTTTTGGATTTGATGCTGAATATATCAAAAATCTGGTTATGCATGCAAAGCTGTATTTTTCTGAGTTTTATGTACTTCACCTTACTGTATGTTATTTCATGGATAAGATTTATCTTTGAACATGCAGTGATAGTCAAAGACTGTTGTTCATTTCCAAGCTTCGCTGGGCAAGTTACTCAGTCTTCTGGGTTTTCCTTTATTTGTTTTTGCTAACTATGGAGAGGACATTGAGGGCAACTGGATTTTAATAGATCCTCGCTGTAATTAATTATTCATCAGCAGTAGAAGTGCCAGCGGTAGTAGTCAGACAGGCAGAGGAGGAGGCTGAGATCTGACTGTGGTGAACCTACAGGGAGAGAGGCTTTTCCACCCAGGTTCTCCCTCATTAGGCCACGGCACATTTGGAATTACCCACATCCAAAGTGTCAGAAAGTCGTTTTGCAAACAGTTCTGATGATCTCAGCAGTTTTCCTTTTCCGAGTCAGACAGATAATGCTGTTGATATTTTACCATAATTCCAGTCAGCCCCATCTGCCTGTCACAGATGGACCCATTCTGGACACCAGGATGAGAAATCACCATGCAGAACGCTGCGTTTCAGTGCATTTCAGCGAGCGTCGCTTAAGTGGGACCTTGTAATGCCCATCCCTGTCTCACCTGATTGGGATATTTCTTATCGTTTCATGCTCGTGTTTTCTATTTCTAGCAATCTTTTTCCAGCAATAAATTTGGTATATTCTATGTGAAATGCTTTGGATCTACTGAGATTTCTTCTTCATTTAAAAAAATTGTTCAGAATTAATCTTTAATCCCACAGATAGAAAAGAGTAAATAAGAGATGTAATAATGTTATAGTATTAATGGGATCTGAGCCTCAGTAGGAAATAGTTGCATTATTCATAAGGATTGATGGTCTTTAGTGTCCCAACAGCCCCTTGTGGGGCTTTGGAGGTAGAGGAATTAGACTGGTCACTGGAGAGAGGGTTGCTCTGATGTTCAGTAAGCCAAGCTAAAAGTATAGCTAGAATTATAAAGCAAAAAGTAATCAAATCCTAAATAGAAACATGATGATGCAAATCCATCCCCTAGTTATCTCCAGAAACCACCCTGCCTCAAAGGGTTGTGAGGGACTTGTCCCTTAGTATCTTTAATCAAGCAGAAGAGAGAGGCGTTGAATGCCACGGTGGACCTGTATAACAAGGCACTGCAGGTGAAATCTATATTGCCGTTTCCCGCTATACGCGTGCTGCTGGCCGGCCGCCGCTCCGCTAGCCAAGGAGAGGGCAGCGAAGAGACAAAGGGACGTGGTGTTTGCACGACGCGGGTGAAGTCCTCCCCAGCTTCTTCTAATTTCCATCCTCAAAGTCCAGACCACAAATGCTTCACAGGGCGAAAACAGCCTGGATGGCTGTAGGTAAAAATTATGTGGTAACAAGCAATAAAGCAGCTGACTAAAGGAGATTTCTGCAATAAGGTTTCCAGCACTTACACAGATGGGATCTACCCAGACTCTGGTCTCTGTGTTCTGTGACAGGGCATTATTTATCCTAACTATAATGGACAAATGAAAAAAAAACCAAAACACCAAAACACCAACAAAACAAAAAATGTGTGTATTCTTTCATTTATCCAAACAGATTGGGCACCGTAGTTTGAATATCTGTCTAACAGGCTAAAACTGCTAGTCACCAAACAAATGTAACAACTGTGTAATTCCATATTAAAAAATAACTTTTCCATTAGGCGTTAAGTGTCTTGGGATAATGATGAGGTCATAAAAGACTAATGTGTTTGGCCAGGAAAGAGAAGAAGATTCATAAAAGAATAAAAAGCTCTGGGACACGGCTCCCTTTGGCACAAAGGGCAGCACCCAAAGTCTGCTGAGGCAAATATTTGTGTGCGCAGGTAGTTTGATGCAAAGCGGATTTAAGCCTCGGTTCTGAAATAAGCTCCATGCAAACAGCCTTCCAACCCTCACCTCCTGTCCCCTGAGACACCAAAACCGCAGAGGACGTCTTTTGAGCACCACAGGAGACAGGGACCATCCCTGATACGGGGTGTGGAGCCCCACAAAGCGGTGTCCTCGTGCCTCCTGGGACTGCGCAGCCAAGGACCCTGAAGGTGATCAGCTGAAGTGGGGAGAGTGGGTGAAGTTTCAGGCAGGGTGTAGCTCTTCATCGTACTGGTGTCTGAAAACAGGAATCGGAGCAAAGGTTCTAAGAGGCAAAATCTTCAGCACTGTAGCACTGGCTTTTTCAGTGTTCGCCGAGAGACCCTCAGCTTGGTGCCTGCCTGGGTGCCCCCGACCAGGACAGGAAGAAGCAGTACCCCCCAGATCCCCCATACTCTTTGCTGTGTCCTTTCAATCCACGACAAGTAAGTATGAGCTTACATTTTAAGGCTAAAATTAAGTTCTTAATATGAAGGCATTAACAAAGAAAAAATAATGACAGACTATAAGGAGCCCAAGAATCTTCATATTTTCGATACACTTTATATACATGTGCACACACGCATGCATAAATGGAAACAGATTTTCTTGTCTAGGATTTTTATTTTCTATATGCTGTTATATTCCAATAAAACAGTGTCCTTCAAGAGTCATCTGTGGGACTGATAATAATATATCAGACTTAAACTAGGGTGTAAGATGAAACCAGCTGAAAACACTGAACAAAATCAAACAGCCTGTGCTAGTGAAACAGATGCAAAAAATAATAAAATCTCCAAACATTAAAGGCAAAAAATAAAACCAACTTTCAGAGTTCTTTTGAATTTAACACACTGTGGTAATATGAGTAACCTAAGCACATCAACATTGAAGTTGTTGATGGATGTATTCAATGAATCATAGATCCAAGTTTCCATAGGTTAGGAACCAGGTCTTAAAAAAAAAATAAATTACTAAGTGCAAGATTGCCTTAAAAGTCTGAAAATTAAAATAATGGTAATATGACACTGTTTTTTTTTAAATTTAAATTCTGTATTTTCAGTCCAGCAGGGTGCATTCAGATCATGTTTGCATGATATTCTTTACAATGAAGGCTAGAAGCCTCCATTTTAAAAATGAAAGTTAAGAAATTAAAAAAAAAAGAAGGCAATAGATACTCAAGGTCATACTATAAAATGGTGTGAGTTGGCCATGCTGAGGCAAGCACATGCAAATAAAATCCTTTGCTAGAGTAAATCAGTAGAGTTTCCTTGATTTCATGGGCCAGAATGTATGAGCCATATCTTTCAAACTGACAATGTCTGGAAAAAAGCTATTAAAGCAAAAACATCCCCAAAATCTGACAACATGGTCATTTGCCCAGAAGTCCAGAGAAAGAGCTGTGTCCTTAAAAGTGCCTAAGGAACGTCGTTAAGTATTGCTCTGTAGGGAGTCCACATGAGCATTGCTCCGAACTGACTTTTTTTCCTTTCTGCTGTTCCACCTAACATTTTTATCTCATTATTCTTAGCAGTGGTAAGTAACTATGACAGGAAGACAGAGTGGAAAATTAAGGCTTGTTAAGACTATTATGCACCGAAAGGATCATGTCATAAATGAGATCTGAGTCTGCCCAGTTTGGGATATAATTAAGTAATCATGTTCAAGGTGGATGGGTTTGAGACAATAAAATGCCACCAAAGGTTGTCCAGTTTCAAAGGGACAAATCTTTTTATGCCGAGAAGTTCCGCAGGCGCGATTTCGGCAGTGGGGAGGGACTCTGACTCCCTCCCAGCTGCTGAACGTGGGCACTTCTGCCCCTGGGAAAGGAGAGCAGCTCCGGTGATCCTGTCACCCTTCAGGATGATCTTCCTGCCAAGGAAATGCTGTTTTCCCATGTCTCATTTTCCATGAGCTTATCACCAGTGTGCCATCGCCTCTGGCTTCGGGCTGCAGGAACCTCTCAAGAATAAGAACAACAAACTCAACACCCTGAGCCTCAGTTGCGTGTGCTGAAAATTTCACTATCACTTAATTCACTTTTGAGGAAAGTGTGTGTGAAACCAGCCATCAGGGCTGTGAAAAATGAGCATGTTCCAATACTATGGACACAACAAGGAAGCATCAACAAAACCGCAACAGGAAAACAGTGAGGCTTTTTCTTGGCTTTGGGAGAACACAATGAGTCTAATGTTGCTGCTTTCTCATTTTTTCCTATGTTATCAGCATGGAAAGCTGGGCAGGACTGAGCTGAATCGCTGCTCAGAAGCCAGTCCAAAATGTGGGTGAGTCAAACAGCGTATGGGATGCAGAGGGGCATATATGTTTAGTGTCAGCAGGGTTTGTCGTGCAATTCTTGAGGGCATAATGGACGACTTTTTTTTCCCTGCCAGTAGCCACAATCATTATGTGAATCATGTAGAGGAATGATATTGAAAGCTATCATACCATAAAGCTGCAGAGTTTTCCACAGAAAACAGCAGCTTAGAAGAGCTTCAGAAACATGCTAACAAAGCTGGTACCTTGCTGGGATATCTATTGTCACACACACACAAAGAAACTAGCTGACACAGGGGAGGGAGTGTTGGAGGAAGGAGCAGAGGAGAAGAGGGATCATAAAAAGTGAAAAATAATATTTTTAAGCAAGATATTCTTTTCACGTCTACATTCAAAATTTAAACGCAGCTACATGTGTATTTTTTCTCTAGTTATCTTTCTTCCTCCCTCCTCCTTTCTTAATTCCTCAGAAAGGAAGCATAGGAAAAATCTTCCTCAGGGTTTTGCCCTGCTATCTTTCACCTTTCCAGCCTGCCACATCTTCAAGTGGAAATGATGTCTGTTTATGATTTCAACCTGTGCAACTAGTAAAATATTAGCCAAGACTTACCTCCTTACTTTGGCAAAATACTTTTGTTTTCAATAAAATCGCGGGGGGTGGGCACGACACCCAGCAGCAACAATAAATTAACACCATATTAAAAACGTCAATCAGTCCTACCGTCTACATGGGGAATTGCTTCCTTATCCCTCCTTTGCCATGAAGGAATCTTGTGGAAATGGGGGTCCTGTGGGATATGAAGGTAGAAGCACAGCGTAGAATGTGGCTCCCTCCTCATCCTCAGCGCGGGGAAGATTGGGGTGGTGGTGTCCCTGAAAACAGCATTTTGGTGGTGGTGGTGACGCTCCTGGGTGGGAGCAGTTGACAGGAGGACAAGCGTTGGGTGAGAAGGGGTGCTGCTGTACCGGGCCAGGCTCGGCAGCCGTCCCCGTGGCCACAGCATTGGGGGATGAGTCACAGGAACCCGCTGCCCCGTCGCTGCCCCGTCGCTGCCCCGTCGCTGCCCTGTCGCTGCCCTGTCGCTGCCCCGTCACTGCCCCTTCGCTGCCCCATCGCTGTCCGTCGCTGCCCCATCGCTGCCCCGCCACTGCCCGTCGCTGCCTGTCACTGCCCGTCGCTGCCCTGTCACTGCCCCATCACTGCCCTGTCGCTGCCCCATCGCTGCCTGTCACTGCCCCATTGCTGCTTGTCGCTGCCCCTCGCTGCCCCATCGCTGCCCCATCGCTGCCCCATTGCTGCCCCATCGCTGCCCATCGCTGCCCCGTCACTGCCCTTCGCTGCCCTTCGCTGCCCGTCACTGCCCGTCTCTGCCCCATCGCTGCCCATCGCTGCCCATCGCTGCCCCATCGCTGCCCATCGCTGCCCGTCACTGCCCGTCTCTGCCCCATCGCTGCCCATCGCTGCCCATCGCTGCCCATCGCTGCCCCATCGCTGCCCATCGCTGCCCGTCACTGCCCGTCTCTGCCCCATCGCTGCCCGTCACTGCCCGTCTCTGCCCCATCGCTGCCCCATCGCTGCCCCATCGCTGCCCCTGGCAGCTTCACCGGCGTTTGCCTTCACAGCTGCGGCGGGTGGACATTTCCCACTCTGGCAGATACACAGGTGCTTTTCCATTAACATTCCTGTAACGCAGTGTATCATCATCTGCATCACTACCGCATCAGTGTTCCCTGGTGATTTTGTCAGCCCCAACTTCTTTGCTGTGGATTCCTAACGCCAGACCACAGCTCAAGAAAGAATTGCACAAAAGGTGTATATTTGTTATTAAGGCTTGAAAACAAGGAATGTCAAACAGTCAGACCTGCTAAGGAGTGAGGGAATTAAATTAGCCTACCTGTGCCCCGCTGTGCTGAATGTGGTCCGGCTTTCTAGAAATGCTGGTTCAGCAAAAGCAGGTGGCAAGGAATCTAACTGGAACAGCAGGAGCAACTGGGTTTCAAAGTTCACTCTTGTCACAGACCCTTTTCTTCAACTTACTAGGTTTGAAATAGCTGGTAAATACATTAAAGGATCCTTCTTCTCCATGCTCTTTTTGCAGCACAGGAAAACATGGCTCTCCTTAAAGCAGATGTTTTGGGGAATGAGCTTTGTGTAAAAATGTTGTATTAACGTAAAATCAGAAGCAGTGTGTTTCCACAAAAAAATCATGGCAAATTTAACTTCTGGTTAATAAAGGATTTCTTAACTATTTTAACTAAGTATCCCTTTTTTGTTTATTTTCTTGAAAGATGCAGAATAAATTAAAATCCATGTTTTCAGCATACATTCAATAGCAAGAAGTCACACTTAAATATTAATGGAAGCAGATGACTGAAGTGACCCAGATTTCTTTTTGTATTGTTATGAGAAATAGCTGCACAGAGAAACCTATATTTCCTGCATGCAAAAATATCGTGTCAGTCAGATCTGCTAGACCCGTAAGCTAAAGCGGGGGCAGACATATATCTTCTAAAGTAAAGCTAGAACTTCAGTATTAAATCTAACCAATAGAATACGTATGTGAATAATATGTAGGAGCACACAGCCGAGTGTCTAAGGACATCAGCTCCTTAGAAATATCATGGGCTCTTTCCCCATGTGCCCGTTTAAATTTGGGATATCTCCACCAAAGCCAGTGGAGCCAGAGCTGTGTAAAACTGACACGAGAGCAGGGTGTGATCCTGCCTGCCTGTGTAACACCTGCATCTTCATCGATTCAAAGACTGAACTTGGGCCACACATATAACAAACAGATCTATATTGCTTTCTGGGGAAGAGGTAGTGCCAAAGACTTATACTTGAGAAATATCTGGGAGCTTAGCGTTGATCGAAACGTTAGGCCACCCAGATCCTCTGCCACGTGCCATCACCACAGCAGTCTCGGTGCATCTCTCGCACGCAGAAGGACTAAGCTGCCTACGAATACCAGTTTGGGCTCCGTTGAGGAGCAGGAGGTGCACTTCCCACAGCCAAGAGCCCTGCGCTCAGACCACCAGGCAGATTATTCTCCAGGCCCAGGCTCAGGCTCAGCCCCACTGCCGGGCACCCACCTGGAGGGGGTTAGGGCAGACCTGGCAGCGGAGCACCTCCCGCTGCTTTTGAGCACCACCAGCTGAGGGTGCCAACTGCAGATGACTGGTTTGGCTTTTGGTGTGAAGGTTCTAAGTCTGCCTATTCGTAATACAGGCAACATATTTTTTTAAGCCAGGGTTTGGATACCGGTCTGAGGTTCGTCACTTAAACTCCAGCACACAGCTTTGTAGATGTTCAGGTCCTTCCTTATAGTCACTCCTAACACCTTGTCCTCAAAAATCTCACTCTTGGGTAGTCAATGTTGTAAGGACTATCTGTCTGTCTGAATGTATATATGCATGTATATACACATATACATGTATATACGTTGACTTTTATGTTAGGTATATCACTCTCATTGACTTTTACAAGAAAAGTAGATTTAAAGTAAATAGGAAGATTAATACGGACTTAAACAAAAAAGCAAAAAAAAATTTCTACTCGAGAAGGAAATTCCTGCTCAAATTGCTGAAGATATTGAATGAGTCACCGTGTGGCTCCTTAGTTATTTCACAATATTTTATTTTTACTGGTGGGTCAAATGAGTCAGCTGACTGTAGGCAGGATTTAAAACAATGGATAATTAGTGTATGGGTGAGTAAAAATATGTATTGCATACCTTTCTGTCTCCACATGTTATTTTTCCTTAACCTGACGCCAGACTGATTTGATAAAAGTGACTCAGCTTTTCCTGAGTTCACCCTGCCATTGACAAACTTATCCTTAGGAAATTACATCTTCTCCTCACAGAGGCAGACTTGCAACCTATTGTCAATTTTAAAGGTTAAAATTTAGGCAAGAGGAGTAAAAGAATGTTATTCTAAACTCTTTCTTAGGTATCGTAAAAGTGTGTATTTTCATTTCCCTTGAGAAGAATGTGAAAACACAATGTAAAGATGGTCAGTAAAATCTCTCCAAAATAGGTGAAGAATCTTCTTCAACCCCCACTGATATTTCTTCTTTTCAGTGAGAGTTTTGCTTATTCTCCATTTCCTCCCCAAGATGTAACAGATAAGAAAGTAGAATAATTTTTAAAATACTGTAAGCTACATCTTCGCTTGGTTTAAATCAGCACTTCTCCAAATATGACAGTTCAACTACCTGCTGAGAATCTAATTCTCATTAAAAAAAACCAAACAAACCACACTTTATTAATTTTATAGGTTAATTTACTTTACATACTGAATTCACACAAAATTTATAAGGCCATTGGCCCTGCTTTACTTCACAGTATTTTCCTGCAACATTGTCTGATTATGTGATCCTAGACTGTCACTTCCAGACTGGAGCTCTATTTTCAGTTAACATGAACCAGGGTAGCTCAATAGATGCATCAATTTATACTACATTTGAATCTCAGTCTGTCATCCTTTTAGAGTTATTTTTAAGGTGAAATAGGCTGAGGGAGGAAAAATGATAAAGTCTAAAGAGGATTGGAACATTTTTCAGGTGGCCTTCTCCCTAGTGAAATCAGAGCTCGCTCTATAATTTATGGGCAGAACAAGACGCATAAAAATGGGGTTCAAAGAAGCCAGAGCTTTGTGTGAAGTATTAAACAGTAGGAAATGACAAAGATATGTTCAGACTTCTGTGCCATCAAAGGTTGTTAAACGAATATGGGGTTAGAGGAAAACACCTTCTTCCCATTCTGGATTTGCAGCTACGAATGACTCGGAATTAGTTTCATCTATCAGCTTCATCTCTTTTTGCAAATAGCAGAAGTGATACTCACTTGCTATGTGTGAGATCCATGTTCCCATATCTTCGAAACCAACTTTGGGGCAAGAAATTGCACCAATGTTTTCCACAGTTCAGAAAAGCAATCTCTCTCCTTGGAGTATTCTGAAGCAGTGCTGAAATTTAGTATCCAACTCAAATTGCTCTGTTGTATATAAATTAAGAAAATACTAATTGAAAGAGAGACTGGAATTTTATCTCACTAGGCTGCAGAGTTATTTTCTCAATGCTTGTTTAACCCCTAAATCTTTCTTTCTGAAATCAGAAAAAGATATTATCTTGAAATTAAGCTTCCCTTATTGTAAGAAAATCCTTTAACCACCATGCTCCTGAAAATAAGGAAAGATACTCATGAAAGGTTTTAGTTTTGTTTTAGAATCTAAACTCAGATTAACATGTTAACTAGGTCAGGAACTCAGGTGTTGTTCAATGGCTTGGTTTATGCAGGATGTTGGACTGAATTTCTATGTAACAGGTACAAATCAATGAGATTTTACAGATCACACAGGAGTAGCCTAATCCATCTGAAGACAATGGTAATCCTTCCAATAACTCCAGTAAGCTTTGCTCGTGCCTACGTACGGGTCTGTTACTCTGGGATGATGTATATTGCTGGTTTCTTCACTGTGACAATAAAAATACAAAATCTATTTATAGCAGTAGGTTCACAATGTCACTAGGTTCTGCCTATACATTCATTATGCTTTCGTTTGGTTTCGTTTTGTTTCTGTGGGGGTTCACGGCTGATTTTTTACACTTGAAGATTTTTCTAAATCGGTTTCAATCTCTAGGAATCCCCTCCTTCCCTTAAAAGGAGGGAAACAGAAGAAATATTTCTGGTGCCACATGTTGCGTGTTCACAAAAACAAATGCTCAAGATCCCTTCCCTTCCTCCTGCTGCCTGAAGGACTCTCCGGTAAAACCAGTGCACTTTTTTTTTAATGTGACTCATGGTGCACTTAAGATCTAACATGCTATATGGGTAGGCATCAACATTTTACAAGAATCTTTTTTTACACCTCCAAATCCATAGTTCTCCATCAAAGATTTTAGCCCAAAGAGCAGTTAATAAAGCTGGATGACCTCTTGCTCTAGGATTTTTTAAGTCTCTTTCAGACTAAAATTAGATTTCCTTCTTTAGGAAGAGAAACAGGCCAACGTGTGACCCTTGAACTGTCAATCATCTGGAAGTAAAGCAAGGAACTGATTTCTCTCAGAACAGCAGAATGAAACACTCCAAAATAATAATAATAACAACAATAATAATAATGTGGCTATACATATTTATAAGCTCATCATGATTAGTCTTTAGTATGATTGTTCCTACCTGATATTCAAGGGTAATTTTGGCCCATGGATTTATACTTTGACTTAGTTCCATAAGATACTCTAATTTCAAATAAATCATGCTTTAAATGAGTTAACCACTAATTAACTGGCAGGTCTCAAATAATAGTCATCTATGGGGAATCATAATTGAATGCTTTAGTCATGTTGGACAGGTGTCTGTATTATGTCCAGTGCTGTTTACCATTTCAATTGATGGTCTGGGAGTAAATATAAAGCTGCTGCTGAAAAATACATGAATAGGACAACACTAGAAAGAATAGTAAATAATAAGAACAGGATGATGAAGGGAGAAGTTGCCTTTCACAGATACATATTTTAATACACCAAATGAAACAACTTATTTCTAGAAATAAAGACGGCAGACCATATACTTACAACAAAGGACTATACTATGGAAATCAGTGCCTCTGTGAAAAATATAGGCGTATAGTTTGCCAGCAACTCGGTATAAGCTCTGGAATAATGTGCTGGAAAAAAAAAAAGAAAGAACAAAGAGGAGGCTTATATGATCCTTGGCTGATAAACAGGAATGAGGGGGAGGAGGGACACAATTTTTCCTTGATGTGTAGTAAAACTGATCCTGTGCAGTTCTGGCAGCCATATGTTAAAATAGCAACTGAAAAATTAGAGAGTATGCAGAGATAGATGCCTTACCCTGAGAGACACAAGGAAGATAGGCTGTTTAATTGAACAAAAAGCACTCTGAAAGGAAACTTGATTAGAGCACCTAAAACCCCTCATAATTTCTCTCACACCTTGCTGGTGAGCAAGACAGGAGTCAAAAACTGCCACTTGTTTTTCAGAGCTCATTTTCCTCAAGCCTTTTATATTCACAGGGTTAAAAGGCGGTTGTAGCCACTCCTGTATTGCAAAATATGCCTCTAAGACATACCATCACAGGGCATGGGCAAATGCTGAAAAACAAAGGACCTTTTAAATTAAAGGTGGGAGAAATGAAAGAAACCAGTACTTAGAAGAGGGAATCAGACAAATTCAAATGGGAAGTAAGATACACCATTTTAAGAACGAGGATGATTAGCTGTTGGAATGGTTTGCCAAGGAAAGCACAGGAAACTTTGATGTCTGCAAATAAAGACTGGTTCTTTTTCTGAAAGAGATGATCTGGACAAATACAATTTTGACACTAATACTGGAATAAGCGGGTGAAACTTAAGGGCTAACATTGTGCTTGAAAAGGCTGGAGTGGAGATCTTTGGCTTTAGATTCCAATTCAGAGACTCTCTGACTTTGGAAGGAGAATGCAATTTCTCCTTAATGTAAAGGAAAAAAAAAATCACAATGTGAATAGTTAAGCACTGGAACTGGCTGCCAAGAAATCAGGGAATCTCCACCAGTCGAGACTTTCAAAACTCAGCTGGAAAATACTGTGAGAAACCTGATCTAATTTTGAAGTTAACACCCCCTTCAGTAGGAGACAGAACTAGATGATTTCCAGAGGTCCAGTCTAGCATGAACTTTTCCTGATGTGAAAGATGCTGATGACATTTGATGACACTTGCATTTATAAAGAATTAGAGTCTTCAGATGGACTCTGCCTTCTAGCGATGTTGTTTTCATCTGTCTGTACAATGGATAGGCAGTACAACTGCTTCCTGGATGTGAACAAAGACAAAATTACATGTCATGAAGACTTTTGATAGTCATGTTAAAGAGCCCATATATATTTTGGTTTATTGCATTGTTAATTATGTTGTTGGTAAATACATTCTGCTTGAAAACATTGGAGAGAGCCCAAATGAAATAATTGGTAATCCAATCTAGATGTTGCTCTGCTCAGGTTCATTGTATAAACGTAGGTTTTGCTCATGCTCCTCAGTGCGCTCATATTCCGGCGCTGGTTTGAGAACATGGCATCAGCAGCTCTAAGGTGTGTGGAAAGGACATCCTTAATCAGACCGAGATGGCTTATTAGTCTTCAATTCAAACGTATTGTAAGTTTGAAAACTTTGAAATTACTGTGATGCTATGGACACAAGATAGGTCACATGCTAGAGAGGAGCATCGGCAACTCCCCCATCCTGCGGGTGCCTTGCAGAAGAGCCCTGGCAATGCCCCCTTGATGAACAGTTTCCGAGCAGAAAACTCCATCTTTTCACCCCTCAGCTCAGCGTCTGTGCCATTTGCTGCTCTACTACCCTCACGTATTGACAAAGGACAGCTTAGATTCATTCTTTTTCTTCATGGGATATTATAGGGAAATCATTGCATTGCTTCTATTCTCAAATTAGTGAGCAAAACAAAAGGAGACCAAAGGGGAGTCAAATAGTTTATCACACAGCCGAAGCAATGGTGGCCTCATCTGTCTACAGGCAGAGCAGCTATTTGGGCAGGGAGGTGCTGTGATTTAGTACCTATGTTTTTAGATTTTAATCCCATGTAAAGTGACATAATTGTATTGACGTTAGTGCTGATTTACACTGAAAATACTACCATTTATTTTTAACTTCTCTAAACTATCTGCTCTAGTATTGCTGATGCAAAGAAAATTAAAATACTCCAGATCAACCTAGTCTCCCGAAGTAACAATGAAACATTTATAACCGCAGGAAGAAAGGTGCACAGAAGCTCTTTTATTCTATCCTACTCTTAAGAGTTAAGTGAAAGTACTGAAGCATGTTCTAAATTTTATCAATTGTGATACATTTTATGCTACTGGCATAGTGTATTCAACAAGTGCATTAGGACAGTGCTTAGCACTTTGCAATTACATTCATATTTCATTCTGAGATAATTTCATGCTATTCTTTCACATGGCATCAAATTTGGAGCTGTAGTCTTGAAACAATAGGATGTGATCTTAAAAAAATCAGATCTAAAATGCTCTTCTACTCCTCTAATGGAATATAACTAAAATACAGTGTGCAACTTTCATTCAAAAACCTCTGTAGTCAAAGAGATACTATTGATTTAAGTCACTATTAATTTAATGAAATGCCGTTCTCCTTTTTTTGCCCTTCTTTGTTCCACTCTCAATGAAAAATCAGGTTTGCAGTCTCAGTTGACTCAGTAAAAATATATATATTATACTAACACTCCTGCTACATGGATTTTAAAGTAAGTAAACCACTGTGACGCATAGTTTTTGCACCTATGAGGAACTTTCTGACTCAGCACTAATAGTGTGGACATGTGGTGAGACTTTTTTTTTAAAAAAACACCATTTCCTCTGTGAATAAGTGTTTTCTATATTTAGCTGTGCTTTGTGCAGGGCCTGAGAAGCGACTGGACAGTGCAGGTTTATCTGCATCAAATTCAGTGGGAACGCCACATGTAAAGGGGTTGCAAAATCGGGACTTCAGCGGGAAAAGAGCAAGCCTTGGCCCTAATGGGATGGAAGGTTTGAATACAGAGGGATCGGGGCCAATTAATGCAAGGACTCGTCATGAGAACCGCAGGCTGGAGTAACTGCTGGGCTGGATTCTAAAAAACAAACGGAGAAGTCCTGATCTCACCAAAGCGAGGGCCTGTTCTCCGTGCAAGCCTCGGGCCAATGATGCCGAAGGTGCGTAGTAGTCACTGGCTTGATCCGAGGCTGCTCCCAAGCCGTGCTGCCTTGCTTCGGGGTGCGAGCAGGCAGCCTGTGGCAGCAGAGCTGCGATTTGTTTGCAAAGCGCAATTCCCCGGCACTGCAAAATACACACAAAGAGCGTAAGCCTCTCACCGCTCAGCATTTTAGACGGCATGCAAGGGGACGTTACAATTAGGCTACAATTTCTCTGCCATTTGAGAGAGACGGTAGGTTTATTAATGATCTGACTTCGGATTTGTGAGGAAAATCAAAGAAATGTGGTTCTGGTAGCGTAGGCTGAGCCTCCCTGTAGCCGTCAAACGCTGCCTTCACAGTCGGGCTGCGTCTAGTTGTTGTGCCGCGTGGAAGGTCCCCGAGTTGGCTTTTTGCACACTGTTGTACCACCAAGAAGTGTCTGAGTCATAGAAACGACGCTACGTAGCTCGGGCTAAGCGCCGGGGGGGAAAGGCGAGACTGCTACCGACTCAGCGCCAGCCGCGGGGTCCGTACGCGGGCTCTGCCCGACAGAACAGAGCGACCCGTGCTGCAAGCCGCCACGGCCAAAATCCCGCCAGATACCACAAAACGCCCACCGTTGAGATGGGGCATGAATAGAGCCAAGCGTCATCCAGCAGGTTTCGCAGCCGGATTAGCAAACTACACTTAAAGGACACAATTTGATAAATTAGGAATACCAACTGGCCTGTGATTTGCCGTACAAAGGGCACAGCTCTGACCCTGAGTCCTGCAGTTTGGAGCAGTATGATGAGCACCTGCTGGACTGTCTTACAAAAATGTTTCGTTTTAATTAAACTGAATACTGCAAACCTCAAAGGATTGATGCATATTTGTTATAGCTCAGGCAGTTCACCTAAACTGAGATTACAGCCCTCAGGTTATACTGGGTTCTAATAAAGTTTGTGTCACTTTTAATATATCACCATTCATGGAATGTACTGTGTTTTTTGTTGTTTCTTTTTTTAATTGAAGTTCTCAGTAGGTTTGCTCCATGAGTCATTTTTACATTCTCATGCAACGCAACAAAGAGTTGGTTCTCCTGGGCTGGGAAAATTCACAGGTGAGTATGTCATGCTGTTTGGCATGAACAGTAACTAGACAGTTCCTTTATTTAGAGTAATTAATCCTGCATGCAAGTAGTGGTATTTTCCATAGTCTGTACCATTAAGTGGGAGCCTGGTTTTGAAAATTGATGCTGGTTCCCCAGTTGCATTCTTGGCTAAGATTGGGCGTGTAACATCCCACAAGGTCATTTAAGGGAAGGAAATACCTCATGTTTCCCAACATCGTCAGTTCAGGCATGACCTGATTTTGCAATCTCACTCATATTAGGCAATTCCCTTGCATGTCATAGGATTACTTGCAATAGCTCAGGCTACTTGCTTTGAAGGACGCTGACCTTGATTCTAAATTGTTTGCTCCCTAATATCCTTCACTGTGGGAGAGGAAACAATCTTTCATACAGAATTAGAAGAGGAAGATGATCTTGAACAGCACATGCAAATAACCTCCAACCACTTGTTTAATCGAGTAAGAGGTCAGCTCCCAAGGAATATTTACATCCACAATGTATCATTACCATTATATAAGATCTAGAAAAAATATTTACTGCAGCGGAAGCGTAGAACACGGGGTTAATAACCATTGTAAATGTTCTTTGCTGAATGCCAAACCAGCCCAAAATAAAGCACTCACTGTGCATTAAACAGCAGCATCTAATGGTGGCAACCAAGGGGTCAGATAACATTATTGCTTCAAGTTCTTACTGTGGATGCATTTTTGGCCTTGCATCCCTCTTTACAGTATAAATTACCAGCTTAAAGAGTACTTTTAAAAGCAATCTTTTGAACAGGAGTGGGAAGAGCATTTAAGCAGCTCCAAGGTCCCCATAGACACAGCGCTGGTGGAAGCTGTCAGGGGCGTGCACTAATAGCCCCCAGAAATGCACTATCATTGCCATTCTCCTTGCTTCAGTTTTAAATTTCCCCCTCTCAGGCCATAAATGCATCGGTCAAGACCACCTTGGCCACAGAGATCAAATCTGTTCTCTGGAGCATTAACTTCAAGAGGGTTTTCATTTTTCAGACTTTTTTTCTGAGGTTGAAATAAAACTTTGCTTTTTATTTTGTGAATTCTTTTAATAGAAATCTTTTTCTAGGAATACTTGGAGGGGGTTATTGTATGTTACTGCTACTCCCTGGGTTGAATTTTCTCTTCTTGTAGTGATTTAAAAGGAGCTTTGCCAGCTTTCAGCAATAGAGGATATATTCCCATGAGTTTTACATCATGAAGTTTTATTGCTGATGTTGATTCCTACGGTTACCACATACCTGAAGAACTCTGGGCAGAAAACCAAGAACTTCATATGATATTTGTTCTGTTTGCTGCACATTAAACTTCACTGATTTCAGATATCCTCAGGTTTATATTGTCTATAAAGTGAACGCTTCCAGCAGAGTATCTCATATTACAAACACAAAGGAGAAAGGCTTGCCTCAGTATTTTCTTGCAGAGAAATAGGGGTAGGCTCTTTCTAAAACATCTGATGAATTTAGCAACAAGACCCCATGCAGCAGAGCCAGATCTTTCTAATCCCCTTTCCCCTCTAATGTTTTCCTCCACAGACTGTTGTAGGTCAAGTATTACTCCTACACTGACTATACTAAAATATTTGTTCCTTACAATAAAGCTTTTTACAATAAATACTGTACAGACAGAAAACAATTTTGATCAGCCTTACTGAAAATGTTTTAGATTTGGTAACAGATATAGGGTCATTTGTATCTGGGATTATGAATGAAATAAATTGTATTAAATTATTAAATTAAATCTTCTATTAAAGCACAAGAAAAATGATGTTGTTTCAGTTAATGAAGTAACAAGAGCAGTTAACCTTATAATGAATTAATGAGTTGTGTTGGAAAGGTTTGTAAAGTAGATAATAAGGAAGTTGTAGCAGCAAGCGTCCTTGAGAGACATCCGTGAAGCTATGTTTTGTAGGGCATTCGACAAGTTAATATTTGACAGCATTGCGTGTAATGACACTGTAGAATATGCATGATGTAATTGTTCAGTTATCCAATAAGATCTGTTAAATGTTGTGTACGGTGGGTACGCAGTCAGCGGTATGGCTACCGAATGTGGATGTGAGTGAGATACTTTGTGGATAAGGAAACCAACATGAGGATTTGGAGGAGAAGGATCTGTGGCCCTGAAAAGAAAGCTCTGATAACTGTCCTTCTTTTGCTCTTACCAAGCCAGAGCAATTTCTTAACAAGCTGTTAAGATTTGCTTCTTAGAATACTTGTGCATATGCCTAGAATATAGGCATATAGAACTAGAATGAAAAATTTACAGCTTGTTGGTTTTAACAGGAAAGAAAACAGTATTTCCTACACTAGCTTTAATGCAGCTGTTTAGAAGAATAAACCTAATTAAAGATCTATTATTTCTATGGCCAATCTTTATTTTATGTTAAGGTAAGCAGTCATTATCTAATTTGGGCTAATTTTATATCAGACCAGAGACACTAGCCCTTAAAATCCCTAAATCCTTTACTGCATCACACATAACCCAATTCCAAGGAATTTTGATTGTCCCTTCTCACAAGGGGGATAATCTGTTTTTTACTTTGTTATCCCACCCATTTGATAAATCCTCTCAGCAGACCCTCCATATGGGGAAGGGTCTATAGCCTTCATCCCTGTTTATCCTTTTCATTTGAATAAATTAACACTAATTCTCTGACTCCCGGCAGTCAAAACTCAACTTGGGTAGCAGCAATCCCTCAATAGAAAGCCCATCTCCCTAACCCTGCAATGCAGGAAAATCCATAATTAAGTTTTTCTCCAGCTCTCTGACTACTCATCAGACCCCTGCAAAAGCCCTGCATCTTCCTCGGCAACCTTTCAGCAGACCATACGTTGTTCCTTTTTCTCCCTTTTTGAGTCCTTGGTGCTACAGCATCCTTGTGAGCAGTGGCAGCCATCTGAACTCCCCTGCAGATGCTTTTTCCCATTCAGTGTGTCTGTACCGGAATCTTGCTCCCACCCAGGGCTCCTCGCGGAAATGGTGTTCAAGCTCAGGAGAGATCATATGTGAGGTAAAAGAGGCTTTAGCTTTTTTTTTTTCCTTTTTCTTTTTTCTGTTATGGGTTTGTGTTTCCCCTGCTGGGCTCTAAAGCTAAAGAAAAAAGGGTTAAGCTGAACCCTCACATGAAGTGACACTGTGACACAGGTAACTTTTGCACAGATAGTCCTCAGATCATGGGGAAGCCATCAGGCCTTTTATTTATATGCTGCACAGTTTCTGGGAATTTCAGTCAAGCAACAGGATGCTACAGTCCTATACACGGCATAGTTTGGAGGAAGGGGAGAGGAAATCAGTCATTTCCCTTATTTGCATCTAAGCAATCCACAAGTTTTGTCATTAGTGAATATCTACACATTAGGGTCTTGAGCAGTATTGTAACACTGAAGGATGTTGCATCAGATGTGGAATTTCCAGCTTGACTGTTGCTGCCTGTTTCCTGATTTTTAATTTTTTTAAAAAAAATCATTATTTTCTCCTGAATTTGAAGTTTACATGAAGAAAAGGGCTCCAATCTCTGCAACAATCATCTTTATAACCTGCCTTGAATGTCTTTTACCAAAAAATATCTTCAGATTCTTCTGTGAACACTGAGAAATTCCTTGTAAAAGATTGAGGAAAGGAAGACAAATATGAGGTTGATATGTTCTTAATCTCAAGAAAGTAGCAGAAACTTTCTCAGAAACTCAAACAAAAGTGTACCTGCTTTGC